>NC_092804.1:98919220-99247345 GCF_040954645.1 Diabrotica undecimpunctata | reverse complement strand
GATTATTTGATAATAAGACCAAGACAGTCAAAGCGATACGAAGGCGACGGCGGCACGAAGGCGACACCAAGGCGAAAGCAGTGACGACAGAAACAATGTCTGCAACGCGCATACTCCCATTGTCGTTGTCATGGTTACGGATCATTGTCGCCACTGCTTTTATATATTATATTTTATATAATATATTTTACATTCATGGCAATGGATGACAATTATATTCAACTCTAAACTTCGATTTGACCAAATACTTCGAGAATTTCAATACGACTCGAGATTTTCGATATTAACTCGCAACTGATTTTAGGACAACGGGATGATATATCCCATAGGCGTGCTCTATGATTATCTAGTAACTTATTTATTTTGATAAACATTTAGTACTAGACTATAATATGCATTATCATCTAAGGATAGTTCACCAAAAGTGATATGCGATTAAAAGCGATAAAAACAATTGTTGAGGAAAGGTCAATCATAAAGCTATAGGTTTTTTCGAGTTGACTATTTAAGAAAAAAAAAAAAAAAAAAAGACAAGTGGTATAACAAAATTGAAGGGTGCGATCAAAAATACGCGGAAATTCGATCATTGTCTACTAGATTTTAAGGCTATGAGCAAATAAAGTGGGAATATATTAAACAAACACGGTTTTTTCGAAATTTTAGAATTTGTAAGTTAAAAATAAGCTACCCACAGGGTAGCAAGTGGGTACTTTTCACGACCCCGGTGGAACCAGACCTACTTCAGGGATTAGCGACCCTGCCCACGCTAGCTCATGATATTCCACCATCCCACACCGTGGAATCTCATGTCCCATAACCTTTATCCTACACCCTCCATATTTATCCCTCCTAGTCCTCAACCCTGGTGAAGGGCAGCAGCGATCACCAGTACCAACGCAAGGCGCAAAAGAAATTATCTTGGACCGGCTTGTTATTTCAATTCCACAGGCATGACTAGGACAGTTTGAATGGCTGTGGTACTGCGGTGTTGAAAGTAACGGGATACCACAACACTACCTTTTCCCCAGGATAACTCATCTCATTATGGCAGAACAAAACAAAACAATGGCCCTCACTTCCGGGCAAGCCTTAGATGGTCAGAGGGTGCGAAGAATCTCCCGGTGCCAAATAGATGATATCCAACGAATTTCAACATGGAATGTTAATAGTCTTTACGAACCAGGAAAACTACACAACCTTATAAAGGAAATGAATCGGCTAAAAATAAATATAATGGGAGTCAGTGAAGTCCGATGGACTGGATCTGGACAGTTTACGAAAGATAAGATTACTATGTATTACTCGTGTAGTGACCCAACAGATAGACATCACCGACATGGAGTGGCTATTGCTCTTGACAGGAAGATCAGTAAATCGGTGACAGATTTTGTTCCAATTTCCAAACGAGTCATGTTGATCAAAATGACAGGCAAACCAGTAAACATAAATGTGACACAAGCATATGCACCAACAGCAGATAAGTCAGAAGAAGAAATAACTAAGTTCTATAAAGATCTGGAAAAAGCAATAAGACTAACAAAGAAAGAGGACATAAACATAATAATTGGCGACTTTAACGCCAAGGTGGGTAAAGGAAGATATGAAGACATAATTGGAGAGTACGGCCTTGGAGTTAGAAATGAAAGAGGCGAATTGCTGTGTGAATTCTGCCAGGAGAACGGTTTTGTCGTCATGAACACATCGTTTCAGCTCCCACCTCGTAAGTTATATACTTGGAAATCACCAGGAAACCGTCCAAATCGAATAATTAGAAACCAAATTGACTACGTTTTAATAAACAGAAGATTTCGTAACGCTATCAAAAGAATCGCAGCATATCCAGGTGCTGATATTGCATCCGATCATAATCCGCTAATAGCAGATGTGAGGTTAAAACTAGCAAAAATTAAGAGAACAAATACAAACACCAGCACGCCTATAAATACAAGAGAACTGATGAGAGACGAAAATCTGAAGAAGAGTTATGCAAATCAAATTAATGAAAGAATGCGAATAATAGAACAAAATGATGATATCGAAGAGATGGTCAATGATATTAAAGGAAAGATTCTGGCAGTAAACAGGGAAGTTAAAACACAGATCAGAAAGAGAAAGCATAACGAATGGATGACGGACGAAATTATGGATCTAATGAAAAAGCGAAGGCAACATAAACAACAACGTAATCAAGACAAATACAAACAGATACACAAAGAAATTCGCCAGAAAATTAAGAAAGCAAAAGAACGTTGGATGGTGGAAAGGTGCAACGAAATAAAACAATTGCAGGAAAAAGGAGATAGTTTTGGACTACATAAGAAGATCAAAGAAATATCGAATATACACAAAAGCCACCACAGAACAAGAATACGCAACGACAGAAACGAATACATAGAGTCAGAAGAGGAGATAGCAATGGCGTGGAAAGAATACGCAGAAAGACTTTTTAATGAGGAAAGACCAACACAACCAACGAGCAAACTTCCTTCCGAAAACTTATCAGGGCCATCAATAATGCGAAGTGAAATAGAATATGCAGTTAGAACCACAAAGATGCATAAAGCAACAGGTCCAGATGAAATTAATATAGAAGCAATAAAACTACTAGACGAGGAGAATATCGAAATCTTGGTAAAGCTGTTCAATAGAATTTATGATATTGGTTACATTCCGCGAGAATGGCTGCAGTCATCCTTTGTGATGATCCCAAAAACAGCTAATGCCACAAAATGCAATGAACACCGCTTAATCAGTTTAATGAGTCACTTGCTGAAACTCTTCCTTAGGATATTACACTCAAGAATGTACAAGATACTAGAAGAACTTAGCGGGTCAACACAATTCGGTTTTAAGGGAGGACTAGGAACAAGAAAGGCAATTTTATGTTTGAACACCTTAATACAAAACTGTTTAGATCAACGAAAAGATGTCTACCTCACCTTCATCGACTACGAGAAGGCATTTGACAATGTTAAACATGATATCATGATGGAACTACTACATAGGGCCAACATGGACCAGAAGGAGATCAGAATTATTCAGAATCTATACTGGAACCAAATGGCAAAGGTGAGGATTGATCAAGACCAATATACGGATGAATTTGAAATCCTTAAAGGTGTCCGCCAAGGCTGCATACTCTCTCCGATGCTTTTTAATTTATATGTTGAAAATATATTTGCGGAAGCATTAGAAGACACGGAATTAGGCATTAAGGTGAACGGCATACCAATTAGCAACCTACGCTATGCGAACGACACAGTGATTATAACTGATAATTTGGAAGATCAGCAGTGATTACTTGATAGGGTGAATAGCATAGGTAAAAAATATGGCCTCAAAATCAACATTTTGAAAACGAAATATATGGTCATTAGCAGAAACCCTCCAGAAAACCCGATAATATGCATAGGTGACGATCGCATAAAACGCGTGAAAACTTTTAAATACCTTGGCACCACAATCAATGACCAATCGGATCCACAACAAGAGATAAAAACCCGAATACAAATGGCAAGACAAGCTTTTGTGAAATTCAGACTGCTCCTATGTAATCAAAACCTAAATTTCGAAATACGCTACAGAATGGTCAAGTGCTACATATGGCCCATCTTGCTTTATGGCATGGAAACTTGGACTTTGAAAAAAAACATCTATCAACAAACTTGAAGCATTTGAAATGTGGTCATTGAGAAAAATGTTGCCGCGAGCTGTGTCACGCCGCCAAGAACAGAATTCTAGTAATGAGATAGTCGCCTACGCACTTTGGTGTATGGCATGTTAAGAAGAAGAAGAAGAAGTTAAAAATGATTATTTTAACAATGATGATTCATAGCCCGTAAGAAAATAGATGGAAAAGTATACATCTAACTATTTGATTTTGAGGTAAGGTAAAAAAAGTGCGAAAAGGATAAAAAACGTGGTATTTTTGAATTTTATCTTTATGATTAAAGAGTTAAGTGGGGACTTTTACAAAAGAATGTGATAATGTGGAGGAAAAAATGTTGAATTATCAACTGAGTTTTGAGGTTATGTGCAAATAAATGAGTAAAAAAAACGGTTTTTTTTATTTTTCGATGCTTTCCGCTCAGAAATTGAAAACTCTGCCTTGGCCATTTAAAAGAACGAAAAAAATTCATAAAAAATTACTATTTAAAAGTTAGCCAAAAATTATTAACATAACCTAAGAAATTATTGAAAATTTCAATGATTTTTCCTGAACTCAATTTTCAATATAAAAATTTGAAAAAACTCAAGCTATTTTGAATTTAAAAGATACATCTTCATGATTTTTTTCGGATTTAAAAAAAAAATTGCGTCCAGAACAAAATTAAGTCGAAAAAGGCTTCTTATTTAGATTTAAGAGGTTCTATGGGCTCTGGGAAGCTAAAAATTTGTGTGAAGTCATGTTGTTATATGCTTTATTGAAAGCACAAGTCGCAGTGCTGATCGGTGCTGGGACACTTTTGACCATCTTAACCCGCTATAGCCTTTATCAAATTCAGTTGTTAGATTACCTATATCAAAGAGTGTCACGAAAAAGTCTTTTTATTTGCTAATTTCCCTGTTCTATAAGATAAATAGTACTTTTGTAGCTTATAAACATTTAAAATAATTTGGTTGTTTTTATACTATACAGAAATCTTAAAAACATATATTAAAAAATCTTCGACAAATACTTAAAACTGAGGATTCAACAAATCAAAATGTTGAATAAAAATGAAAATATTAAATTACATAAGTTTTGAATAAATGATTTGACTAAAATTACATCTATGTCACCTATCTTTGTGAATTTTGCTTTAGATGAACTAATATCTGTCCGTTCAAGGTTGTAGGATTTTCAAATCCCTTTTAATAAGCGTTATGTGGATAACATAATTCTAGCATTACCATTGGACACTACATCAGGAATGCTGTCAGTGTTATGACGTCACGGTTTTGATCCTCACCAGCAATTCACTTGTAAATTAGAGCACTCAACCATCAATAGCATACCCTTTTTAGATATGCGCGTCTTCAGGAGGACAGATAACACCTTAGTTATTAGTTGGTATAGAAAATCAATGACTTCCAACAGGTTTCTCAACTACCATTTTTGTCGTCCATTCAATTATAAAATCAACCTGATCCAAGCCCCATTTTAGGTTACACATATTAAACACATGCGTTTCATCTAAGGGAACCTCTTCTCTTTCTTGTTGAAAACTCCTATTCCCCTTCCTTAATTAATAAATATCTTTTCTCTACGAGTTATGGTTCCTTAATTAACGATTTACCCAATGGTGACCAATTAAGGTCAATTTCAAATAGTAGATTGCAGTACAATTCCGCAAACTTCAACACATGGAACTCCTTTCAGTAATATCTCAGTAATAAGTTACAGAAAACTTATTAAACTGTTTAGAAATATACCAGTTAAAGTTGCGATTAAGAATGCTGAGACTGTCAGCAACTTGTTTTCCAAAACTAAAACTGCTTTGTCTCCCCTTAAAAAAACTAATATTGTTTACCACATTCCTTGTATAGAATGTAAGACTTCTTACATATGGCAGACCGGGCGGTCACTTAAGTGTAGACTAGCTTCATACCGCAGTGATATTAACTTATTAAAATATTATTGCGCCTTATCTGCTATTTTATCTAAACACAAGGACAATTTTAAAGAGGTAAGAATTCTTTATAACGAATAGAATTACATTAAAAGGCAGTTCTTGAAAATGTGTTATATACTTTAGCACATTACTATACTTAACAAGAGAACTGACATTAGTAACTTGATTTAAATATATCACTTAATTTTACATAATTTTACTAAATTTTTGATTAAACTTACAAATTCCATATCTTCGCTTAAGGATTTTTAAATTACATACTATTAGACTCTTTAACATTAATTGTTAAATAAATAAATAATTTTAAATAAAAAATAATTAAATAATAAAAAATAAATAATACATGATAATTATATACATGTTAAACTTTACACTCGTCCTTAATTTAATTCGTGAAGTGAACCTCAGATTAATTACTATTGTTTATTTTCTTAAATCATTTGTGTTTCATGTAAATACAAACAGGGTCCTCACTTGGTATAGCTATGTTGATATCTACATCTGATTAATGATAGAGGTGTTTGAAGCCTTGCATACTTTATTGATGATATCAACTCACATTATTAGTAGTAGCATCCCGGTATGTTAATTTTTTTGAAATTACCGTTTTGTTTGTTTGAGTCTAACTTAATGTTATTTTTGATCATGTCTATTCGGGATATGGTAGTTGCACGTTTGTAAGTAACAACCGTATGACCGTATCATACCGATATGGTCATATTTGCAAGTGACATGGAAGATCTACAGTACATAATACAACATGTATACAATGCATGTGAAAGGTACGGACTGCAAATGAATCTCAAGAAAACGAAATCAATGATATTCTCAAAAAAAAACACAAAATGTAGATAACCTGATACAACGATCGAAAGAGTAACAACATATAAATATTTAGGAACGTGGCTAACCGGAGATGGAGATCAAACAAAAGAAATCAGATCTAGAATAGAAATGGCAAGAAACGCGTTCATAAAATTGAAGAACTTACTTTGCAACCGTAACCTTTATCTAGAGATCCGCACAAGAATGCTACGTTGTTACGTTTTTTCTACTTTACTATACGGCATGGAAGCGTGGACAATAGAACAGTCTGAAATCAAAAAATTAAACTGCTTTGAGATGTGGTGGTACAGGAGAATCCACAGAATATCGTGGACTGAAAAAGTAACTAATATAGAGGTGTTACAAAGAATGAAGAAAGAATGTGTAGTCATAAAGACTGTTAAAATTAGAAAGATTCAATATCTGGGTCATATAATGAGGGGCGAGAAGTACGTATTACTTAGATTAATTATGCAAGGGAAGATACAAGGGAAAAGAAACCCAGGACGACGCAAAATATCCTGGCTAAGAAATTTGAGAGAGTGGTTCGGTTGCAGCTCATTAGAATTATTCAGAAGCGCGGCCAATAAAATTAAGATAGCGATGATGATTTCCAACCTCCGATAGGAGAAGGAACCTGAAGAAGAAGAAGTAACAACCTGTTGGCTTTCCTTTCTTTGGTATATAAATATACAGAGTAGACCACTCTTTCAATTTACTGGTTGTTGATTACAATAGGCTGTTGTGTCTGGTGCCAAATCGCAGTTCTTTGGTATTGTTTATTTTTAGTTCTAGACTAACCTTATTTGATTCTTTTTGTAATCTGTCTATTTTTAGTTGCATGTCCTGTTTTTATGTGCTAAGAGGCATATATCATCACCGTAATCTAGATTTGTCTGTCTGTTTGTTAATCCCTCGTAAATTCGTATATTAGAGTTTACCCTTGCTATTACGGAGTCCAGTAGAATATTACATAGTAGGAGAGATAAAACAGAGCCCTATTTTACTAAGTTTAGTACAGCTATTAGGTCGGATGTTATGTCGTTTTGTAGGACTTGACTTTCTGTATTACTGTAGAGTTCTTTGATGAGATTTATTATTTTTTCTGGTATTCCTATTTCCTTTAGTGCTTTCCATATGGCCATATATGTGAGCGTATCGAATGCTCTCCTGAACTTCATAAAGCAAATACTGCTATTATAGTCAGCACCTTGAAGACCCGCAGAATCTACTACAAAGAGTACGTGAAGTATCTGAAAACTACAGATTAAAAATAAAATGGACGATAATTAGAAAAACAGAACATCGGCAGAAAATCTAACATTAAATGGGACACCTATAGAAAATGTGGAGAAGATTACATACCTGGGAACATCTGTCCAAAATTAATGAAACATGACAACGTATATTAAATTCGAGATTAAAAAAGCAAGATCAAGTTTCAAATAAAATAATTGATATAAGTTCGTCTTATACAAATAAAAAAAGTTTAACATAATTTTTATATAAATATTTTAATTAAAAATTCTTTAGTAAAATGGTACATTTATTTAAAAGAACCCTTTAAGGCTACATCACAGAACATTTTCGGAATGACTTTTCCATCATCAGTGCTTTTACTATGTATAAATGTGTGAAGACACTAAATATACGGAAAACGCTTTTAATGTTGTTAATTAGTTTGAAATTATGTTGTTGCTGATAATATTATAGAATGTTATAGTTTTAAACAGAATTCACTACATGGCAACCTAAGACTCCCAAACTGGGGTTGCTGGCCCTGAGACGTAGTCTCTATAAAGGCCTTTGGGTAGATATGTTTGTTTAGTGTGTGTCTATTTTCCTATTTTATGAGTGAGTAACACCGAGGCGCAAGCCCTCTTCTTTTGTTGTATTGCATATCCACAGGTCGATCTGATAAACCAGCATTTTCTAGTCTTAGTAGCAAATCCATTTAGATTTTATACTACTACCTTGGCCTTTTTGTTTTTTTCTGGTCAGGGTTGGAACCATCGATTCACAAGATTATTCACGGAGATGTGAATGCGATTTATCCGCCTGGCCCGCTTGGCTATCTGACCGACTGTATAGTCTATGACTATATTATACACTAAAAATTTTTCGCAATTCCAAAGTGGAAACCGAAACGTTAAAATAAACATATTTTAAATTGAAATATTGGTTAATTTCCATTAAAGATAGTAAATAATATTAAAATGGAACAAGAAAATAGTTTCAGATAGTTTAAATTTGTACAAAACAGGGATTGATGGAATAATTAACAAATATCTAAACAAATTAAATGTCTTTCTGAGGGTCCTTATAAACAAAATATTAAAACCGATGTTCCTTCCTTTATGCAAGAAAAAACCATATCTAATTGTGTTATCCAAATTAGATAAAAATTATGTGCCCATCATCTTTAACTACATTTAACTAAATACTAAAAATCAATGAAATGAAATATTTATTCCATTCAGACTTAATGATTTCAGTTTTACACGAATCCCAGTTCAGTTTCATAGCTGCCCATTCATGTAAGTTACGGGTTCCACAACGTTACGGGTTCCACAACTGATTATATTCTGTACAGTTCAAGAACAATTATCATCAAGGAGCTATTTTCTCTAATACACGCCATAGTTTTAATAACAGTTTAACAGTAACTTTTTTCAGTAAATCAGTAAATCACTAGATTGCAGTATCAAATTCTATATGTTTAATATTTTTGTACCGAGCTTAGTGTCAGTTTAGAAGATCGTACGTGTTCAAGGACTTAAAAGTACCGTAGGAGAGTAGTATTCAATTCACATTAAAAATCATTATAAACCTTTTTATACTGATATATTGTATTCTATAATAACTGAGGTTGCGAGAATAATATCGATAATACTGCGATAATGAATCTCCAAAATGTAGTGAATTTACTTTAGGTATTTAGTAGGAAATTGCAACCTATGCAAATAAATCATAAGCTGTTATTTAAAAAAATGAGAAATTCTCCAATTATCCCGTATTATATTTTGATACAAAAATCAACTTAACAAATTAAGACAAATATCTAGCTGTAATTAAAGATATGAATATGCCAAAATACGGTATTTCGACTTTCAGCTAAAGTAATATAAAAAACTATATATATTTACCTAAATAAAATACGCAGAAGTACATCATCTTTGTCCTTTATTTTTATTATATAAGTTGAAGAAGATGATAACTGATTTATCATATACAAAAATTTAAAAACATCTGCAGCATTTCCATCTGAATTAATGAAATAAAACAATTTAACTGTTTTAAATTGCTTCTTAAGAAAGAAGGAATAAGATTTAAACTGATAATTATAAACAACGTAATAAGGAGCTAGATTTTCTAAATTTTTGTTATTAATAGAAACTATGACATCTTTGTAGCCGCAATGGTGTTCAATAAGCTTTTTAGCACATAAATTCTCTATTTTTGGATTAGGAATACTATTAACGTCAATTATTAAACTCACGATTGGTACATTAGAGAGAATACTTATTAGTATGAGAAACATTTCTGAATTGACCCTCAAATAAAACTGATAAATAATGTTTAGATTGAAATTAAGTAATGGATTTTTGTAGGTTCATTAATATTTAATATAAATCGTTTTTGAAAATACTACAAGTTAAGTAAATATTACATTACACTGATGAAAAGTCAGTCAAAAAGCAATTTAATATTTGTATGTATATTCATTTTAGTTATAACTCAAAAGCGATAAATGAAAGAATCAGGAAGATTCAATATAAATATATAACAGATAAATACTTCAATCTACATAAGTGCTATTTCTTTTTAAATTTTTTTAAGACTTTTTTTTAAATCTTTTGTTAATACCGTCATTATGTTTTATTATATATTTGTATTATATATATATATATATATATATATATATATATATATATATATATATATATATATATATATATATATTGATACGATTAGGGTTTATAGAAAATAATTTATAAGTTATATACTACATAATATTAGATATAAAAAAGTATTTGATTATTTTAAATAAGTTATATACTAGAGAAATTTACAAAAATATATTTATGTGAGGGCATTTTAAGAAATTAGCATATAATAATTGTAAAAAGTTGTATTTTAGTAGTTATGATTTTGTAGATATTTTTAAGTGAGCCATGTGACTAGGCAACACACTATACCCTCCATTCCTAAGTGTCATTTTAAGAATTTTACGAATATAAGTGGGGTTATATTGTTTGAAATGTGTATTTTATTAAATTAGAGTGTTAGTTACTAATTTGAATGTTTATTCTGATCTGAAAAGCCTAAATGTAAACAAAATTATTAATAGAAAAGAATGGAATTCTCTGGATCAGCGGAGATGACCATTGTTTACAGTCGAACATTCTCGATATAATGATTATGGCGGTGGATCGAACAGATATTTTTTTCGAGAACATCTATATGAAAGTAATGGAACAAATTGGAACATGATCTCTTACCAGATGGTTCTAGAATATCCAAAAAAGATATAAATACCCGTGATTTGGATTCAGGATGGCAGTTTTGGAAGTTTTTAGTCAGAAGGCAGGCCAGTTCATTATGAAAGTTAATAGACACATTTAGTTAGTGAATAGTGAAGTAAATTGTTCAGAATTTTCAAGAAGTCAGTCAGAAAAGTTTAGTAAGAAATATGAAAGTTAGTTGGAGTCAGTGAATCAGGTACAAATAGTCAAATTGTTTAATATAGTGAGTTAAATGAAGATTAAAAATTTATGCTTATAATTTAATGCACATTTATAATTATACACAAATAATTATTGAAGATTAAAAAAAAAAGTATATTGGAAGAAATTAAATTATATTATGGTTGGAGATTAGTATAAATCAACTTATAATAATTGGATATTGGTATATTGAAAAGAAGAATAAATATAAATGCTGTTTGCTGGTTTGGTTGGTGGTGTATAAATGCTGGTGAAGAAAACTATATCTTAAATTGGTAGAAGCTGATAATTGGAAAAAGTAATTTCACAAAAACAAGGATAACCGAAGTACGAAGACATTCAGTGGTGATTAGAATCTATATAGTAGAAAACAGTTCATTTAGGCATTCAGTGAAAGAAAGGTACAAAATTTTGTTAATATAATTTAGTTAGTGTCATAACAATTTCAATTTTGAAGAAAGTTTGTTTAAATTTTACATTGTCTATAGAATTTAATTAGTTTTATAAGAATATCAATTTAAAGATAGTTTATTTTAAATTTATATTGGCTAGGTTAGATATATATGTGTGTTTCATAATAGTTATAATAAAGATAATTTAGAAAAGTACTTACAAACTAATTCTTTGAGAACCGCGATAAAAACCCTATATTATTAAAAATACTCATTGCTCATCATTCAAACAAAAAACACATCATAACAATTTTGGCACCCAACGCGGTGGCTCTCTATTTAAAAGAATTAGTTTGGGAAGATAAGTGCTCTCACATAATTAAATTAATTTTCATTAGAAAGCAAAAATTATAGATTTTATTTTTAATTATATTTGAACAAGTAAAGTCTCAAAATGTCTCAAGGAAAGAAAGGTACAAGAACCAAAAAGAATGAAGAAGATGTGGAAGTAGAAACACAACCTATACAAGAGGAGAGTTTAGTACAAGCTCCACAAGATACTGCAGAAATGAATCCAGAAAGAGAGGAAAATGTCAATATGGCAGCTTTGATGTCATTAATGATGCAGATGAACAAGACAATAGAAGAGAATACGAAAAAAATGGAAGAGAATTCAAAAGAAGTCAAAGAAGACATGAAAAAAATAGAACAAAAAATGGAAGAGAATTCAAAAGAAGTCAAAGAAGACATGAAAAAAATGGAACAGAAATTGGAAGAGAATTATAGAAAATTAGAAAAGAAAATAGAAGATAATAATAATAAAATTGTAAAACAAATGGATAAAAAACTTGAAGCTGCAGAGAAAAAAGTAGCAAATGAAATAAAAAGTATACGGAATGACTACAAGAAAAGGATAGACAATGAGAGGACAGAAGTAAAGAGGATTATTCAAGATAATAAGATAGATATAGAACAGAAAATAGAGTTACAGAAATGTAACTTAGAAGTAAAAATTAACGAAGACAGGAGAAACACAGAAGAAAAATTAGACGATATACAACAAAATATCCAAATAAATAGTAATCAAATAAGAAATGTGGAACAGAGAATAGATGATATTTCACAAATGAGAGACATAGGGAGACCTTACTTAAATTTAACAAATGAGACTGGGATTAAATTCTCTGGTAATATAAAAAATTTGCATCCTAGAGTATACATAAATAGTTTAAAACATAAATTAAGATTTGTGAATAATATTAATGATATTAAAGATTATATTAGAATGACATTAAATGACAATGCAGCAACTTGGTTTGCTAGTATTGAGAATGATTTAGATAATTTTCAAACATTTGAAAATAAATTTTTAAATTATTATTGGGGTGAATTAGAGCAAGCCAAGTTTAGAGAAATTCTATATTTTGGAAAGTATAATCAAAATTTAAAATCAAATATGGTAGATTATGCATTAAAACTGATAACAGTTGCAAAATATTTAGAACCACCACTTAGAGAGGATGAAACAGTCTTAAATGTATCTAGACATTTTGATGCTGATGTTGTGCAAACCGTAACTGTACAAAATATTCAAACAATAGATAATTTTATTAATTTTATTCAAAGAATACAAAGAGGCAATATGACAAGTAATAATAACAACAGAAAAAACAATAATAACTTTCAATATAATAAAAATGATAATCAACAATATAGACAATCATATAACAATAATACTAGGTATGGTAATAATTTACAAAATTTTAATAATAATAACAGTAATCAAATTAGACAAAATTGTAATAACAATACTAGTTATAATAGACAACATTTTAATAACAGTACTAATAATAATAGACAAGATTTTAACAATAGAAGAAATACAGAGCGACCTAACTATAACAGACAGGTAAATTGTGTTCGAAGGAATAGAAGCTGCGAAGACAGGGAACGAAATAGTACAAGGCAAGAAAATGTGAGTAGAAGTCATAGTAGGGAAAGACATAGTACCTCAGATCCAAGTGGTCAGATACAATTTGACAATTCTAATAATCAAAATTTTGTGCAGTAAACTTTCTGAATTACAAGTTAGGCCATTGCTATTATGAAAAACCTTCTGAATTTATTTCTTTAGATGAAGATAAAATTATTGAATCTATTAATTTAATTTATATAAATGCTTTGGCCAAAAATAAAATGATTAAGATTATGATAGATACTGGTTCAGAAAGTACATTAGTCTCGGAGAATTTTATTTTTAATACATTAAAACTATCAGATATAATAAAGATTCCAAAAATTAAAATTATTGGTGCAAATAATAAGAAGTTGGGTGAAATTGATAAACTAGCCAATTTTAAAATTAATATTCTTAATAAAGAAATTAATATGCAAGGATTTATTGTCAAGGATTTATGTGTTGATATATTAATGGGAAATGATGAATTGGAAAAGAAGAAAGTAAAGATAGATTTTGAAGAAAAAATGGTAACTTTGGAAGGGCAAATAATTAAATTTATGCAGAAAGATGAGGTGGAAGAAGGAATAAGAGTTGATAGGATATTATTAAAAGAAAATAGTGATGTTTATGAAGAAGAAATGTATTTTGATGATAGGGATATGTCCCAAAAGAATGTAAAGAATAATTATTGTAGTGAATATTTAAGGAATGGAAATTTTAAGCAGATGGATGCCTACGAGGCGGAGTGCGTAAAATTGGAAGCAAGGAATAATGAGTACATATTGAAGAATAATGTGATTTGTAAAGAAGAAGATATGATGAAAGTTTTAAATTGCCCTGAAGAATATAAATCAATAGTCATTTCCATATTGCAGCAACACAAGGGACTTGTCAATAAAGAAAATAGAATTGCACAAAATTATATCCATAGTATAAAAGTTAAAGAAGAAAAAGATTTTAAAACAAAATCATACCCAATACCATATAAATACAGAGAAGAAGTAAACAAAACAATTAATAATATGTTAGAAGATGGGATCATTGAGAAGGCAGACACACGTTTTATTAACCCCATAGTAGTAGTACGAAAAAGATCAGGTGAAATCAGGTTATGTTTGGATGCAAGGAATATTAACAAGATCACTGAAAAGCAATTTGAAGCACCAATGAGTATAGATGGAATATTAGGAAGAATTACAGGAATGTCATTTTTCACTAAAATTGATTTACAGCATAGTTTCTGGTTAATACCTCTAGAAAGAAAAAGTAGACAGTATACAGGATTTCAGATAGATGGAGTAGTATATCAATTCAAAGTAGTACCATTTGGACTTCAATCATCTTGCAGTGCTCTATGTAGATGTCTTCATGATATTTTGGATCAATATGAACATTTTGTAATTCACTACATTGATGATATATTAATTTTTTCTAAAACGGCTGAAGATCATAAGAAACACCTAAAAATTATAATAAATAGATTAGACAAAGTTGGACTAAAAATAAATCAAGAAAAATGTACATTTTTTCAAAAAGAAGTCATATATCTAGGTTATAAACTTAATACTAAGGGAATCGAAATGGATCCAGAACGGACACAAGTCATTCAGGAATATAAAACACCACACAATTTAAGAACTTTAAGAGGATTTATTGGAATAATTAATTATTATAAAAGGATGATACCAGATCTAAGTATAAAAGAAATTCCATTACTTGAACTACTGAGAAAAGGTGTAAAATGGAGATGGGATCAGAGAAGAGAACTAGCATTCCAAGAAATTAAAAACATTTTTCTGTCAAATTTGAAAATATACTATCCTGACTACACACAGCCATTCATATTAAGAACAGATGCATCAATAGAGAGATTATCAGGGGTATTATTACAAATACATGATGGGGTCGAATACCCAATACAATTCATTTCAAGAATTACAAAGCCACATGAAAAGGGTTACTCAGTTTCAGAATTAGAACTAGCAAGTATAATACACTGTGTCACAAAATTAAGATTTTATTTGTTGGGTAATGAATTTACAATAGAAACAGATCACCAAGCTTTAACATCTATATTAAATAACAAATATGGAAACAGTAGAATACATCGGTGGAGTCTAATATTGAGTGAATACTCATTTGAAATCAAATACATTTCTGGAAAATCCAATATAGTGGCAGATGCTTTATCAAGGTTAGAAAATACATCACAAAAAGGGCAGCGAACAATAAAAATTGGATTAAATCAATTAGTAGAAAGTACTGGATTATATTCTAAAGAAGAAATTATAAGAGATCAGATCAATTTGAGTGAAAAACAAAAAGTCCTTAAGAAAGATGGGGTATATTATAAAATAATAAATGGCATAGAAGTATATGTAATAACTAGAACTTTAGCAAAGAAAATATTGAAAAATTTACATAACAATTATATGCATATTGGTTCAAGAAAGCTATGGATGCTATTTAGGGACAATTATTTTGCAAAGAATGACATAAGTATAGCAAAGGAAATTACTACCCAATGCCAAATATGTCAACTAAACAAAGAAAAGAATTTCAAAAACCAGAACACATATAAATCTAATGTTGTATATGAAAAACTAAATACAGTTTCCATGGATTTTATTTCAAATTTAGTTCTCAGTCCAACAGAAAAAAAGCATATACTAGTGATAGTTGATTTATATACAAAATTTATTAAACTATATCCCTGCTCCAGAACAAATGTTAAAACATTAAAATTATATATTAATCAATTTTTCGAAGAAATAGGACCATTTAGAAATTGCATAATAGATAATGCTACATATTTTAACAACCAAAAATTTCGGACATTTTGTGAGAAAAAGGGAATCAACATTCATTTTACAAGTATCAGACATCCTCAGGCAAATCCTGCAGAAAGATATATTAAAGAAGTTATAAAATATTTAAGGATACTGTGCCAAAACCAACATGAAACTTGGCAGCAACATATACCACAAGTAGAATATTTTTTAAATAATACACATAATTTGAATACAGAAGAAGTACCAGAATATTTAATGTTTGGCCATATAGGAAACAGAAAGTGGATTAGTGAATATAATCAGGATATGTTAGAACAAGTAATGCAGAAAGTGAATAACCGAATTAGGAGGAAAGCTGAAAAATATATAAGAAGACAAAATCGAAATATAAAAAAACCAATCACATTTCAAAAAGGAGACCTAGTGTTAATTCGTTCACTTAGAAAAAGTAATGTTAAAGAAAATCGTTGTAAAAAATTACAACCAATGTTTGAAGGTCCATACATAATTGAAAATCAGAATGGACTAAATAGTTATGTGTTAATAGATGCAGAGAACAGACTAAGAGGCATATTTCATATCAACGACATTTTTCAATATCATGAAGAGATTGAATAATATTTTCAATACCTTTAACACAAATATAATAACACTAATAACTTACTGATATATCCATTTTATTCAATAGACTTGATTTGTTAAATGGTAGATGGTAGATTTCATTATTTTGAATCAATTTGACATCATACTTGTTGAATTTTGTATATATGGAAATTAATTTGTACCCTAAAAATCATAATTTGGGGTTAGATACTATAATTGCTATAAAAATGTCTTTCTAATATAATAAAGTGGAAAAACTTACCAATTTATATGATGAAGTTATTTTGAATGGAAATAATTCCTAGATTTTGTCTATAAATAAACAGAACACCATATCTATTATATTTTTAATTAAGGTTATATTTTATTCTCTGATATCGCATCCATTGCTCCATTTGACATGACAGTTTGACCATAGAATAGCCGAACTGTGCTCCGTTGTTCTCTGTTTTGACATAGACAGCGAACAGGGATGTATTTAACACATTTTAAATAAAAAAAAATTTTGATTTATTAAATTTAATAAGGTATGAGAAAATTAATATTTAAAGAAATAATAAGTAAATTATTTATTTTAAATATTATTTTGGGGTATTGATACGATTAGGGTTTATAGAAAATAATTTATAAGTTATATACTACATAATATTAGATATAAAAAAGTATTTGATTATTTTAAATAAGTTATATACTAGAGAAATTTACAAAAATATATTTATGTGAGGGCATTTTAAGAAATTAGCATATAATAATTGTAAAAAGTTGTATTTTAGTAGTTATGATTTTGTAGATATTTTTAAGTGAGCCATGTGACTAGGCAACACACTATACCCTCCATTCCTAAGTGTCATTTTAAGAATTTTACGAATATAAGTGGGGTTATATTGTTTGAAATGTGTATTTTATTAAATTAGAGTGTTAGTTACTAATTTGAATGTTTATTCTGATCTGAAAAGCCTAAATGTAAACAAAATTATTAATAGAAAAGAATGGAATTCTCTGGATCAGCGGAGATGACCATTGTTTACAGTCGAACATTCTCGATATAATGATTATGGCGGTGGATCGAACAGATATTTTTTTCGAGAACATCTATATGAAAGTAATGGAACAAATTGGAACATGATCTCTTACCAGATGGTTCTAGAATATCCAAAAAAGATATAAATACCCGTGATTTGGATTCAGGATGGCAGTTTTGGAAGTTTTTAGTCAGAAGGCAGGCCAGTTCATTATGAAAGTTAATAGACACATTTAGTTAGTGAATAGTGAAGTAAATTGTTCAGAATTTTCAAGAAGTCAGTCAGAAAAGTTTAGTAAGAAATATGAAAGTTAGTTGGAGTCAGTGAATCAGGTACAAATAGTCAAATTGTTTAATATAGTGAGTTAAATGAAGATTAAAAATTATGCATATAATTTAATGCACATTTATAATTATACACAAATAATTATTGAAGATTAAAAAAAAAAGTATATTGGAAGAAATTAAATTATATTATGGTTGGAGATTAGTATAAATCAACTTATAATAATTGGATATTGGTATATTGAAAAGAAGAATAAATATAAATGCTGTTTGCTGGTTTGGTTGGTGGTGTATAAATGCTGGTGAAGAAAACTATATCTTAAATTGGTAGAAGCTGATAATTGGAAAAAGTAATTTCACAAAAACAAGGATAACCGAAGTACGAAGACATTCAGTGGTGATTAGAATCTATATAGTAGAAAACAGTTCATTTAGGCATTCAGTGAAAGAAAGGTACAAAATTTTGTTAATATAATTTAGTTAGTGTCATAACAATTTCAATTTTGAAGAAAGTTTGTTTAAATTTTACATTGTCTATAGAATTTAATTAGTTTTATAAGAATATCAATTTAAAGATAGTTTATTTTAAATTTATATTGGCTAGGTTAGATATATATGTGTGTTTCATAATAGTTATAATAAAGATAATTTAAAAAAGTACTTACAAACTAATTCTTTGAGAACCGCGATAAAAACCCTATATTATTAAAAATACTCATTGCTCATCATTCAAACAAAAAACACATCATAACAATATATATATATATATATATATATATATATATATATATATATATATATATATATATATGTATATATATATATATATATAAGAATAAGAAAAAAGAAGTACTTGTGACTCGTTTGGAACAAATATATAACTGTTTTGGATGGGTTGGAGTCAATAATAGGGCTATTGGTTAACTATTTTTTTAATCTCGAGCTTTCAATTGTGTTTACAATTATTATCAAGAGCTAAAAAAGACAAAATACTTACAAGGTTGAACTAAAAAGAAAAAACAATTTTTGTTAACTTACCAAATAAAAATTAGTTTGGTAAGTAAAAAATTTTTAAAATATTTGAACATGTAAGCAGTGATTTTTTACTTACCAAACTAATTTTTATTTGGTAAGTTAACAAAAATTGTTTTTTCTTTTTAGTTCAACCTTGTAAGTATTTTGTCTTTTTTAGCTCTTGATAATAATTGTAAACACAATTGAAAGCTCGAGATTAAAAAAAATAGTTAACCAATAGCCCTATTATTGACTCCAACCCATCCAAAACAGTTATATATATATATATATATATATATATATATATATATATATATATATATATATATATATATAAATTTATATACACATAATGCTTGAAGTTAACTTCAAACATCAGCAAGAAGCTCTACTACCTGACTTGACAATAGCAAGTGCGACCTTGCCGAAACGTCGTCAAAATAATGGTTTTTATCAAAACCAAAATTAAAAAAAAATCCGGAAAACTACAGAAAGCATATTTATGTGTTATGTTCCGAAAGACTTCCGCAGTTAGTACAATTAAACCTAGACCTAAGATTAATACCATTAATTAACTATTATAATTAATTAATGGTATAAATCTTAGCTCTAGAATTAATATTAACCTCAACAGTCTTCCGGGTTGAACCGCGTCGATTATGTGTTCGGAAATCCCATTCAATTTCACCTCTAGGTCAACACTATCTTCATACAGGTCACAAAATTGATTTTGAAAACTCTTAAACCCTATTTCCTATCCGCTTCTATAAATCAAGAATTATCCGAGAAGTCATAGAAATTGAGAAAAAAAAAAAATTCAAATCCTAATGTCAGAAATGCTCGTGCCAACCTTCACGCGAATCACGCCAATTCACGCTCACTCTAACCCCCACGCCAACCTCCACTCTAACCAAGTCACCATAGACGGTATAAATCAAACTTACTCTGTTCCCAGTAGCAGTAATGCATTGGTTAGGGATCAGGGTAGTAGTGTCTGGGGGCTCGGGAGACCGAGTCCTCGGAAGCCCTCGTTTTCCCATAAATTTCTCCTTAGATTTTGTGTTTATTAGTATTTGCTCTATAAGTCTTCTTGTATTGTGATCCAGCCCCTTTTCTACTACTATACACTGCAGTGATTCTGGGTCTTTCGAATCATAAGCCTTTTTAAAATCGACGAATGTGCATATTACAGATTTGCATCTTAATGCTGTCATTTTCATTATTGTTTTAAGTTGAAAATTTGTACTACTCCCAATCTGGTCTAAATCCGGCTTGGTGTTCGGCTAATTTTGGTTCTATTTGTTTTTGTGTTCTTTTTTCAAGGCAGGCAGAGATAATCTCGTGTTACTGCTAAAAGAGAAATTCCTCTGTAGTTATTGGCGTATGGCTGGTCTCCTTTTTTATGCAACGGGTTGATCAAGGCAGTTTTACAGTCATCTGGGATTTTTCCTGTTCTCCATGTCTTTTATAATTTTTATTATCTCTTCTAGTGATTGTGTGCCTAAATGTTTCAAGAATAAATGCACGTACTTCTTTCTTCAAATGGACGAATCCACAGATATATCTAACTGTGCCCAATTCATTACGTTTGTAAGATATGATACAAATAATGGCATTCAAGAAGATATTTTATTTTGTTTCCCATTGGAGACCAATACCACTGGAAAATGTTTACTCCACACTTTTGTGAAACGTACAAGTAAATATGATATTGACTGGGGTAAATGTATTGCTATATGCACAGATGGCGCTAAAGCTATGACAGGACATAAATCTGGTCTTGTCGTCAAATTACAAGAAATAATGCCTAATGTCAAATGGAGACCTTGTTTTTTACATTGAGAAGCTCTTGCGTCCAAAGCTTTACCTCCTGAAATGGACTGTGTTATGAAAACCATCATTAAAGTTGTAAATTCCATTAAAGGAAAAGCTTTGCAGACCCGTATTTTTAGAAAAATTTGCGAAGACATGGGTGCTTTATTTGAAAATCTTCTCTATCACACCGAAGTAAGGTGGCTTTCAAGGGGCAACGTCTTAAAAAGAGTATTTCACTTAAGAGCAGAGCTTTTAATGTATTTAAAAGATGAGAAGTCCCCATATGAAAATCAATTTTCCGATTCTACTTGGCTTCTGAAACTAGGTTTCCTTGCTGATATTTTCGAGCAATTAAATATTTTAAACAGTAATTTACAATGTCGCGACAATAATATAATTACAGCCACAGATAAAATTAAGGCGTTTCTAAGAAAAATCGATTTATGGTCGACCTCACTTGGCAAAAAACAAATCGATTTATTCCAGTGCCTTCAGGAAATTATGGAAAATGTATCCAATTACAGTGCTACAAATTTTGAACAAGTTTTTGCTGACATGCATGTTACTTTGCTCAATTTAAAACAACAGCTCTTTGATTATTTCTCCGAAGAAATTCAAAACAGCTACGACAGTTGCAGATGGATACTAAATCCGTTTTTAGCCGATTCCTTTCAGCATGTTGAAATACCAATAAACATAAAAGAAAAACTTATTGAAATATCAAGTGATGAAATGTTGAAGCTCCAATTTTTTTCCCAGAACTCGGACCAATTTTGGACCGAAAAGATGCAGGAATACCCCCAGTTGGCGAGTGAAGCTGTAAAATGTTTGGTTCCATTTGTAACATCATATTTGTGTGAGTTAAGTTTCTCGTCTATGACTGCCATTAAAACAAAAGTTAGAAATCGTCTCGTACTTGAAAATGATATAATTGTGTGTGTCTCAAATACACAGCCTAGATTTGAAAGATTGGTTTCACAGAAACAGGCGCATAGTTCTCATTAAGATTATAATATTTGACTTTGTTTTACTCTTTTATTTTTACGGACTTTAATATTTAGTTTTATATTTCGTCTGATAATTAATTGTTAATTTCTATTCACGGCGTTGTTAAAATAAAAATACATAATCTAACAAAGTGGTGCTTTTGTCTTATTTTGGAAATGTTCGGCGACCCCCCTAGTACCTCATGGCGACCCCCCCGGAGATTGCGACTCCCACTTTGGAAACACTTTTCTAGAGAAACTTCCCTAATGCACATGGTCGATCATAGGGATTAATATACTGCAGTAGTATGGCCGTTGCTATAAAAATTCAACATCTCACTGAAGTTACAATCTATTACACATTCAGTTACATTTAAATCGGTATCTGAAGCCAGCAACCGCACTAGTTGCATTCTACAACCCTTCAACCAGTTAACTACATTCAATAAGCTGTCAAACTACATGAAGTCAATCATATATGCCATAAGTATAATTTCTATATTTTTGTAAAGCTTTTGGTTTGTATTTGGTTATTTTTTATTAATACTAAAATTTAATTTAATTTTTAAACTATAATAAATACGAATAAAAAATATCACGATTTATTTGTTTCAGCTAAACTCATGTTTTATTAGATTTTCACTTAAGATAAGACGTCCTTACACCTGAGAGACCAGTGCTAGTGGAGCCCAAAATAATTGGCTTCCAAAGAAAGTTAACGTTTTATTGTTACACATTGGCTCCCAACTTTGAGACGGTAGTCATATTGTTCTGACTACAATATATAAAAGCTAGATATCTAAGAAAGCAAACCTTTAGACAAAGGGATTTTATAGACCTTCTCAATAGATTCTAAATCTTGAGAAGAGTTCCATAAACTCCAAAGGTCACCCTTTTTCGGAGTGGGGAAGTCAACTTTCCGATACAAGTAAGGAAGATAAAAAAACTGGAGAAAAAGACAGTAGCAACTCGCTTCAATAAAAAAGGTAAAACTTTCGTTACATATCGAGGTTCAGGAAGAGGAACAAGCTTCTTCAAGAGGAACTATTAGGGACTCGTAAGTACTAAGATCCTCTGTTTCTTTGGAAATGGTTTTGGTTATAAAACTGTTTGTATCCTATATTCGTTTGCTCATTTATTTCTATCATCTCTATTTTCTTCACTTCTTCTATCAAATATGTTTTTATATCAGGTGTCTATTTTTTCACTAATCATTTTTCATTATTATCTAATATAATGTCGCTATTTTGCTACGAAAGGTTTAATCAATCTGCAGTCACTCATTAAATTTAATTTTTTTTTGATGGCACGCTATATATATTATAACTACTACATGTCTCATGTCATTTTATTTGATGAGTCATATGCTAGGATTCGGCTAGTTGTTTATTTTTTACTCAGTCAGAGGCCTTGTTCAGGCCAATGGAGCAAATTTTACCTTATAGTCTGCCTATTATCATGCATAGTGTCATGTGATATCTCGTATATCGCTATACGTTCATTAATAACGAAATGCTGTGAAACGCCCTTTTGGTAGTTGCTTTGTTTGTTTTTTCTCTTACTATATTTGTTATATCCTCCCCCGTCATTTGCTATGTCGCATGCTAAGATTCGGTTAGTTGTTTATTTTTACTCAGCCAGAGGCTTTCTTTAAGTCAATAAATCAAAATTTGTCTTACAGTAAATATATTTTTATTCATGGTGTTCTATGATATCTCCTATGTCGCTATCATCATTAGTGGCTTTACAGCTCGTTATGAGCCAAAACCTTCTTCAGAACAATCTTCCATTCGTCCCTGTCTCTGGCAACTCTTCTCCATGCTTTAACTCCGATAGATTTTAGATCATCCTCTATGTTATCTTGATACCTAAGTTTTCGTCTTCCTCTGGCTCGTCTTCCCACTGGTCCTCTTCGGTCAAAAATTTTTCTGATCGTTGCATCTTCATCTCGCCTAATTACATGTCCTATCCATCGAAGGCGTGCTAATTTAATACATTTTACAACGTCAGATTCCCTAAAACTTCTGTATAACTCAAAGTTGTAGCGCCTACGCCACAAACCCTGTTCTTGGACTCCTCCATATATTTTTTTTAGAATTTTTCTCTCGAAACGTTTAAGCAATTTTTGGTCGTTCTGTGTAAGTGACCACGTTTCTGACCCGTATGTTAACACTGGCCTTTATTAGTGTTTTATATATGGTAACTTTAAATTTTCTGAGTAGTTTTGGGGCCATATGTTTCCTCAAGCCATAATAGTACTTATTGTCAAGCACTATTCTTCTTTTAATTTCTTCGCTGACATTGTTGTCTTTGGTCAGCATCGAGCCCAGGTAGACGAAGGTGTCCACACCTTCCAGTTCAAGATCATCAATTAATAGTCTAGGTATCTGGTTGCCTGATCTAGAACAATACATATACTTGGTTTTATGTGCGTTTATTTTTAGTCCCATTCTCAGTGCAGACGCCCTTAATGATCGAAATGTTTTGATCAGAGATTCTGTGGACCTACCAATAATGTCTATGTCATCTGCATATCCGACCACTTGTACAGATTTATTAAAGATGGTACCATTCGTATTAATATGGTACTCTCGAAATGACTTTTTCTAGTGCAAGGTTAAATAAGAGACACTACAGTCCATCTCCCTGTCTCAGTCCATTTTTACAATGTCACTATATATGTCACTATACGTTCATTAATATTGAAGATACTGTATACTGTCCTTTTGGTAGCTGCCTTATCTGTTTTTTCTTAATATATTTGTTATTTTCTTACCTTTTATTTAACACATCACACGCTCCAATCGGACCAATAGCAACGGAGATATGATATAATGCCCTTTTGGCATTGCCGCCATGTGTGTTTTTGTGACTTAACATATTCGCTACCCCTTCTCTTTTTCAATAATGTATCATACGTTACCATCCTACGATTTATTTTACACCCACCACAAAACACTAAAAAACTATTAAATCATCAATACGACTTTTTATCGCAAAAATCAGCTATTCTTTCCGTTCAGTTGTTTGTAAATAAAACATGTTAGGTTAGGTTAATAATATAAATAACAATAAAGTCCATGTAAACACATACCTAAATGGGATAAAAATACCAAAGAAAGTCTAATTATTGACAAAAAAAAATAATATAAATAAAAAAGTGCCTAAATTAGCATATCAATTTGATACAAGGAAGCAATGTCATTACGAAATGTAGAAGTGATATACACGCTCTAAATCAATTAAAGGCAATATTTATTATTTTATAAATATTCTAAATCCTTTATTTCTTTATATACAATGTTATTTCTTTATTAAATAAATATATTTAATAAATATTTCTTTATAAATTTATAAACCAGTGACGTATGAGGTATAATATATATTATACGTCATTAATCAAAATTGTTAGTAATAAGTCAAATGTATGGTTTCAAAACAAAATATGATAGACATTTCAGATTTGTTGTATGGACCAACGTGATTGCCAACATCCACAGAGGATAGGCACCAAAAGAAGAAGATGAAATAATTTATTTCATATGTACACGCAGGCCTTTTTTTAAGTGTTTATAATTGTTGAGTTTTAAATCAGCTGAGTTCTGTACGAAAATATAGGTAAAATATTTTCGTGTTTTATATGAAGATTTTATTTTTATTTTTAAAAGTTTAATAGTCCAGGTAATGTGTGTTTCTAATCCCCAAAAAAGAAATTGTTTTCTATTTTTGTAGTCCGTGTTTCCGTGTTGTCTTTTGTTTTATAAGTAAGAGGAAATAATGATACGACTTCGTTTGTCCATGGCTAAGGCCGATTTGTTATTGACATATAGCGAAAGTATTGTTATGTTTCTTCTGTCTGTTAGTTCCGTGTCTCCCTGTGTTTCTCTCTAGTTCTTTTTTTTTGTACAAGTAGAAGGAAATAATGATGCGACTTCGTTTTGTTCATGGCTAAGGCCCATTTGTTAGTGACAAAGCGAAAGTATTGTTATGTTTCTTCTGTGAGTTAGTTTTGTGTCTTTCCGTGTCTTTGTGTGGTCAGATGTTGTAGTAGAAGTATGTTAGTGGTACTGAAATGTAATAGTTTGTGATTTGATTATTGTGTTTGTTTTGAAATATCATATAGGACGTACAGACACGTGACCTTGGATATTTCTTTTGTTGAGTAAGACTGCGTTTTCAGCAGCATTCCTTTCCGTGAGTTTTCATTGTTGTGGCCTTCTAAGAAAGTTTATTAGACCAAATAGAAGAGATAAGCCTTTTTATGTGTTGATGTAAGACTATCGCATTCCTTTGTGTGTTCTAGAGTTTGTGATGTAGTGTTCATGATTTGACAGAAGCGAAGGTACAAACACTTGCAGTGTCCATTGTGACGCTTTGATATGCTGAGGTGAAAGTACCTTGTCGCCGCTTATCGTGAAAATATTTTGTATGTCACTGTGAGACCACGTTCGTGAAACATCTAAAGTAGTTCTAGTACTGTTGTTAAATGACCCACTAAGAATTACGCAGTCTTATGTTGTGACCCTGTTCGAGTTTTGTTGAAGAATGATGAACGTTTCTTTGTAATTTATGTGACGAATATGTTGAATCCAATTATTATCCGTAAAATGATGAGGTTTATTTCTTGATGGTGCCCTTCTATTCCCTTCCCCAAACTGTGTCTTTGACCTTATTAGTTGTCACGAGAGGAACGGCTAGGGCGATGAGTTTTGGATTCGTCCGCCAAGAGACCTGTTCAGCTTTTAAGGAAGATAAGCATTAGTTTTTGCCTTGTGTACATATATTCTTCTTCTTTACCCTTCTTGTCATGAAGTTTGAGATTTGTGTACCCAGTTAGAAGTTTGATTAGTGATCTGTAGCGTGTGATGTGTAGCGGACTGTAATTTTTTTTGCTCTTTGGAATATTGTAGTGATGTTTTTGTTCCTTTGTAACTTTTATGGAAGACTGTTACAATTTTTTTTGTTTCTTTTGGAAATATTAGTTTAAGATTGAACTATTTGTGTATCAAGTATGGCTGGTATGTCATGTGCTCATTTTCTTATTCTTTTCCAAGATTGTGTATCAACATTTTGGATTTATTTTCTTCTCTTGTCCTTTTGGGAGTTTCTTGACTTAAACATTTTTCGCTTTGATCGATATATATATATATATATATATATATATATATATATATATATATATATATATATATATATATATATATATATATAACATATATATCTAACATAACCAATGTAAAATTTAAAATAAACTATCTTTAAATTTAAAATTCTTATGAAACTAATTAAATTATATAGATAATGTAAATGTTAAACAAACTATCTTTAAAATTGAAATTCTTATGATACTAACTAAATTATATTAACACAATTTTGTACCTTTCTTTCACTGAATGCCTAAATGAAAATGTTCTCTAAAATAAAGATTTTAATCACCACTCAATGTCTTCGTTCTCAGCCTCGGTTATCCTTGTTTTTGTGAAATTTTTTTTCCAATTATCAGCTTCCACCAATTTAAAATATTTTTCTTCTTAACAGCATTTATATATATTCTTCTTTTCAATATACCAATATCCAATCACCAAATATATTATATAATTTTAATTTTCAATTAATACTTCCTTCCATAATCCAATTACCATTTTTACATAATAATTTTTAATCTTCAATAATATTATCTTTATACTGTTTCTTAATCTTCATTGAACTTATTATATTGAACATCTGGACCTTCTGACTGACTATCTTGAACTTACTGAACAATTGACATCACTAACTAAATGTGTCTATCTTCTAACTAACTTTCTTACTAACTGACTGGTCTCATAGTAACTGTAACTGATCCTTGAATCCAAATCACCGGGTATTTATATCTTTTTCCATGTTCCAGAATCATCTGGCAAGAAATCATATTCGAATTGTTCTATATGACTGTTCTCGAAAAAGTATATGTTCTGGTTATGTCCATTTCACAGACATAACCATATTCGAGAACGTTTTACCGTAAACAAATGTTAAATTCTGTATTCTAGAGAAATCCTTACTTTTCTATTAATCAGAATAGTATAGAATTATCAGAATAGTATCAGAATATAAACTTAAATCAGTAACTAAACACTCTAATTTAATAAACTACACATTTTAAACAACATATAACCCTATTTCACATTCGCAAATTATTAATTTCTGTCTGTCACTTAACTGTATAGTTGGTTGCCTATGCACATGGTTCACTTAAATATATTTACAATATTATAATTATTAAAATAAAACTTTTTTACACTTATTATATGCTAATTTCTTAAGAATACCCTCATATAAATAATTTTTATAAAATTCTCTAGTATATAAGTTATTAAAATAACCAAATACATTTTATATCTAATATTATCTAGTATATAACTAATAAATTATTTTCTTTAAACACCAATCATCTCAATACCCCAAAATTAATTTTAAAATAAATAATTTACTTATTATTTTTTTAAATATTAATTTTCTTATCCACATACCTTAGTAAATATAATAAATTAACTAATTTAATTTCTTATTTAAAAAGTGTTCTATTAAGTACGCCTATGTTTCCATGTCTACGTCAAACTGTCGTGTCAAATGAAAGTTTGTATGTTTATTTATAGACAAAATCTAGGAATTATTTTCATTCAAAATAACTTTTATCAATATAAATTGGTAAGTTTTTCACTTTTTATATTATTTTTAGCAAAACATTTATAGAATCTATTTAGTATCTAACCCCAAATTATGATTTTTATGGCACAAATAATTTCCATGATGTCAAATTGATTCATAACAAAGAAATCTACCACCTATCTATGAAATGCATCTATCAGTAAGCTGTTAGTGTTGTTATTATTAGTGTTAAAAGTATAGAAAACATTATTCATTCTCTTCATAATATTTAAAAATGTCATTGATATGAAACATGCCTCTTAGTCTATTCTCTGCATCTATCAACACATAACTATTTAGTCCATTCTGATTTTCAATTCTGTATGGACCTTCAAACATTGGTTGTAATTTCTTACAACGATTTTCTCCAGCATTACTCTTTCTAAGTGAACGAATTAACATTTGGTCTCCTTTTTGAAATGTGATTGGTTTTTTTATTTTTTGATTTTGTCTTCTGATATATTTTTCAGCTTTCCTCCTAATTCGGTTATTCACTTTCTGCATTACTTGTTCTAACATATCCTGATTATATTCACTAATCCATTTTCTGTTTCCTATATGGCCAAACATTAAATATTCTGGTACTTCCTCTGTATTTAAATTATGTGTATTATTTAAAAAATATTCTACTTGTGTTATATGTTGCTGCCACGTTTCTTGTTGATTTTGACATATTATCCTTAAATATTTTATAACTTCTTTAATATATCTTTCTGCAGGATTTGCCTGAGGATGTCTGATACTTGTAAAATGAATGTTGATTCCCTTTTTCTCACAAAATGCCCGGAATTTTTGGTTGTTAAAATATGTAGCATTATCTATTATGCAATTTCTAAATGGTCCTATTTCTTCGAAAAATTGATTAATATATAATTTCAATGTTTTAACATTTGTTCTGGAGCAGGGATATAGTTTAATAAATTTTGTATACAAATCAACTATCACTAGTATATGCTTTTTTCCTGTTGGATTTGGAACTAAATTTGAGATGAAATCCATGGAAACTGTATTTAGTTTTTCATATATAACATTAGATCTATATGTGTTCTGGTTTTTGAAATTCTTTTCTTTGTTTATTTGACATATTTGGCATTGGGTAGTAATTACTTTTGCTATACTTATGTCATTCTTTGCAAAATAATTGTCCCTAAATAGCATCCATAGTTTTCTTGAACCAATATGCATGTAATTGTTATGTAAATTTTTCAATATTTTCCTTGCCAGAGTTCTAGTTATTACATATACTTCTATGCCATTTATTATTTTATAATAAACTCCATCTTTCTTAAGGACTTTTTGTTTTTCACTCAAATTGATCTGATCTCTTATAATTTCTTCTTTAGAATATAATCCAGTGCTTTCTACTAACTGATTTAATCCAATTTTTATTGTTCGCTGCCCTTTTTGTGATGTATTTTCTAGCCTTAATAAAGCATCTGCCACTATGATGGATTTTCCAGAAATGTATTTGATTTCAAAGCAGTATTCACTAAGTATTAGACTCCACCGATGTATTCTACTGTTTCCATATTTGTTATTTAATATAGATGTTAGAGCATGGTGATCTGTTTCTTGATTAGTTGATTAGTTCTAATTCTGAAACTGAGTAACCCTTTTCATGTGGCTTTGTAATTCTTGAAATGAATTGTATTGGGTATTCGACCCCATCATGTATTTGTAATAATACCCCTGAAAATCTCTCTATTAATGCATCTGTTCTTAATATGAATGGCTTTGTGTAGTCAGGGTGATATATGTTTAAATTTGACAGAAAAATGTTTTTGATTTCTTGGAATGCTAGTTCTCTTCTCTGATCCCATCTCCATTTTACACCTTTCCTTAACAGTTCAAGTAATGGAATTTCTTTTATACTTAGATCTGGTATCATCCTTTTATAATAATTAATTATTCCAATAAATCCTCTTAAAGTTCTTAAATTGTGTGGTGTTTTATATTCCTGAATGACTTGTGTCCGTTCTGGATCCATTTCGATTCCCTTAGTGTTAAGTTTATAACCTAGATATATTACTTCTTTTTGAAAAAATGTACATTTTTCTTGATTTATTTTTAGTCCAACTTTGTCTAATCTGTTGATTATAATTTTTAGGTGTTTCTCATGATCTTCAGCCGTTTTAGAAAAAATTAATGTATCATCAATGTAGTGAATTACAAAATGTTCATATTGATCCAGAATATCATGAAGACATCTACATAGAGCACTGCAAGATGATTGAAGTCCAAATGGTACAACTTTGAATTGATATACTACTCCATCTATCTGAAATCCCGTATACTGTCTACTTTTTCTCTCTAGAGGTATTAACCAGAAAATATGCTGTAAATCGATTATAGTGAAAAATGACATTCCTGTAATTCTTCCTAGTATTCCATCTATACTCATTGGTGCTTTAAATTGCTTTTCAGTAATCTTGTTAATATTCCTTGCATCCAAACACAACCTGATTTCACCTGATCTTTTACGTACTACTACTATAAGGTTTATGAAACGTGTATCTGCCTTCTCAATGATTCCATCTTCTAACATATTATTAATCGTTCTGTTTACTTCTTCTCTGTATTTATATGGTATTGGTATGATTTTGTTTTAAAATCTTTTTCTTCTTTAACTTTTATACTATGGATATAATTTTGTGCAATTCTATTTATATATATATATATATATATATATATATATATATATATATATATATATATATATATATATAAAGTAGTTAGGTATTATTGACTGACACGTTATGTAAAATAAAGTTTTATCTTGAGGTTGCAGTCATTAATAGAGCAGGAAAGTGAAACTCTTTGTTCTTTATCAAGCTTTCGCAAAATTTATTTGCTTCTTCAGGATATGCTAAAATATGGTATCAGTAAATACAATGAAATAAGAATTAAATAGCATTGTATAAAACTAGTATAAAAACTTACAACATGAGGTTAATCCATTAAATTTTCAAATTTACAAAACATTAAAACTTAACTTATTAAAATTATATAGTTATATAAGTACAATATTTTAATTTTATTTAATTTTGTAAAAATTCATTATGACATTGATTATGTTGATGTTTGATTTATGTCAGAAAGACACTCGTTTCTGTTTATTATATTTTTTGTTGTTGATAACTAGCTTTTGATTATTATTATGGTTACGTACAAAGTGGCGCCAAATATGAATATTTAAATTTTTTTAAATTATAGTATTTATAGTCAGAAAATCTAATATTAGAAAATTATAGTATTAATTTTCGTAAGATAGAATGTAATTATAGATATTGTTTAGTTTATCAATATCGGTTTTTTTATTAACGCATTGATATTTATTTATGCATACCATTTCTAAGAATTCTCTTTTATTTAATTGGTTTTCACGTCTTAATATATTAGTTTCATTCAAATTAAATGAATAATTTTTATTAATTGCATGATCTATTAATGCACACGTATTTTTATTATTTCTAAGGTCACTTTTATGTGATGCTAGTCTGCCTATTAGATTTCTAGATGTGTGTCCGATGTATGTCTTATCACAATTTTCGCATGGTATTATATAAACTACATTTGAGCTTTCCATAATGCTAATAGGTGATTTAGTTTTTGTATACAATGATGCTAATGTTTTAACATTTTTAGTTGCAATTTTAATATCAGAATAGTTGGCAAACACTTCAGTTAGTTTGGGTGTTAATGTTGGTATGTAATGTAGTGATGTGAAAGTAAATTGAGATTGCACGATTTGTTGATTTGGTTCTCTTGTTTGATTCATGTCAATCATTCTATTATTAGGATTGTTAAATAAAAATTTGTTAATTATTTTAATTGGGTATGAATTCTCTAATAAAATGTCTTTAAGTTCTAATAACCCTTTGTTGATGTTATTGATGTGTGATAATTTGACTATTCTGTTTTTTAAAGCCAATATCAAATTTATTTTCATATGAGGTGGATTAATTTATATTTAAATGGGAATAAGCCACAATTAAAGGTTAAAATACGTTTATTGACGTTTCAATTTCCACTTCGGAAATCGTTCTCTCGGAAATAAATGATAATTAATAAATCATTACAATTACCAATCATGGTACAGAAAACCTATATTTAGTAACAGATTTATTAATTATCATTCACAACATCCACCTCATATGAAAATAAATTTGATATTGGCTTTAAAAAACAGAATAGTCAAATTATCACACATCAATAACATCAACAAAGGGTTATTAGAACTTAAAGATATTTTATTAGAGAATTCATACCCAATTAAAATAATTAACAAATTTTTATTTAACAATCCTAATAATAGAACGATTGACATGAATTAAACAAGAGAACCAAATCAACAAATCGTGCAATCTCAATTTACTTTCACATCACTACCTTACATACCAACATTAACACCCAAACTAACTAAAGTGTTTGCCAACTATTCTGATATTAAAATTGCAACTAAAAATATTAAAACATTAGCATCATTGTATACAAAAACTAAATCACCTATTAGCATTATGGAAAGCTCAAATGTAGTTTATATAATACCATGCGAAAATTGTGATAAGTCATACATCGGACACACATCTAAAAATCTAATAGGCAGACTAACATCACATAAAAGTGACCTTAGAAATAATAAAAATACGTGTGCATTAATAGATCATGCAATTAATAAAAATCATTCATTTAAGTTCAATGAAACTAATATATTAAGACGTGAACACCAATTAAATAAAAGAGAATTCTTAGAAATGGTATGCATAAATAAATATCAATGCGTTAATAAAAAAACTGATATTGATAAACTAAGCAATATCTATAATTACATTCTATCTTACGAAAATTAATACTATAATTTTCTAATATTATATTTTCTGACTATAAATACTATAATTTAAAAAAATTTAAATATTCATATTTAGCGCCACTTTGTACGTAACCATAATAACAATCAAAAGCTAGTTATCAACAACAAAAAATATAATAAACAGAAACGAGTGTCTTTCTGACATAAATCAAACATCAACATAATCAATGTCATAATGAATTTTTACAAAATTAAATAAAATTAAAATATTGTACTTATATAACTATATAATTTTAATAAGTTAAGTTTTAATGTTTTGTAAATTTAAAATTTAATGGATTAACCTCATGTTGTAAGTTTTTATACTAGTTTTATACAATGCTATTTAATTCTAATTTCATTGTATTTACTGATACCATATTTTAGCATATCCTGAAGAAGCCAATAAATTTTGCGAAAGCTTGATAAAGAACAAAGAGTTTCACTTTCCTGCCCTATTAATGACTGCAACCTCAAGATAAAACTTTATATTATATATATATATATATATATATATATATATATATATATATATATATATTATATATATATATATATATATATATATATATATATATATATATATATATATATATATATATATATATATATATATATATATATATATATATATATATATATATATATATATATATATATATATAAACTAAGGTACACTCGAAGAGTGGTGGGTTTTTCGGTCAAAGTGGAGAAATAAAAGACAAAGAAGTTGGCTACTTCATCTATTTATTGAAGACGTTTCGCTTTCTACTCAGAAAGCATCATCAGTTCATCTAAAAAGAACAATATGAAACCAAACATCCATAGAGAAGTTAAAAAAAATGTGTGTTACCTTACACAGACATGTAGCAGTCAATGATATTAAAAGTATAAAAAAGCTTCCGAAACTGGACATTTAGAGTTAAAGTTGTATAAAACAATTAATTGAAACTAGGAAAAGTTTGCAATTAAACAACATTAGCACAGCAAAAGAACATGTGATAAAAATACATGTATATGAAAAAGTTATTATAAAAACTTAAGTAAAAAACATAAAAGTTTATTTTGTTGTATAAAAGAACTAGAAAGATCATGAGTGCACTTCCAACAATTTATTTATAATCAATTAGAATTTCATTTTAACTTTAGGTATTATTATTAAATTATTTAAGATTGATGTAGTAATTAAGATAAAAATAAAGTTACCAGTCTTAAGCTTACTGAGACTCGCAGGTAAATGAAGTGACAGGTTTAACACCCACGCACCCAACGTGAATAGATATAGCCTTGAAGTCAGATGACAGAATAGCAAGGCAAAATACCAACTTCTAATATAATAGAACGGTACATTCATATAATGTGATAAATTTGGTTGACAGCTTGTCGTTAAAAAGCCAAAAAATGAAAGGAAAAGGTGGTTAAGATCACCATTCACTCCCCAGTGTTTGATTTGTTAACAAAGAACAAAGCATGCGAGGTCAATCCAAAATATGTATCCAAAAAAATATCCAAAATATATTAAATATTTTATTTATGACGTCACTGGTTAGCCAGCAACAGGTGAAGATTAATTCAACTTCCACAGTCCCTAGGTTCACAGCATTTGGAACTGCAGTAACAAGGATTCTATGAATCAAATTTCAGTTTAAAATTTTACCAAAAAAGTTAATCAACAGGAACAATTACTGTATGTAAAAGTGATACTGACCAAATAGTTAATAAAATTTAAGTTGATAAATCTGAGTTAATATGGAAAAGAATAATATATTTATTTTATTTTATTTTTATTTAATTTATTATACAGATTGAACGAATTTAAAACGGAACATACAATTTAATATATGTCTGTTTGAACTGCATTTGAAATAGTGGACCAATATAAAACTTGGACAAAAATAAATCCATACCCAGTGATAGACATTGTATAAAATATCGTTCAACTATCTGTCTCCTTTAAAGGAAAGAGGAGCTTGCCTAATAGTCGGAGAGATAGAGCCGAAATTTTGGAATGATCAGTAATATGACATTTCTCTATTGGAATATATTCATTGTAACTGGGTTAAGACTTTGCCTTACAAGCGGACGCCCCTCGTGGTACAGGGGGGTGGCTATACAGGGATGAAGTTGTAATTTTTTTCGGAAAAATTAACGATCGATAATATGGCTGAAAATTTGCCCAGAGTAAGATCTTGGTATAACTAGACGAAATCCCAAAGGACGGACGCGAGAGTGGATACATAAGGGGTGGCGGACAGGGGTGAAATTGCAATTTTTTGGGGAAAAATTAACGATAAGTAATATGTCCGCCATTTTCATGGCTTATTATTTAGCCCCTAAAAACTCTAAATCCAAAAGAGCGGACAGCTGGGTTGGTACAGAGAGCCATAAAACGGGGTCAAATGTACCACTTGCCTGCGCATTTTAGGCCTCGGTAACAATTTTCAAACTGATTTTATTATGATATTGTTATACCGATTGATTTGAAAATTTGTATGCTCACTTCTGTTACTATTCTGAAAAGCGTCAAGTAGATTTTTGCTCAAAATTTTCCAAAAAAATTTCCGTAAATGAAAATTTTCGTAATTTTTTGAGGTAAAATCTAATTTGTAGAATCCTTTCGATTTTCTGTCAGTTATACCATGATTTTTTTCCAAAAATTTTCAAACGATTTTTCCGATAAGAAAAAAAAATTTAGAAAAACTTTAAAAATTTCGTCATTTTTCTCACTCTCATTGATGTCATCACATTCATCATCTTCGTCACTTTCACTTTCAATAATATCACATTCATTATCTGCTTCATTTTCAATCACTACTTCTCGAACTGATTCTGGCATCTGAGGTCCACTAAACCATTTGAATTTATATGTTTCATCTTCAAACTCCCAACCATGTTCTTCAACAATCAATTCTGTTGGTACTTTTTTATGAGCATTTGTCCAAATATTTGAAATATAATGGGCTCGCAGTAGATGTTGGTGTAATTCATCTTGACATGGTGGTAAGCTTGAAGCATCGAAATTTTTTAGTTTTTTTTTTAAAAGGCTCGTTTACATCATGCAACTTATACTGCCGGTTAAATAGTGAAAATCTGACATCGTTTACTTTTAACAAAACCTTTTTTAAAGGTTTTTAAAAACCTTTAAAAATATTTAATAGTTAACAGTATAAAATTACTTTAATTTAATAAAATATCAAATATCAAACATTTATTCAATTAAAAATTAATTCGTAAAATATTTATATTTAAGAAAAAAATGTAATTTGTAAAGTAAATATGACTTTAGTTTGTGAAAAAAACATACAGAAAATCGAAAGGATTCTACAAATTAGATTTTACCTTTAAAAATTACGAAAATTTTCATTTACAGAAATTTTTTTGGAAAATTTTGAGGAAAACTCTACTTGACGCTTCTCAGAATAGTAACAGAAGTGAGCATACAAATTTTCAAATCAATCGGTATAAAAATATCAAAATAAAATCAGTTTGAAAATTGTTACCGAAACCTAAAAGTTTTTAGAGTTTTTAGGGGCTAAATAATGAGCCATGAAAATGGCGGAAATATTACTTATCGTTAATTTTTCCCCAAAAAATTGCAACTTCACCCCTGTCCGCCACCCCTTATGTATCCACTCTCGCGTCCGCCCTTTGGGATTTCGTCTAGTTATACCAAGATCTTACTCTGGGCAAATTTTCAGCCATATTATCGATCGTTAATTTTTCCCAAAAAAATTACAACTTCATCCCTGTATAGCCACCCCCTGTACCACGAGGGGCGTCCGCCTGTAAGGCAAAGTCTTAACCCAGTTACAATGAATATATTCCAATAGAGAAATGTCATATTACTGATCAGTTCAAAATTTCGGCTCTATCTCTTGGACTATAAGGAAGCGATAAGTGGTTTGACAGCATAATAACTGCTTGCGTAGTCTAGTTTTTTCAGTACTTGTTCTTGAATGAATTCAGAATCCAGCAGCCCGCTGAAGTATTGGATTTTTATAATATAATTATTTGACAACCTTTTGTTGGCCAACCACCTAGAGCGGAGTTGGGCCGAAATACATTGATTTCGTATGTTCCGTTTTAAATTCGTTCAATCTGTATATGAAAATATGTTGAAAAGAACCCATTAAGGGACAAATTTAAAAGTAAACAACATATTAAGCCTAATTCTGCAAAATTAATGCATGATAAATTTGGCTCAAATTACTAATGTCGGTTCTCTTATTAAGGGTATTTGGGTGTTTTAATATTGAACACATTTCTAAAAACTGTCTTTTAACGAGATTCCGTTCAGTGCCAAGAATTTTAACTTCATTAAAGTTCACTTCGTGCTTAGTGTTAATAGCATGCTGGGCAAGAGCACAGGTATGCTTAGATAAGTTAATATCACTGCGGTGTGTCGTAAGACGCCCTCTCAGTGATCTCCCTGTCTGACCGATGTAACATGAGTCACACTCAGCACAAGGTATATGATATATTACATTAACTTGTTCCAGAAGGGACAGAGGTGTTTTAGTTTTAGAAAACAAATTCATGACAGTCTTAGCGTTCTTAATTGCAATTTTAACCGGTACGTTATTTTGTTTGTACAGTTTAACGAGTTTCTCAGTAACTTGAGGAAAATAAGGTAATGATGAGTAATGGGTAGTTGGAGTCCCAAGTACAGTATTAGGCAGAACAGTGTTGTTCATTGAATTATTTGAAATTATTCTAAGTTGGTCACCATTGGGTATGTCATTTAAAGAGGAACCATAGCTTTGTACAAAAAGGTATTTATTAATAAGGGAGGAAGGATAGGCATTCTCAATCAGAATTGTCTTCAGTAATTGAAGGGATTCCCTTCGATTAACCGGATGTGTCAGTCTATTTAGCCTGCAGCTTAAAGCTTTAAGTAGGTTTAATTTATATTTGAAAGGATGACAAGAGTGGTAGTTGAGAAACCTATTAGAGGCCATTGGTTTCCTGTACCAACTTGTAGTTAGGGTGTTATCTCCCATTCTAATGACACGCATGTCTAAGAAGGGAATACTGTTTGTGTTAGAGTCCTCAAGTTCAACAGTGAACTGTAAGTGAGGATCAAATTCATTAAACAAAGACAAGGTGGCCTGAATCTTGTCTGGGGGTAAGGCTAGTAATAAGTCATCAACATACCGTTTAATAAAAGGGATTTGGAAATCTAAAAGACCCAAACGGTCAGATACTAAATCATCCAGTACATAATTAACTAGGATGGGAGAGATTGAGGAACCCATAGGTGTCCCAAAAATTTGAAGGTAATATTTGTCGTTAAAGACCAAAAAATTAGTGTCAAATATTAATTGCAAAAGTTCTGCAAATACATCCCAGGATACAGGACAATTAGGTTGGATGGAGTTCCAGTGATTTCTTAGGGAGGTAATAACGCTGGAAAGAGGTAAGTTAGTGAAAAGAGATACCACATCAAAACTCACTAAAATGTAGCCTTGTGGAAGTTCAAAATTATTAATAAATTCACTAAAATGAAAAGAATCAACAATATTAAAGTTGTTGTTATAATTATAAGATTTCGATAAGATGTCAGTTAAAAATTTAGAAATATTAGTATTTGGTGAATTGATGGAGGAAACAATTGGCCTCATGCTCAATGTGGGCTTATGTATTTTAGGTAGACAATAAAATCTGGGAGCATATCCATCATAATTATGCAAAAATTTGGCAAGTGGTTGATCTATGATCTTTATGTTTTTTAAGTGTGTAATGAATTTATTTATTTTATTGGTAAATTTAGAGCAAGGGTTGGTAGAGAGAGGTTGATAGTATCTATCATCATCTAACAACGATTGACTGAGGTTAAGATATTGATCTCTATCCATGAGGACAGTGGCATTCCCTTTATCACTTGTGAGAACGAGAAGATTAGGGTGAGTTTTTAAAAACGATACCGTCTCCCTGTAAATCTTATCTAACTCCGATATGGGTTGTCTAGGGCGATTAGAATAATTCAACAGAATATTATTGGAAGAAGACCTAAGAGATAAAAGATCAGAATTGTCAGCATGTGACAAAATATTTTCCACATCTGCTAAGATTCTACTAACAGAGTAATCTCTGAAAGTTGGCTGTAAGCCAAATTTGGGGCCCAAGGATAACAACTTGAGAATGTCCTGAGGAACCTCAGTACTAGAAAGATTTTTAATCCACTTAGGATTAAATGGAATTTTTTTAAATTGGGGAGTGTCTAAGTTATTAAGCTTCTTACGAAGGTGTGCCATGGATTTATGATATACAAAATTAAATTTCTTATGTAAAGAAGACTCAAAGGTGTCCAACACATTGTCTGGAAGATGATTATCAAGAAAAGAAGTGACATTATTGATTTGAGAAATAATAAATTTAATATCGGTGTGAACCTTAGAAATATGGAAATTAAGTAATCGTGCCCTCACCTGTCTGTTTAGTGCTTGGCTTCTGCGGTAAAGGGTGTCATTTGTGGAACCTGATGTTGATGCGAGTATGTTGGAAGTGGTATCTATGATAAATCTCGGGATCTTATTAGTTCTCCTACACTCCAAAAGGAAAGTTCTTCTAGCTTCTGCTAAGAAATCACTGGAACTCCATCCAACCTAATTGTCCTGTATCCTGGGATGTATTTGCAGAACTTTTGCAATTAATATTTGACACTAATTTTTTGGTCTTTAACGACAAATATTACCTTCAAATTATTGGGACACCTATGGGTTCCTCAATCTCTCTCATCCTAGTTAATTATGTACTGGATGATTTAGTATCTGACCGTTTGGGTCTTTTAGATTTCCAAATCCCTTTTATTAAACGGTATGTTGATGACTTATTACTAGCCTTACCCCCAGACAAGATTCAGGCCACCTTGTCTTTGTTTAATGAATTTGATCCTCACTTACAGTTTACTGTTGAACTAGAGGACTCTAACACAAACAGTATTCCCCTCTTAGACATGCGTGTCATTAGAATGGGAGATAACACCCTAACTACAAGTTGGTACAGGAAACCAATGGCCTCTAATAGGTTTCTCAACTACCACTCTTGTCATCCTTTCAAATATAAATTAAACCTAATTAAAGCTTTAAGCTGCAGGCTAAATAGACTGACACATCCGGTTAATCGAAGGGAATCCCTTCAATTACTGAAGACAATTCTGATTGAGAATTCCTATCCTTCCTCCCTTATTAATAAATACCTTTTTGTACAAAGCTATGGTTCCTCTTTAAATGACATACCCAATGGTGACCAACTTAGAATAATTTCAAATAATTCAATGAACAACACTGTTCTGCCTAATACTGTACTTGGGACTCCAACTACCCATTACTCATCATTACCTTATTTTCCTCAAGTTACTGAGAAACTCGTTAAACTGTACAAACAAAATAACGTACCGGTTAAAATTGCAATTAAGAACGCTAAGACTGTCAGGAATTTGATTTCTAAAACTAAATCACCTCTGTCCCTTCTGGAACAAGTTAATGTAATATATCATATACCTTGTGCTGAGTGTGACTCATGTTACATCGGTCAGACAGGGAGATCACTGAGAGGGCGTCTTACGACACACCGCAGTGATATTAACTTATCTAAGCATACCTGTGCTCTTACCCAGCATGCTATTAACACTAAGCACGAAGTGAACTTTAATGAAGTTAAAATTCTTGGCACTGAACGCAATCTCGTTAAAAGACAGTTTTTAGAAATGTGTTCAATATTAAAACACCCAAATACCCTTAATAAGAGAACCGACATTAGTAATTTGAGCCAAATTTATCATGCATTAATTTTGCAGAATTAGGCTTAATATGTTGTTTACTTTTAAATTTGTCCCTTAATGGGTTCTTTTCAACATATTTTCATATATAATAAATTAAATAAAAATAAAATAAAATAAATATATTATTCTTTTCCATATTAACTCAGATTTATCAACTTAAATTTTATTAACTATTTGGTCAATATCACTTTTACATACAGTAATTGTTCCTGTTGATTAACTTTTTTGGTAAAATTTTAAACTGAAATTTGATTCATAGAATCCTTGTCACTGCAGTTCCAAATGCTGTGAACCTAGGGACTGTGGAAGTTGAATTAATCTTCACCTGTTGCTGGCTAACCAGTGACGTCATAAATAAAATATTTAATATATGATATTTTGGATTGACCTCGCATGCTTTGTTCTTTGTTAACAAATCAAACACGGGGGGGTGAATGGTGATCTTAACCACCTTTTCCTTTCATTTTTTGGCTTTTTAACGACAAGCTGTCAACCAAATTTATCACATTCTATGAATGTACCGTTCTATTATATTAGAAGTTGGTATTTTGCCTTGCTATTCTGTCATCTGACTTCAAGGCTATATCTATTCACGTTGGGTGCGTGGGTGTTAAACCTGTCACTTCATTTACCTGCGAGTCTCAGTAAGCTTAAGACTGGTAACTTTATTTTTATCTTAATTACTACATCAATCTTAAATAATTTAATAATGATACCTAAAGTTAAAATGAAAATCTAATTGATTATAAATAAATTGTTGGAAGTGCACTCATGATCTTTCTAGTTCTTTTATACAACAAAATAAACTTTAATGTTTTTTACTTAAGTTTTTATAATAACTTTTTCATATACATGTATTTTTACCACATGTTCTTTTGCTGTGCTAATGTTGTTTAATTGCAAACTTTTCCTAGTTTCAATTAATTGTTTTATACAACTTTAACTCTAAATGTCCAGTTTCGGAAGCTTTTTTATACTTTTAATATCATTGACTGCTACATGTCTGTGTAAGGTAACACACATTTTTTTTTAACTTCTCTATGGATGTTTGGTTTCATATTGTTCTTCTTAGATGAACTGATGATGCTTTCTGAGCAGAAAGCGAAACGTCTTCAATAAATAGATGAAGTAGCCAACTTCTTTGTCTTTTATTTCTCCACTTTGACCGAAAAACCCACCACTCTTCGAGTGTACCTTAGTTTATTTTGGATTGACGGTCGTACTCCTTTTCTCGATATATATATATATATATATATATATATATATATATATATATATATATATATATACATATATATAGTTATATATATATATATATATATATATATATATATATATATATATATATATATATAGTGAAAAAGCGATAAACGCTTGTCATCAACGCTGATCAAATAGAATACAAAACTCAAATATTTGGGTGTGCAGCGGAAGATAGGACGAAGAAGTACTCTTTTTAGTTAACCAAGCTTTCGCAAATCTTTATTTGCATCATCAGGGTGCTACAATAAACAAAATTAGTACAAAATACGGAAAAGAATTATTTTGCATCTTACACTTATTGAGGTTAGTTGTCGTGATGTTTAAAATAAATGAAATGAGCAACTCATTTGACCCCTACAAATGATGGCGAAAACTATCCAAAATTGTTTTTAAAAAAACGTTCTTTAACAAATACATATTTAAAACACTTTAAAACACATATACAAGAACACTCAAATAAAATTATGTTAAAATAATTACAGAACATGTCATAATATAAAATTTAGCTTATAAACATTCTTATCAGAAACAAAAGAATTGGTTGTGAATTCGTTACTGCCAACTTAAAACGATAGAACGTTAGATCTTAATGATAACAATGTAAAGGTAATAGTATACCTGATAGACGCTGAACTTCTTGAAACAGAAAAGGTAGAAAGACTTATATTAGAAGAAGTAGGAGAGGTACTGTATCTCATATATAATGAAACTTATATTGTTGATGATGAATTGTCTGTATTAGTAGATTCGTGTTTATCCAAAGTTAACAATAATGAATATAGGTTGCTTAAATTATTGGTATCTGTCTTTTTGTTAATAGTTTCTTTTTCTTGAAAAATGAAAGCCATCTCGAGAAACAATCTTTTTAAATAATTGTCCGTGGATAGGATTTTTACATTTGGAAAATCGAAAGGGTGCCCTGTTGTGTTAGCATGTGTGGCTAGAGAACATCTATCAGGGTGTAACCTAATGTCACTCTTGTGAAGAGTCAAGCGGCTAGAAACTTTTTGGGAGGTGTGACCTATATAAGAACCTTCACAGCCCAAACAATTAAGTTTGTAGACAACATCACTTTTATCTAAGTTTGGTACTTTATCTTTCAATGACTTGTACAAAGATCTCACAACTAGAGTGCTTTTATAAGCAATTTTTACATTTGGTAGGTATTGAGCAAAAATTCTGGTCAATTTGGGAGAGACGTCCTTAATAAATGGAAGTGATACAAAAGATATATTAGGAATATTGTTAGTCAGTGAGTGGGAATCAGAGCTAACTTTCATAGCACCTGTATTTTGGGGAGGGTTTACTTGTGTGTTGAGTATAACAGAGGATGTGTTAAAGATGATTTTCCTGAGTAAGGATTCGGGGTAAGAATTATCTAGGAACAACTGTAAAAGGATGTTGAGATTCTTTTTTCTAAAAACAGGGTCAGCTAGTTTACAAACTCGTGTGGTCATTTGTTTGACTAGATTAATTTTCATGCTTGACTTGTGGTAAGAGTGGTAGTTGAGATATCTTCCAGAGTTACACTTTTTTCTATACCAATCAATTGTAATGATGTTATCCAGTTCTCTAATAAACATTGTGTCGAGAAAAGGAACAGATTGGTTTTGATCCTCTTTTTCAAGAGTAAATTGAATGTGGGAGTCGTAGCTATTGAAAATGTCTAAGAGCTCAAATTCTAAACCTTGTGGGCACGACATAATAATGTCATCCACATACTTTTTAATAAAAGGAACATTGAAAGGAACAACCTGAAGAATAATATCCAACAGATCATCCATTACATATGTAGCTAGAATTGGAGAGATACTGGCTCCCATAGGAGTGCCAAAGGTTTGTTTATAATATTTGTTATTGAAAGAGAAGCAAGTGGAATTAAACAAGAACTCTATCATCTCAATAAACATATCATAATCGATGCTACATACTTGTGAAATTTTATTCCAGTGTTTATGAATAGATCGGAGAACGGCATTTAAATAAACATTACTGAAGAGGGAGACCACATCTAGACTAACGAGAACATAATTATGTGGTAATACAGTTCTGTTAAATAACTCAACAACTTGGAAAGAATCTCTGATGTAGTAGTCATTATTTGAATCACAAGCTTTGGTCAAAATATTGGTGAGAAAGCCTGCAATATGTTCAGTTGGTGAGCCTATGGAGGAAACTATAGGTCTCATAGTTAAGCTAGGTTTATGGATTTTAGGGGGGGTGTAGAATTTAGCAACAACACTTTTATAGGATGAGAGTCTCTTTTTTGTGTTCAAATCAATTTGTTTCTGTTGCCAAAGGCGTTTTATTATGGCATTAGATTTATTTTGAATATTGCTAGTTGGGTCACTAGGGAGGGTTATGTAGGATGAACCCTGATCAAGAATCTCTTGAGAAAGTTTAAAGTAATCATCTTTCAACATTATTACGGTAACATTACCTTTGTCAGATTGAGTCACTACTAACTCAGGGTGAACTTTGAGGAAGCGTTTAGTTTCTTCAAAGAGATTTTGTAGGAGAGAAGGGGAACTCCTACGTTTAAACGAGTTATTAGTGATTATGTTAATCGATCTAGCAATTGCAATATTTCTACAATCAGGATCCGGAATAAATGATGATATAAAATCAATATCTGATAAAAGCGGTTTAATAGGAGAATCAATACCTAACCGTGGTTCAATGCTAAACTTAGGACCTAACGAGAGAAACTTAATAACGTTTGATGGAATTTCAACTCGGGAGATATTTTTTATCCAAGCATCCTTAGTAATAAGTTGGTTGTTCAACATAGTAGATTTTAAATTGTTAAATTTATTAATATTACTATTTTTATCTTATGAAAAGAAAATTTATAGTGTTTCATTTGTTTCTGAATAAAATTATTACAAATATGTTCACTAGTACTACTAATTATATTTAACTTAAGGGTATTTAGTTTATTCTCTAATGATTTTATTAGTTTATGATTAATGTTTATTTCAATAGTTAAAAGTTTATACCCTAATTTGTTAATAAAAGTTCTCGTAAGGTGGGTGTGAGTATCTTGCCTGTAAATTAAATTCTCAATTGGGACAGCACAATGTGAAATGTGTTTCGGAAGTATTCCAGATTTCTTACATTTTAAAAGGAAAATTCTTCTATTTCTTTCTTTGGATAATTTTAGACTCGTCTTCGACCATCCTTTGAGGAATCCAACGGCTGCAGCTCCATATGTAGCGTAGATGTTCTCGTAAAAACCCATTACACAGTAAACTAAAAAAGCGATAAACGCTTGTCATCAACGCTGATCAAATAGAATACAAAACTCAAATATTTGGGTGTGCAGCGGAAGATAGGACGAAGAAGTACCCTTTTTAGTTAACCAAGCTTTCGCAAATCTTTATTTGCATCATCAGGGTGCTACAATAAACAAAATTAGTACAAAATACGGAAAAGAATTATTTTGCATCTTACACTAATTGAGGTTAGTTGTCGTGATGTTTAATAAATGAAATGAGCAACTCATTTGACCCCTACAAATGATGGCGAAAACTATCCAAAATTGTTTTTAAAAAAACGTTCTTTAACAAATACATATTTAAAACACTTTAAAACACATATACAAGAACACTCAAATAAAATTATGTTAAAATAATTACAGAACATGTCATAATATAAAATTTAGCTTATAAACATTCTTATCAGAAACAAAAGAATTGGTTGTGAATTCGTTACTGCCAACTTAAAACGATAGAACGTTAGATCTTAATGATAACAATGTAAAGGTAATAGTATACCTGATAGACGCTGAACTTCTTGAAACAGAAAAGGTAGAAAGACTTATATTAGAAGAAGTAGGAGAGGTACTGTATATCATATATAATGAAACTTATATTGTTGATGATGAATTGTCTGTATTAGTAGATTCGTGTTTATCCAAAGTTAACAATAATGAATATAGGTTGCTTAAATTATTGGTATCTGTCTTTTTGTTAATAGTTTCTTTTTCTTGAAAAATGAAAGCCATCTCGAGAAACAATCTTTTTAAATAATTGTCCGTGGATAGGATGTTTACATTTGGAAAATCGAAAGGGTGCCCTGTTGTGTTAGCATGTGTGGCTAGAGAACATCTATCAGGGTGTAACCTAATGTCACTCTTGTGAAGAGTCAAGCGGCTAGAAACTTTTTGGGAGGTGTGACCTATATAAGAACCTTCACAGCCCAAACAATTAAGTTTGTAGACAACATCACTTTTATCTAAGTTTGGTACTTTATCTTTCAATGACTTGTACAAAGATCCCACAACTAGAGTGCTTTTATAAGCAATTTTTACATTTGGTAGGTATTGAGCAAAAATTCTGGTCAATTTGGGAGAGACGTCCTTAATAAATGGAAGTGATACAAAAGATATATTAGGAATATTGTTAGTCAGTGAGTGGGAATCAGAGCTAACTTTCATAGCACCTGTATTTTGGGGAGGGTTTACTTGTGTGTTGAGTATAACAGAGGATGTGTTAAAGATGATTTTCCTGAGTAAGGATTCGGGGTAAGAATTATCTAGGAACAACTGTAAAAGGATGTTGAGATTCTTTTTCTAAAAACAGGGTCAGCTAGTTTACAAACTCGTGTGGTCATTTGTTTGACTAGATTAATTTTCATGCTTGACTTGTGGTAAGAGTGGTAGTTGAGATATCTTCCAGAGTTACACTTTTTTCTATACCAATCAATTGTAATGATGTTATCCAGTTCTCTAATAAACATTGTGTCGAGAAAAGGAACAGATTGGTTTTGATCCTCTTTTTCAAGAGTAAATTGAATGTGGGAGTCGTAGCTATTGAAAATGTCTAAGAGCTCAAATTCTAAACCTTGTGGGCACGACATAATAATGTCATCCACATACTTTTTAATAAAAGGAACATTGAAAGGAACAACCTGAAGAATAATATCCAACAGATCATCCATTACATATGTAGCTAGAATTGGAGAGATACTGGCTCCCATAGGAGTGCCAAAGGTTTGTTTATAATATTTGTTATTGAAAGAGAAGCAAGTGGAATTAAACAAGAACTCTATCATCTCAATAAACATATCATAATCGATGCTACATACTTGTGAAATTTTATTCCAGTGTTTATGAATAGATCGGAGAACGGCATTTAAATAAACATTACTGAAGAGGGAGACCACATCTAGACTAACGAGAACATAATTATGTGGTAATACAGTTCTGTTAAATAACTCAACAACTTGGAAAGAATCTCTGATGTAGTAGTCATTATTTGAATCACAAGCTTTGGTCAAAATATTGGTGAGAAAGCCTGCAATATGTTCAGTTGGTGAGCCTATGGAGGAAACTATAGGTCTCATAGTTAAGCTAGGTTTATGGATTTTAGGGAGGGTGTAGAATTTAGCAACAACACTTTTATAGGATGAGAGTCTCTTTTTTGTGTTCAAATCAATTTGTTTCTGTTGCCAAAGGCGTTTTATTATGGCATTAGATTTATTTTGAATATTGCTAGTTGGGTCACTAGGGAGGGTTATGTAGGATGAACCCTGATCAAGAATCTCTTGAGAAAGTTTAAAGTAATCATCTTTCAACATTATTACGGTAACATTACCTTTGTCAGATTGAGTCACTACTAACTCAGCGTGAGATTTGAGGAAGCGTTTAGTTTCTTCAAAGAGATTTTGTAGGAGAGAAGGGGAACTCCTACGTTTAAACGAGTTATTAGTGATTATGTTAATCGATCTAGCAATTGCAATATTTCTACAATCAGGATCCGGAATAAATGATGATATAAAATCAATATCTGATAAAAGCGGTTTAATAGGAGAATCAATACCTAACCGTGGTTCAATGCTAAACTTAGGACCTAACGAGAGAAACTTAATAACGTTTGATGGAATTTCAACTCGGGAGATATTTTTTATCCAAGCATCCTTAGTAATAAGTTGGTTGTTCAACATAGTAGATTTTAAATTGTTAAATTTATTAATATTACTATTTTTTATCTTATGAAAAGAAAATTTATAGTGTTTCATTTGTTTCTGAATAAAATTATTACAAATATGTTCACTAGTACTACTAATTATATTTAACTTAAGGGTATTTAGTTTATTCTCTAATGATTTTATTAGTTTATGATTAATGTTTATTTCAATAGTTAAAAGTTTATACCCTAATTTGTTAATAAAAGTTCTCGTAAGGTGGGTGTGAGTATCTTGCCTGTAAATTAAATTCTCAATTGGGACAGCACAATGTGAAATGTGTTTCGGAAGTATTCCAGATTTCTTACATTTTAAAAGGAAAATTCTTCTATTTCTTTCTTTGGATAATTTTAGACTCGTCTTCGACCATCCTTTGAGGAATCCAACGGCTGCAGCTCCATATCTACATACGCACATCTACGCTACATATGGAGCTGCAGCCGTTGGATTCCTCAAAGGATGGTCGAAGACGAGTCTAAAATTATCCAAAGAAAGAAATAGAAGAATTTTCCTTTTAAAATGTAAGAAATCTGGAATACTTCCGAAACACATTTCACATTGTGCTGTCCCAATTGAGAATTTAATTTACAGGCAAGATACTCACACCCACCTTACGAGAACTTTTATTAACAAATTAGGTTATAAACTTTTAACTATTGAAATAAACATTAATCATAAACTAATAAAATCATTAGAGAATAAACTAAATACCCTTAAGTTAAATATAATTAGTAGTACTAGTGAACATATTTGTAATAATTTTATTCAGAAAACAAATGAAACACTATAATTTTTCTTTTCATAAGATAAAAAATAGTAATATTAATAAATTTAACAATTTAAAATCTACTATGTTGAACAACCAACTTATTACTAAGGATGCTTGGATAAAAAATATCTCCCGAGTTGAAATTCCATCAAACGTTATTAAGTTTCTCTCGTTAGGTCCTAAGTTTAGCATTGAACCACGGTTAGGTATTGATTCTCCTATTAAACCGCTTTTATCAGATATTGATTTTATATCATCATTTATTCCGGATCCTGATTGTAGAAATATTGCAATTGCTAGATCGATTAACATAATCACTAATAACTCGTTTAAACGTAGGAGTTCCCCTTCTCTCCTACAAAATCTCTTTGAAGAAACTAAACGCTTCCTCAAATCTCACCCTGAGTTAGTAGTGACTCAATCTGACAAAGGTAATGTTACCGTAATAATGTTGAAAGATGATTACTTTAAACTTTCTCAAGAGATTCTTGATCAGGGTTCATCCTACATAACCCTCCCTAGTGACCCAACTAGCAATATTCAAAATAAATCTAATGCCATAATAAAACGCATTTGGCAACAGAAACAAATTGATTTGAACACAAAAAAGAGACTCTCATCCTATAAAAGTGTTGTTGCTAAATTCTACACCCTCCCTAAAATCCATAAACCTAGCTTAACTATGAGACCTATAGTTTCCTCCATAGGCTCACCAACTGAACATATTGCAGGCTTTTTCACCAATATTTTGACCAAAGCTTATGATTCAAATAATGACTACTACATCAGAGCTTCTTTCCAAGTTGTTGAGTTATTTAACAGAACTGTATTACCACATAATTATGTTCTCGTTAGTCTAGATGTGGTCTCCCTCTTCAGTAATGTTTATTTAAATGCCGTTCTCCGATCTATTCATAAACACTGGAATAAAATTTCACAAGTATGTAGCATCGATTATGATATGTTTATTGAGATGATAGAGTTCTTGTTTAATTCCACTTGCTTCTCTTTCAATAACAAATATTATAAACAAACCTTTGGCACTCCTATGGGAGCCAGTATCTCTCCAATTCTAGCTACATATGTAATGGATGATCTGTTGGATATTATTCTTCAGGTTGTTCCTTTCAATGTTCCTTTTATTAAAAAGTATGTGGATGACATTATTATGTCGTGCCCACAAGGTTTAGAATTTGAGCTCTTAGACATTTTCAATAGCTACGACTCCCACATTCAATTTACTCTTGAAAAAGAGGATCAAAACCAATCTGTTCCTTTTCTCGACACAATGTTTATTAGAGAACTGGATAACATCATTACAATTGATTGGTATAGAAAAAAGTGTAACTCTGGAAGATATCTCAACTACCACTCTTACCACAAGTCAAGCATGAAAATTAATCTAGTCAAACAAATGACCACACGAGTTTGTAAACTAGCTGACCCTGTTTTTAGAAAAAAGAATCTCAACATCCTTTTACAGTTGTTCCTAGATAATTCTTACCCCGAATCCTTACTCAGGAAAATCATCTTTAACACATCCTCTGTTATACTCAACACACAAGTAAACCCTCCCCAAAATACAGGTGCTATGAAAGTTAGCTCTGATTCCCACTCACTGACTAACAATATTCCTAATATATCTTTTGTATCACTTCCATTTATTAAGGACGTCTCTCCCAAATTGACCAGAATTTTTGCTCAATACCTACCAAATGTAAAAATTGCTTATAAAAGCACTCTAGTTGTGGGATCTTTGTACAAGTCATTGAAAGATAAAGTACCAAACTTAGATAAAAGTGATGTTGTCTACAAACTTAATTGTTTGGGCTGTGAAGGTTCTTATATAGGTCACACCTCCCAAAAAGTTTCTAGCCGCTTGACTCTTCACAAGAGTGACATTAGGTTACACCCTGATAGATGTTCTCTAGCCACACATGCTAACACAACAGGGCACCCTTTCGATTTTCCAAATGTAAAAATCCTACCCACGGAGAGCAATTATTTAAAAAGATTGTTTCTCGAGATGGCTTTCATTTTTTAAGGGCTTATCAGAAACAAAAGAAACTATTAACAAAAAGACAGATACCAATAATTTAAGCAACCTATATTCATTATTGTTAACTTTGGATAAACACGAATCTACTAATACAGACAATTCATCATCAACAATATAAGTTTCATTATATATGAGATACAGTACTCTCCTACTTCTTCTAATATAAGTCTTTTTACCTTTTCTGTTTCAAGAAGTTCAGCGTCTATCAGGTATACTATTACCTTTACATTGTTATCATTAAGATCTAACGTTCTATCGTTTTAAGTTGGCAGTAACGAATTCACAACCAATTCTTTTGTTTCTGATAAGAATGTTTATAAGCTAAATTTTATATTATGACATGTTCTGTAATTATTTTAACATAATTTTATTTGAGTGTTCTTGTATATGTGTTTTAAAGTGTTTTAAATATGTATTTGTTAAAGAACGTTTTTTTAAAAACAATTTTGGATAGTTTTCGCCATCATTTGTAGGGGTCAAATGAGTTGCTCATTTCATTTATTAAACATCACGACAACTAACCTCAATTAGTGTAAGATGCAAAATAATTCTTTTCCGTATTTTGTACTAATTTTGTTTATTGTAGCACCCTGATGATGCAAATAAAGATTTGCGAAAGCTTGGTTAACTAAAAAGAGTACTTCTTCGTCCTATCTTCCGCTGCACACCCAAATATTTGAGTTTTGTATATATATATATATATATATATATATATATATATATATATATATATATATATATATATATATATATATATATATATATATATAGATATATAATGTCGGTTTACAACGTTCTTCGACGTCTTCCGATTTCCAATCTCCATCCCATTCTATCGTTCCATAGATCGTCCTCCAGTTCTCTTTTTATGATTTCTTTATCAACTCCTCTCCAACTTCTTCTAGGCCTTCCTGGTCTCTGCCTACCTCTTGGTTGCCATTCAAGAATTTGTCTTGGTATTCTATTCTCCGGCATTCTCCTTACGTGTCCGTACCATCTGAGTTGTGTCGTTTTGATGTCATCAACAATATTATGTGTAACCCCCATGATTTCTCGGACTCTCTCGTTTGTTATTCTGTCGCGTCTGGAGATTCCCGCCGAGCGGCGCCAGAAATCTATTTCTGTTGCTCTAAGCATTTTCTCTGTTCTGTCTGTTAGGGGCCACACTTCGCATCCATATGTTGTGATACTTTTTATTATGGTGTTGTATATTCTTCTTTTATTTTCTTTAGAGATGTTTTTATCCCACAGTACGCTGTTCAGTAAGGCTATGCTTTTCCTTCCCTGTGTATTTCGTTCCTTACTTTGATCGATCCCAGAGGATATTCCTATGGAACTATTGGTCATCCTGTTTTCTTCTGTTTGTGTAGTTTAATTTTCAACCAGTAGTTGAAAATTTATTGGTTGACGTTCATAGTCAATTGTATTAGTGTTTGATGCTATTTTGGTTATCTACATAGTTTTGTTGGCCATCCGTCCTTGTTAAGCTGGAAACACCCCTCTTTTCGCTCCCAGAAACCTCAACACTGGTCTGTTCCACGTTTTTGGTTAGGATAGAGCCATGTTAATAGAAATCTGCCATTGTGTCGTTGTGCTTAAGAGCCAACGAACTGTACCTGGTGCCGATTCATCAAGTTGAGCATCCAGTTTTATTTTGTATGTTATTATGTTGGTATCATAAGCAGTTATGATAATTAGTTTTTGATTATGAATATTGTATGTTTTTTTTTTGTTTTGTTTGATTCCCTGTTGCAATAGTTAAAAAATGCTACTGTTTCAACCTGGATTCTGTTTTGCCCTAAACGAAAACTTTTCCTGTTTGTCTAGTTTTCGTTCTTACGTGGGGGTATTGTAGCATTTTTAAAATTCTCCAGTATGTATTGAAATCCCCTCGTATTTGCCAAAGCAGCAATCAAGAATATTTTCAGTGTATTTCTCTTTACTTTCGTACATATTAAAACACCAAATTCTTTAAATTCATCTTAGCGTCACCGAGGTCGAAAATAAACCATTTTAGAGTTTGTTTATTATTTCAGAGATGTGTACTTCCTCGGTATTCTTTGATCGTTTAGTTCAATACTGCGTTTTAAATAAATATTCCCGTTTAGTGTTTTGTTTATACCAAGTTAAGCGAATACATTTAAAAGATAATTGCTCACTCTCGCTGAGGCGTTGTCAGAGACAGCTGCTTCTAGCGTCTGTCCAGATTTCACGTCGAATTTGTAAAGTTTTCTGTTTTTGCCCCTTTTCATGGAAAATGTGTAGCAGTGTAAAGTATAGTAGCAGTTTAATGGTTCAGTTATAGTTTTAAGTGAGGTTTTGAAGGATATCCACATGTTAAAGTTTAATATTATTTTAAGAAGCCGAGTATAAAGTTTTTTCTAGTTTGTTCTAGTGTTTGTTCCAGTGCCACTTCAACCTCACTTTTTTTTTGTTCCTGGTCGTTGTTCCAGGTTTTGAAGGATATCCACATGTTCCAGTTTCCTATTATTTTAAGAAGCCGAGTATAAAGTTTTTTCTAGTTTGTTCTAGTGTTTGTTCCAGTGCCACTTCAACCTTATTTTTGTTTTGTCCCTGGTCGTTGTTCCAGACTATAGATGTAGTCTATTTGTTCGTGTGGCAGAAAGTGTAAGCCCAGTTCTACCCCTAGAAATTCCAGTGAAGTCTGGTTTCCACCCCCAGCATTTTTGTGTAAAACTCCAGTGCAATCCAGGTAACTTTTGTGTTTAAATTTTAAAGGAAAAGTAAAAGTACGCATTTTGAATAATAATTGCTTTCATCATTTAAAAAGATAATTTTTTATTTGTAATATTTTATGTGTGTTATAAATTATAGCCTAGTAACAATAGTAAGTGTTTCTCTTTGTTATTTTTGTATTTTATTTTTGTAACTATTCATATAGTATTTTTATATTGTCTATTTTTGAGATTTTTGTATTGTCTATTTTTGTAACTGTTTGTGGTGAGACAATAATAAATGTTTAATTTGTTTCTCTAAACCATTTCTTTTATTCATTTAAAAAAAAAGTTTATAACATCTTTTTTGAGTTTCATTTAAAAAGATATATTTTGTATTTCTAATAAATATTTCAATAGTTACAACTAGTTGTTGTAATCGTTACAATTTGGCACCTCGAAGAGGTGTCCATTTTAAATTGCCGGAGGTCCTTCCTTTTGTTTTGTCTGTCCATTTGTTCCAGGAGATTCATGTAAGTACCCCTTTGTTTCATTTATTTGTAGCTGCCCCAATCCAATCCCCTTGGCATTTACTGATCCACGACCCAGCTCTCCAAATAAACCCTGAGTGCCGTTCGTATAAGTATCGTATATTTTCTTTGCCCTATCTTCAGCTCAATAGTTTCTGTCCCAATTTTCAATCTCTATAATAATACCCTATATGGTAGGCAAAATATTTTCGTTGCAATGTTGGTGGAGGAGCAGGGATTTGTAACATCGAATTTCTGGCGCTGTCTTACTGGCACAACTTGTTGACAAAGTAACTTCCTGTGATTTTGACTTCCAAAACATTTACTACTGGATTGATTCCACAATATGCCTGTCATGTATCAATTCATCCACACACATATTAAAGACCTTTGTCGCCAACAGATTAACAAACATTCAGTAACTGTCGAATATCATTTCATGGTATTATGTAAATACTAAGGATAATCCTGCAGATTTACTAACACGCAGGATGACACCTTATAATTTAGTTTCCTCTAATTTCTGGTTTCACGGACCTTCTTGGTTGGTTCAAACTGAAGTTCAGTGGCCAACAAACAATACGCAACAATCTACTATGATTCTAACAGAAAAACTTTTAGAAGTTCGAAACAAGTTGTTCCTTTATAAAAACTGTCAACAAATTCGACGTCCATATTATTGAGTTAATCAACAAACATTCTCCATTTTTAAATTACAGCGTATATTCGCTTATGTTTTAAGGTATTTTTAAGCGATTTTTTTTAAATCGTACTATGCAGCAGTACCTACCATTTATTTGAAGATTATCACCAGTTATCTCTACATCGCTTCTTCGACACTACACACAAGGTAATACGTGTTTGAGGTCGACTACAACATTCAAATTTTGATTTTGGTAAAAGACACCCAATTATTCTTCCTTCAAACTGTCACCCTACAACCATCATAGCACGTTCTGAACATATAAGATTTTAACATACCGCACCACAAGCTCGCTTATCAGCTTTGAAAGAAAGATTTTGGCCTCAAGGGGAATGCAACCTGGTAAAACGTGTGGTTCGCGAATGCATACAATGTTTTAAGGTAAATCCCAGACCTCAGTCACATCTCATGGGAAATCTTCCTGCTTCTCGTGTCACTCCCTCTCGGCCTTTTTCGATAACTGGATTAAACTATGCTGGCCTATTCCTACTACGTGATCGAAACGGTAGAAATTTCAAAACAAGTAAAGCTTACGTTTCACTTTTCCTGTGCTTCGCCACGAAGGCTATACATTTAGAGGTAGTCAGCGATCTCACAACTGAGTGCTTCCTAGCATGTCTACGTCGTTTCACTTTAAGACGTGGTAAATTCAATGAAATACATTCTGACAACGCAACTAAATTCGTAGGAGCTAACAACGAATTCAACACGTTTCTTTCTTCTCGCGTGAATAGCATTGCAAATGGTTTGTCACAAGATGGTATTCAGTGGAAGTTTATACCTATCAAATATCCCAATTTTGTGGGTCTTTGGGAGTCTGGAATTAAATCCACAAAACAACATTTAAAAAGGGTAATGGGCAACGCTTTACTAATATTTAAAGAATTTAGTAGAGTATTGTGTCCGATAGAGGCCTGTCTTAATTTCTGTCCTCTTTGTTCTCTTTTACATGATCCTAATGATCTAACTTCCCTTACACTTACACTCACACACTTTTTGATAATAGACAAGATGATGGCGCCACCTGATAGCCAGATAGTTGATGTGATTGAAAACCGACTCTCAAGGTTTCAAAGACTTCAGTCAATGGTGCAGCATTCATGGACTAGGTGGTCCAAGAAATATGTATCCTACTTACAAGTCCGTACTGTGAGGACTTCTAACCAGTGAATTGAAACGTTTCGTGACCAAAATTTGTGTCTTGCCAAATTAGTTTATTTTCTTTCGAACCCCTGTTAATGTTAATGCCAAAACCGGACCTATTCCAAATTCTTGACGGCGGGACGAGGAGTGCGGGTGGCTCGCCGCGCACCCAAAAAAGAGACAGTCCACTAAAAGCTATCGAACAATTTACACAAACAATAAAAAATATTCATGTATCGCTTATGTTAAGAATTTTATAATAAACGTGAAATGCTCAAAAATTGCATTAATTTATTAAAACGTGGAAATATCAAATTCCCACCAAAGCTAGTGTTCGTCTAGATAACGATATATCATCTAAAATGTTGCAAAAGAATGAAATTCCACAAGGGTCAACGACAAGTGCAACTTTCTTTTTAATAGTTATTAACGATATACTAAAAAACAATTTTTAAACAATTAAAGGGAGATTATACGTAGACAACTTGGTACTTTATACAAGGGTAAAACGACACCAATAACACATGGGGGCGCAAAAAATCACGATACTATGCTATGCCAATGATGCAGTACTAATTGCTGATAACGAAGATGACCTACAATGGGAGCTCCACACCTTCAATATGACAGCAAACAAACTTAGTATGAGAATATCAGTAGAAAAAACTAAATGTATAGTGACCAGTAAAGAGCTGCGTAGATGCAAACTAGAAATAGACGGTAAAATTGTAGAACAAGTAATGAAATTCAATTACCCAGGAGTAGAGATTACTAGTGACAGGGATATAAGAACAAAGACCACAACGCAAGCATCAAAAGCAGCAAGAGTAAGTGGTTGCCTCCGAGAAACCATATGGAGAAACAAAAATCCGACCACGGAAAGCAAAATGAAAGTATACAAGACAACAGTAAGACCAATCCTAACATATGCAGCGGAGACAAGGACCGATACAAGAAAAACGAAACAACAAATCAACAATATCGAAATAAAAGTATTAAGATCAATAACGGGCATATCATTAAGAGACAGACAAACCAACAGAAGTATACGCGAACAATGCAAAATTCAAAATATTAACAGGTGGATAAAAACAAGAAAAAAAAAACTGGAACGAACATGTAAACCAAATGGGACCAGATAGATTAGCGAACATCTGTAAAAACAACAAGCCGTATAGCAGAAGACCTGTTGGAAGGCCGCCAAAAAGGTGGAAAGATAATGTACAGTCAACAACGACTGAAACAGAATAAGAGGCAGACAAACAGGAGTAATCCTGGTCGCACGAAGAAGAAAAAGAAGAATTGGTCCAGTTTACTTACAATTAACAACGAACGAATTAAAATTCTAGTCTAAAACGAAGTGTATGTTGTTATCTAAAAAACATAATCTACCGATACCGAGACTTAACATCATTGAAAATTTAGATTTAGTAGACAATATAAATCGTCTTGTTCAATATGTAAAAAGAAATTGTCAAACTGGTTTGAATTTTTAAAACTATAGCCAGCTACAAATGGGGAACAGATTCTACATCAATATTAATCATACACAAATCACTAATCAAAACAAAAATCGATTGTTTCCTTTTTGTATATATCAGCTAGGTACACAATGTTAAAACAAATCGAGATAATTCGAAAAACCGCATTGAGAATTGTTAAAGGAGCTTTTCAAACATCGCCCGTAGAAAGTCTCCACTGTCTTAACAGGAGCGTTACTGCTAAATTTAAGTAGGATGTATCTTATTCTATCACATGTTACAAAAGTTCTCTTAAATTTAAATAATTTCGTCATACATAACATTGAAACTAATCCTTTCACTAAACTCCTTGTAGATAAAAGTAAAAATATAATCTCAGTCTATCTGTTTTCAATAAAAATGAAACAAACTATACCAACATACTTCAGTCCTTCCTCTCAATAATATCACATTATAAAAATTATTACTTCTTATATACAGACGAATCCAAAACTGCAGATAGCTTCGGAACGGCCGTTATAGATTCTGATCAACATCACAAATTCAAATTGACACCATTCAATACTGTTCAAACGGCCGAGATTTACGCCATCCTACAAGCACTGATCATTCTAAAAAAGAGCAACTATAGTATGGCAGTAGTTATCACTGACTCTTCAATTCTGACAATTCAGCAGCTGTATCCAAAACATCCAATTGGTTTTCTTGTGAATACTGAATTAGATATTTTACAACAAACAAAATACCGACATTGTAATACTTTGAGTCCCATCGCATGCAGGTATTCGAGGAAACGAAGAAGAAGAAGATCCCTGTGCTAGAGATAAAGCAAACAACGAAAAGTCAACAATAGTGAGTGAATTGGTTGCTAGTGACATTAAAACATTGATCAAATCCAAAATCTGGTGTAAGTCGCAAAGTGAGTGGGATAATTTTCAATCGAAATTAAAAGATAATAAAGCACCTAAAAAAATTGGAGAAAGCAAAACAAAGTAGGGCCAACCAGATTAGAATTGATCGATAACGTTTAGGTCATACACGAATAACACGTGCATATTTATTTGACGGAAGAAATCAACCAGTATGGGATAGATGAAATTTAATAAGCGCCCAACATTCAGTTCCTACATCATAATCATAACTGATCTTATGGATGTTTTATAGAATTATTCTTTCAGTTTCATTAAAATCGTTCTATTACGTAACACACCACTCGATTCCTTCCACTTCATCAGTTTCGCTCTAAATCTACTGCATTAATATGCATATATTTCAGTATTACTCTGTAATATCGATGTACTATGTTTTCTTCTACTTTAGTTTTTAACATTTTCGCTTAAGAAATTTTCTCCAATTTTTCAGTTTTTATGCTAATTACTTTTAGTACTTCCTACTAACAGGACATCATCAGCATACAGTAAGCAGCAGTGAATGGTACTTCATGTTTTCCCTGTTTTCTGATCAAATGCTAATCTGAATAAATAAGCATTGAACACTCAGTCATGATGCAATCCCAATTTCAGATGAAATTTATCAGTCTCCTTGACACCTCTAATAACACTAATTCCTCCCTTACTACTCCCTTATATATCTCACAATCTCACATACTCACCAAAACTCTTTTGTTATTGAAACATCACAAAATTTCTCCAGAAACGTTATCATATGCTTTATCAGCCCCAATAAATACCATATGAGCGTTTATTTCTTTATTCCTGTATTTTTCCATCAGCTGCCTTATAATGAAAATTCTTCACGTATCCTTCTATCAATTATTAGTCTCTACCATATTTTCATGGTGTACGTAAGTAGCTTTATGCTGTAGTTTGTGCGTTATTGTATATTTCCTATATCATTTATCTGTTGTTTTTGTAAACTTATACAATATATTGGTTTTCGGATTAAACAAAAATGTTAGCCAAATTATTATTGTCCTTTTTAAAGCTATCCACTCTTTCATAGATATATAATCTGGTCCAACAGCTTTAACTTTTCATTTTTTTAACTGATAAAGCAACTTCACCATTTGTTATTTTGGTAAAAACTGCTGTTACTGTCTCCGTTAGCTCAACTGATTTGCTGTCACATTCTTTATTCAATAAATTGTTAAAATACTTTTTCCAACGTCAATGCTGACGTCAATGCAAAGATTTGAAGAGAAGACATATATACATATATATATATATATATATATATATATATATATATATATATATATATATATATATATATATATATATATATATATATGGATAGGAGAATTAATGACGAAATAAAGCAAAGACCATCAATATAAACAGACATATATTTAACAAAAAAGACTAAAGTGGTATGGACATGTAAGAAGAACTAGCGGCAGCAGATGGATAAAGAGAATAACCGAATGGAGCCCCATAGGAAGGAGGAAAAGAGGACGACCCCGAAAATCCTGGAGGAACGAAGTAGACGACGCCATGAGTAAGAGAGGCCTAAACGATGCAGAATGGAACAACAGAGAGAGATGCAAACGGTTGAGCGAGGGAAGGCAGTGAATACTGTAGAATCCCTATATATATATATATATATATATATATATATATATATATATATATATATATTGATTTTTAATTATTAACCTGAGTTATAGTCATTGACCCCATAAGCCAATACCCTAAATCCGATGCGTCATCACCTGAACTATGATCGAACTGAATATAAAAGTGCAACTTGCGAATTATTGTTTTATTTTCCAATGTGTAATGCATTTCATTTTAATTAATTATTATTCAGTCTGATTTGAAACTTTGTACAGTGAAGTCTGATTTTATTATTGTAACTTTTAAGAACGCAATAAAGTTCTCTCGCATTTGTAAATTAAATAATTATTTTTTTAAAAATCGTCCCTGAAGGGCAGAAATTATCAGTGGCGCAGTCTTAGTGGATTTTTCGTAGAATTCCATTGCGGATATTCGTGAGTTTTAACTCTTTCACGAAAAAAAGAACCGGTTTCCGTTTTTCATAAACTTTTCGAACTGTCAGTGATTTTGGGCTCCATCAGGACATCCAGAATTTCCAGGGACATCAGAATAAACAAGCAGAAGTACATAAATGTGGTAAGCTAATAATTTTTATTCATATTCAGACTCCTCTTTTCCTATTAAATCCTTTTGTGAAAATAATAGTCAAGAGTACGTATTATTTACTTATTATTTTTGATTGATTAGAATATAATTAAGAAAGAAAAGTATTAAATAAAAATAAAATGACTTCACCAAGTACTTCAAATGCTACTATTATTGTACCTAAGTTAGATATCGCAAATTTAGCCATTATTCCTCGTTTTGATGGCAATATCAATAAACTTTATAGATTTATAAATGCTACCGAATCAATCCTACAACATTATTTTGATACAACTAATCCTAATAGCTTTCAAAATTGTTTATTATTGAACGGTATATTAAATAAATTAGCAGGAAGAGCTGAAGAAATAATTCCGATTAGCGGCAATACTGATTGGGATGGTATAAAAAATACATTAATTTTAAATTTTGCTGATCAACGAGACGAAAATTGTCTAAATCAGGATCTAGTTAATCTTAAACAAAAGCCAAATGAATCACCTTATCAATTTAATGAAAAGGTGTTAGATTTATTAAATTCTATTTGTAGCTATATAGATTTACACCATCTTGGTCAGGAACGTATATACAAACGAGATTTCTTTAACAAACAAGCATTGAAAACATTCTTAGCAGGTTTAAGAGAACCTTTAGGACCCATAATTCGGGCAATGAGACCACAATCTATCGAGCAAGCTATACAATTCATTAAAGAAGAAGATAATATTAAATACTATCAAAAAAGTCAAAATTTTAATACTAATAATAATAATAATAGTAACAAATTTTCTAGAAACCCAAACTATAATTTTCATTTAAATTCCCAAATAAATTCTCGCAATAATAGACATTTTCAACCTCCACAATCACTATCACTAATAAATCTAAAACTATCAGTATAATGTCCAAAATTCTAATAGGCCAACTCAAAATGTTTGGCGACCAAATCCAAATTTTGTTCCCAACAGACCCACTAACATGAGTACATCTACTAGGAATAGTATTCCCCAGTTCAGAAATAGCTTTCAAAACTCTAACAAGCCAGCTCAGAACGCTTGGCGATCAAATCATAATTTTGCTCCAAATACATCTACTCCTATGAGTACAACTACTAGAAATAGTACTCCCCAATTCAGGAATAATTTCCACAGCCCTAGAAATCCAAATCAAAATTTTACATTCGAAGAACTATATAATACTGAATACGAATCGATTAATAATAGTGATTACCAAAATACTTCTCAGACCTCTCATCAACAAACTTATGATATTGTTAACGAATAGCATCATCAAAATTTTCAAGACGGCATCTTTCAAAACCAACCGACTTAATAGAATTAAATTTTTCCACAAATAAAAGAGAACTGCCATATATTCAGATTCATGATCCTTCATTAAAGTTACTGGTAGATACAGGTTCCTCTAAATCCTTTTTAAATCCCGAAAAAGCTAACCTTTTTTACAAAAATTATATCTTTTATGAACCCTTTGTTGTTTCCGAAGTATTTCAAAGTACAAAGAAGGACTTTTGTGCAGAAATCCCCATTTTTTCAGAATTTAATCAGAAAGGTAAGATTAAGTTCCATCTTTTTGATTTTCATAGAAGTTTCGATGGTCTTTTAGGACTAGATAATATAAAATATGTTAATGCTAAGTTAGATTTCGTAAATTCCCAATTAACTACTCCATATTCTAGTATACCTATAACATACTATAAATCTGACCTAAAAATAATCTTTAAACAAAAATTGGACCCCTTATCTTGTAGTGTAGCCAAAATTCCAGTTTCTCAAAAATCAGGATGTATATTTATCCCTGACCAAACTATTCAAAAATGTGAAGTCCCTGCATGTCTCTCGAACGCAATAGACGGTTTTGCTCTAGTCGAAATCTATAACCGAACCCAAGATGAAATTTTTGTCACCTTAGATGCTCCAATTGATACTGTTCCCTTTGACGAAAATTGTCATGAATTATTCCATGCAGACATAGTGCCTGCTGACGAAATCGAAAAATTTAATCCGTACATCTCATATGAACTCTGAAGAAAAACAAAATATTCTAAAAATTTGTAATAAATATTCTAATCTTTTTCATAGCGAGGATAAACCCCTTACATTTACAAATAGAGTTAAGCATTTTATAAAAACTAAGGATGAACTACCTATTTATAGTAAATCGTATAGATACCCCTTTGTTCATAAACCAGAAGTAAATAGTCAAATAAACAAAATGTTAGAATAAGGAATTATTAGACCAAGCAACTCACCTTGGTCCTCGCCTATCTGGGTAGTACCCAAAAAAGCGGATGCATCAGGAAAAAAGAAATGAAGAATTGTCGTAGATTATAGGAAACTGAACGAGAAAATAATTCCAGACAAATACCCATTACCAAATATTATCGATACACTTGATAAATTAGGCAGATGCAACTATTTTGTACACTTGATCTAGCTAGTGGTTTTCATCAGATTGAGATGCACCCAAACGATATTCCCAAGACAGCTTTCAATGTTGAGAATGGACATTATGAATATGTTCGTATGCCATTTGGACTCAAGAATGCTCCTGCAACATTTCAGAGAGTTTTTTTTTTTTTTTTTTTGGCATAGACTTTTAGTCATTCAGCCAGACTCAACATGGTAAAAGAAAGATTGTCTGAGTTTATATTAAAATTAAAATAAATATACAAAGGTAAACAGGGTCACTCTCTTCTCGCCTAGGGGCCCATCAAGGCATTTTTTTTTACATACAACACTAGGCCACGGTAAGAAAGGAATTTAAACAATTGGGTTAGAGACAAAGGTTACGTTATTAACTAATGTATAATTATTCACATGGTTATTTCACTATCTTTTAAAAACATAACTAATAAATCATACACTGCTCTCGAGTCTAATGATAATAGGTACTGAAGGTTCCAAGGGGCTAATATGTTGTGTTTGTGTAAATTATTTATTAATCTGGATGAAGTTATAATATTTCTGGGGCAACTGAAAAATATATGATCTAGGTTTCCTTCTTCTGTACAAAATTCACATTGATCATTATCTAAAACCTTAAGTTTAAATAAATGTTTGGGGTAACAAGCGTGCCCAAATCTCAGTCTTATGATCGTGGTAACATATTTTCTAGGTACATTAAAAAACTTATACCAAGGAGTTTTAGGAATATCTGTTTGAAGAGAAGTGTATCTATTTGGGCTAACAATGGAATATTCCTTCCATATAATATCCCACCTTTGGTATAATCTTAATTTTAAGGAAGCCAGAAAGTCGCAAGCCGTGATTTTATACGAAGTTTCTCTACCAGACATAATACTTTTTCTTGCTAATTAGTCTACATGTTCGCTATTTTCCAAACCTATATGTGCTTTAATCCAAACAAAAAGTACATTTTTGCCCCTTGTTACTAACTTTTGTTTGATATCCTTAATTTTGTAAATATAAGGGCAACTGTACGTATTTGGCAATCCCGGTTTCCCAATAGAGGTCAAAACTGATAAAGAATTTGATAATATCACTATATGGTCCGAGTTACTTTCTGTTGCATAAAGTAAGGCCTCATATATTGCAACAGCTTCTGCTGTAAAAATAGAGATCTGGGAGTTCAACTTAAATGTGCGTTCTATTCGTTCCAATGGAATAAAAAAAGCGCATCCAGTACCGTTTGATGATTTGGAGGCATCGGTATATATAACAACGGAGTTTTCGAATTCTGATAATATTGAGTGAATAATCTTTCTATTTATGTGTATACTGTCACTATATTTTGGTACCATGATATCTGCATTTGAACCATGATATGTTGCATATGAGATGTTTTGAAGTGTATACGTAGCTTTATCTATCTCTTTTAATGCTTCCATATTATGTTGCAGAGCTTCGCAGACTAAAGGCGATTTCTTTTTTTCCCAGTATTTAGTAGACAAATCATAGCAATTCAGAGTGATGAGCTTTGTGTATAACGATTGATTTTTTATATATGTCTTTACCAGAAATTTTTCGGTCAGGAAGTTTCGTCTGATATTTAAAGGCGGTTCCAAGGCTTCCAAATACAAGGGTTGAATTGGTGTGGACTTCATAGCACCTAAACATGTACGTAGAGCTGAATTGTGTATTACGTTAATTTTATTTAGCAATACATTACTGGCTGATCCATAAAATATGCTTCCGTAATCCAAAATAGAGCGAATATACGCTCTGTAGAATAATAAATTTACGTCTACATCAGCACCCCACCACGTTTTATTAATCGATTTAAGAAAATTTATTCCCTTGTTGCATTTGTTTAACATATCCTCAATGTGATCCTTCCAAGTCAAATGTTTGTCAAGTGTCATCCCTAAATATTTGACCTTATTTTTTAGTGGATATTGATGTTTTCCTAATTTAATTATTTGATCATTAGGTTTATAATGTCTGGTAAAAATGCAAACCTGTGATTTATTACAAGATAATTCAAAATTGTTTTTATCAAGCCATTTTTGAAGTAGTTGATAAATACTATCCAAGTTTTTGATTGCTTGTTTATATTCTTTGTGTTCTGTGTAAATGCAGAAATCATCTGCGTATTGTATGAGGTTGAATGGTATGTTATTTATTTTAATATTGTACAAATCCGCTACGTACAAATTAAACAGGATAGGACTCAATACAGAACCCTGAGGTAATCCTTTGTTTACGATTCTGGGGCCTATGAGCATTTGTTCTTTTCTTAAATAAACTAATCTGTTTGAATAAAGATTAACAATACTATCAGCAAATTGAGCTGGAATTTGAAATATTCTTGTCATTTTTTCTTTGAGTGCTGTTAGACACACAGAGTCATAAGCACCTTCTATATCAAGAAATAATGCCGGTAAGTAATTGTTCCGGGAATAATTGTTTTGAATGTCTACAACTAGGGAAGCCAATGCATCCAAAGTACCAAAACCTTTCCTGAATCCGTATTGTTCTTTGGGTAGAAGGTTCTGTTCTAGTAACCACCATTCTAGCCTAGCCTTAAGTATTCTCTCTAGAGTTTTTTGTACACAAGATAATAAAGATATGGGTCTGTAAGCTTCAACTAATTTTAGATTTTTCCCAGGTTTGGGAATAGGAACGACAATAATATGTTTGAAGGCCGAAAAGTTAGAACCTTCTCTAATTATCTGATTAAAAATATTTAGAAGTAACTCTTTTGCATTATTTGGTAAATTAAATAGCATAATATATTTGATTTCATCATAACCAGGAGAAGTGTTAGGACGGTCACTAAGGGCACAGTCCAATTCTACCATAGTAAACGGTTTTAAGAGAAAATGACTATAATTCGGATTGAATAACATTAAATCTTCGTGATTGTTCACATACGGTGGTGCAATTTTGTCGAAAAACTCTGCTATCCACGAATCTTCTAGTGGTAATGGAGCATTGACCCTTTTCCTGTTCATCCTTTTCGCTTGATTCCAAATCGAAGTAGGCGACGTTTGTTTATTTAATTTTGAGCACCAATCAACCCAGCTTTGTTTGGCTTTCGATTTCAATAATTTCTTAGCGTGTGCACTAGCTTGTTTACATTTAATAAAATTTTCAACTGATGGATCTTGCTTGTATTTTATTAATGCATTTTTTCTTTCTGCAACAATTAGATCACATTCTGCATCCCACCATGGTGAAGGAGTCCGTTTCTTACACTTAAGGGGTTTATATTGGCTAATAGATTGTGTGGAAGCTTTATTGATACAGTCTAATAAAAGATTATATTTTTCTTCTACATTTGGGGATATAGGTCCACTTTCATTTAAAGTATTCTCAATTATTTCAGCGTACATATCCCAATTAGCTTTCTTAGTATTCCATTTACTTTTGGGATATATGGTCTCATTAACAGCTCTTGGGTATTCGAATTCTATTTTTACAACATAGTGATTTGATCCAAGTGTATCAGAATCTACAGTCCAAAATGTCTTAGTAAAAATGGAAGGGGAACAAACCGTAATATCAATCATAGAATCTGAATGTCCTGGATTTCCTTGACAAGTAGGTTGACCGTTATTCATCACAATGAAATCAAGATCCTGTAGGGTCTCTACAATTTGATCGCCAATATTATCATTTTTTGATGATCCCCACAGCGCATTGTGTGCATTCATATCACCCCCAATAATGCAAGGGTGCTTCACTTGGGAAAATAAGTTTGTCCAATCTTCTATTCTGGTTTTGGTTTTTGGACATCTATATACAGAGAGAAAACTCAAGTGAGTATTATCGTAATTAACTTTAATACCACAGGCAAGCAGCTCTTTATTGAAGTTTTTATTTAATTTTAATATTTCAAAACGGATACCCGTTTTTACCAAAACAGCGACACCAGCAAAACCGTCTGCACGATCTTGACGAACAATATTATAACCTTTAAAATTATATAAAACATTATTTTTGAACCAGGTTTCACTTAAAAGAGCAATATCAACATCTTCTTTAATAAGGAAATTGAGTAGGCTGTTTTTATTTGCAACAGCTGATCTAGCGTTCCATTGCATAATTTTAAGTTTAGTGTTAAAAGCCATAAATTTAAGTACCTTTAAAAATATCCTCGAGAACAGTATGCAAACCCTTAGCTAACAAATTATTATCCAGTGTTTCTGCATCCTCAAATGATTTTACATTTTTTATAAATTCAGAAAAAAATTTGACTAACGAAATAACCATCTTGTTTTTTTCACCATCTATTGAACTATTAGGTTTATTGGGATTAGGTGGTAGGGGCTGTAACGGGCCAAATCTAAAAGGAAAGGTGGAGGAATCTGTAGGGGATTGTGAAACAGGAGTAGAAACTTTCCTTTTTTTAAGTGCATTATGTTCAGTATTAATCCTACTAGGTCCAGGATGAGTAAAGTTTGTTGATTTTTTCATATACGATCTTGGAATGGTAGGATGAGATGACATAATGTCATCAGATACGTTAGGTAGTTTTGGAAAATTTTCTTCAAGATTTGACAATATCGAAAATTTATTGTTACTAACAAATTCGGAAAAAGATGATTCTTTAAATCTTTTTGCTTCTAGAAAGGAGATTTTTTGATCTAACATAATGTTTTTAATTTTTTTTTGTTCCTCATAAACGGGACAACTTTTGGAGATCGAAATATGATCTTTACTTTTACAATGTATACAAAAAGTTTTTTGAGTGTCGCATATGTGACTATCATTTTTAATTTCTGCACATCGTATACAAAATTCTTGTCTGCCCTTGCATTGCTTAGAAATGTGACCAAATTTCAAACACTTGTAGCACTGTATTACCCTGCCTACAAATCTTTCTACCGGTAAATACACAAAATTAACTACGACATGAGTTTGCAAAACATTTCCTTCAAATGTAACTATAATATTTCGTCTGGGGACGTATTCTGTTTTACCTTCTTTATCTACCTTTCTATGCATTCTTTTAATGTCGGTAATTTTAACGGAAGAGTCTATATGTTTTTTTAAATAATCAGTATCATACCTCGTATCTACATCGTGAATTATTCCCTTAATTTCCAAGAGATGGTTAGGGATATAGGCTTTTAAATTTTCATCTTTTAACTTATTATGTGTTACTAGATGATTTGCATCCCAAATAGATTTTAAAATGACTTTAACTCTATTTTTTCCTATAGATTTAATTTCCTTTAGGTTTTTGATTTTAAGTTTTTGATACAAAATTTCCCCCACCACCATTGGATGTAAACGAGAGATGTTCTGATTATTTAATTTCTCTATATAAACGCAACAGGTATGAAAATCATAATTATTAGAGGAAATATTATACAGTTTAACTTCCCTTGTTTTGCCGGAATCCGCACCAATTTCAATATCCTTATCCATATCCATATCTGGGGAACTTGTCGCAACACTCACTTCGCACATTTGCGTCTTAATGTTATTTTCCTCCCCCATTAGGGGAGGTAAATCACTTATTTACACTAAAATTTCAAGTATTAAACCGATATATTTACACAAACTTTAAATTTAAATATAAATATCGATTTTTAATTACCGCAAAAACTTATCTCTGCTTAATGTGGTTTTATCGTCTGTTCGAACTGAAAGACAAATTCAAACTGTTTCAGAGAGTTATAGACGATATTCTGCGAGGTCTTCAAGATGACATCTGTCTTGTTTACTTAGACGATATAATTATTTTTTCTACCTCACTACAAGAGCATATTGTAAATTTAGAAAAAGTTTTTAAACGTTTACAAGCCAATAATTTTAAAATGCAACTAGATAAGTGTGAATTTCTAAGAAAAGAAGTAGCTTATCTTGGTCACATTGTAACTACAGAAGGTGTAAAACCAAACCCAGATAAAATTAATGCAATTGTGAAATATCCAATTCCTAAAACAGCACGCGAAATAAAAGGATTTTTAGGATTGTTAGGATATTACAGGAGATTTATAAAAGATTTTGCTAGATTAACTAAACCGTTAACGAAATGTTTAAAAAAGGATGCTAAGATAGAACACACTCCAGAATTTGTAAAATGTTTCGAAGATTGCAAAAATTTATTAATTAATGAACCTATACTTCAGTATCCAGATTTTGATAAAGATTTTATATTAACTACTGATGCAAGTATTGTAGCAGTAGGAGCCGTATTGTCTCAACTGGTAAATGGTCAAGACAAACCAGTAGCTTATGCCTCGAGAACATTAAACGAGTCCGAACAAAACTACAGTTTTATAGAAAAAGAACTTCTTGCGATAGTATGGGCAACTAAATATTTTAGACCTTATCTATTTGGAAGACAATTTAAAATTATGACAGACCATAAACCTTTACAGTGGCTTATGTCTCTAAAAGAACCAAATTTACGATTAGTGAGATGGCGTTTAAAATTAGAAGAATTTGATTACATAATCGAATACAATAAAGGAAGTTGCAATGCAAATGCAGACTCCCTATCTAGAATAGAGATTCATTGTAATGAATTTTTAAAATACATGGAAGAACAAAATAAGACTCCGACAAGGAACGATGATGATAGCGTTTCGATGGCTGTAAATATCGACGATGACATTAACGAAGAAAACATAGAACAAGGAAATGACCAAGATAACGACATTGAAGATAACAATGATGATGGAGAAACTGTACATACTAGTATAGAAGATCCAATACTAGGAATGCTCATTTCTGATAAACATCTCAATGTTTTTGATCACCAAATTGTAATTGATTTTGTTTTACACTCAGCTGCCAAACCAAAAATTGAAAAAATATTTCCCAACAGAAAAAGACTTTATATCAAAATTTCAAAAAATAATATTGTACAAGAAACTATTAATATATTTAAAAATTACATTGACCCAAAATACAAATATGCTGTGTACTTCAGAGAAGACACCTTTATACCAGAATATTAGAAACGTTAAAAAACACATTTAAAAATTCTGCCTACAAGTTAATAAAATGTAACAGCATCTTAAAAGATTTAGTAGACAAAGATGAACAGCATGAAAAAATAAGGTTATTTCATGAAGGAAAAACCAATCACCGAGGTATTCTAGAAACAGAAACTAGAATTAAACGTACCTACTATTGGCCAAGAATAAAACAAGATGTAACAGATTTTATAAATATTTGTAATATTTGCCAAGTAAATAAATATGATCGTAATCCGCCAAATCAAAAATTAATGATTAAACCCACAGCTACAAAACCGTTTGAAATAATATTTGCAGACACTTTTCAAAGTCAACGCCAAAAATTTCTTACTATAATACATTACTATAATACACATTTTCTAAATACGGTCAAGCATACCCACTTTCAGCTTTGACAAGTACTGAAATTGTAAGAGCTTTTCTAACCTTCATGACACATCATGGAATTCCTGATCTCGTAACTATGGACCGAGGCACAGAATTAAAAAACTCTGTTGTACAAGAATTCTTCGACATACATAAAGTAAAAACTCATTATGTTACTACAAATAGTACCCAATCTAAAGGATCTATAGAGAGATTTCATTCTACTCTAATAGAACACCTACGAATAATTAGAAGTAAATCAGATGGAAAAATTGATATCTTTAATCAAATGCCTTATGCTATTTTAAAATATAATAACTCAATACATTCCGTAACTCAACAAAAGCCTATAGATATTATAAATGGTCACATTAAGACTAAAGAAATATTTGATATGAACATAGACCAAAAACTGATTAATAATTATATGCAAAAACATAGAGATATGACCAAAGAGATCTATAAAGAACTTAATAAAAAATTGATCGAACAAAAAGAAAAAAGTATTGAATATCACAATAAGGATCGACACGAACCACTCACATACGAAGAAGACAGTGATGTTTACAGGAAAAACACTACACTTGTACGAAATAAACTTAACCTTAAATTTATGAAAGATAAAGTTGTTAAAGATGCAAAAATTAAAGTTGCTACTCAAAAAAGACTTTTACATAAACAAAACTTAAGACGACCAAAAACTAACCGGAAAAAACTCTTGCAGGTTCCTAATGACAACGATGATGGTCCTGGCCCTTCAACAAGCCGAGACTAAAGAAATCACCTTTACAAATCTTAAAGACAATCCCGGTATACTCCCTTATAAATTAGGTACTGCAAAAATTAAATCCAGTACTCATTCATTTATTTATTATATCAATTTAGAACCAATTCTAAAAAAAAATAATTCCCTAAGGCTTTCCTATCAAAATGTAACAGCTGCAATTAAAGACGGCCTTAGTAGTCCTTATTATTCCGAATTAGAAAATTTTGACCGTGTCCTTTTCTTCCAGCTACAACTAGCTGAACAAAAACTCCAATCACTCTTACCTGACCACAGAGCAAAAAGAAGTCTTATAGACGGACTAGGCTCAATTATTAAATGTATTACAGGAAACTTAGATAAAGAAGACGCAAAACATTATGATAGCGCACTAGAAGAACTAAAAAGTAACCAAAATAAAATTGTAACTAAACTTAATAAACAAATTTCATTATCGAAAGATATTGTAGAGAATTTTAATAATACTATTTCTCTCATAAAGAGTAACCAAGAAGTAATTTTCTCTGGTTTAGAATCTATTCGTTCAAACCTTAATAAATTTATTTTTAATTTTGAAGATTTCCTTATAACTAGAAATATTTTAGATAAATTAAGTATAAGTATAAATATTATATTACAGTTGCTAACAGAAATAGAAAACTCTATAACATTTGCGAGACTAGGTATTTTAAATAGTAGTATAGTAAAGATTAACGAACTAAAGTCAATATTAACTCAAATTATGAAATATCATTCAAGAAACGAACTAATTTATCCGAATATCACATCAGACATAAATAAATATTATAATATCTTAGAAACAGAAGCGTACTACTCTAACTTGACAATTATTTTCATTGTCCATATTCCAATAGCTTATCCCGACGAATACTTCTACTATCATTTATACTCGATTCCTACTGTAAATCGAACTACCATAGTGCCTCCTAATACCTATCTGATAATGAATGAAAATTTTTACCAACACACATCTGTACCATGCTCCAATCTGAAGCCAAAATTCTTCTGTCCCGAGAATCATCTGAAAAGTAAAAATGAAGAAGACTGTCTATTCCAACTCTAACTTAAACTGAAATCTAATCCTACGAGATGCCAAAGAATAGTAGTTCACATTTCAAAAAATATGATCCAACAAGTAGATGAGTCCCACTACATCGCTGTTTTGGTAACCAAAACCAAATATTGTTCTGAAGCTATTTTCTTGTGGCATTTTAAATTAATTAATATTTAAATGGGAATAAGCCACAATTAAAGGTTAAAATACATTTATTGACGTTTCAATTTCCACTTCGGAAATCGTTCTCAAAATACAAACATTAGTAAATTAAACAAATTTTGTTTTTGTTACTTAGTGAAAAATTCTTCTAATAATTTAATTTTATCTGACTCATCTATATTGACAATTCAGACATACATTATACATTTTAAAGTAGACGACTTTAAAATGATATTGCCAATATTGTTGAGTTGCGTTCCTGGGACGACTTTACTTATAAGATAGTTCATTCGATTACATGAAATCAACTTTAACGTGAGAATATCCGTCAGAAAAAATCATAACATGTAATTCGTCTTTAAAAAGACAAATACATGCCATGATGACAGTAAAATTCTCCCGTTAGTGATTCCATAGTAAATTATGAGGGAAAAACCAGGAAAAAAACCTCATAATACTATCCCGACATGGTAAGTATTTGATCTTGCATTTAGTTTACCTTCAATAAATACCAAATTCCGATTTTATATGTTTGTTATTTAAAAAATATAAATGATGTATTCTCTATATGTTACTGACTTACCAATACTGGTATTTTCCTTTTAATAACTTCCTCTTTCAATATGGGTAACCAGATCCTACTACATTCTGCCGAGGAATTCGCGACGCAATTGGTCTCATTTAGCATAATTAGAGCCGCTTCTTTGATTTTTCTCTTTTTACCATCAGTTTCTTTTAGGACTATATTTGAATCATTCCATTGAACCCTATGTTCATTATCCCATGCATGTTTACATATTTGAGATCTATCAAATTCTCTATTTTTAATATAGGAATGATGTTCACTTATTCTAACATTTAATGGCCTTGATGTTTCACCTAAATAAAACTGATCGCATTCACAAGGTATTTTATAAATGCAATTCTTTGTCCTTTCTTGTTCATTGTTAGGTTTGGTTTTGGACAAAATAGATCTCAACGTGTTTGTTGTTTTGAATGTTGTTGAAATGTTGAATTTATTTCCTATCCTTTTAAGCTTTTCCGATAATCCTTTTATGTATGGTATTGTTATTTTCCTCGTATTATTCCTTGTATATGCTGTAGGATCTCGTTCTAAGTTGTTTTGTTCTATTCGATCGATTGTTGAAAATTCCTTATTTATAAACGATAAAGGATAATCATTTTTTAATAAAACAGTTGTTAACAAATGTTTCTCCTCCAAGAACGAATTTTCGTTAGAACAAGTAATTTTGGCTCTATCGTATAAGGATTTAATGATTCCCTTTTTAATATTAATATTGTGATTTGATTTGAAATTTAAATATCTGTTGGTATTGTATATTAATATTATTGTATATTAATACAAATATTGTATCAATATGGCCTCATGGATCAGAGTTGTTGGACACATTCCTAAATGATATAAACGATAAAGAAGAGACAATAAAATTTACCATGGAAAAGGAATATAATAACACATTACCTTTTCTGGATGTTTTAATCTCTAAGAACGATACTGGATACGAAACTCAGGTGTATAGAAAACCAACACACACCAACAGATATTTAAATTTCAAATCAAATCACAATATTAATATTAAAAAGGGAATCATTAAATCCTTATACGATAGAGCCAAAATTACTTGTTCTAACGAAAATTCGTTCTTGGAGGAGAAACATTTGTTAACAACTGTTTTATTAAAAAATGATTATCCTTTATCGTTTATAAATAAGGAATTTTCAACAATCGATCGAATAGAACAAAACAACTTAGAACGAGATCCTACAGCATATACAAGGAATAATACGAGGAAAATAACAATACCATACATAAAAGGATTATCGGAAAAGCTTAAAAGGATAGGAAATAAATTCAACATTTCAACAACATTCAAAACAACAAACACGTTGAGATCTATTTTGTCCAAAACCAAACCTAACAATGAACAAGAAAGGACAAAGAATTGCATTTATAAAATACCTTGTGAATGCGATCAGTTTTATTTAGGTGAAACATCAAGGCCATTAAATGTTAGAATAAGTGAACATCAATCCTATATTAAAAATAGAGAATTTGATAGATCTCAAATATGTAAACATGCATGGGATAATGAACATAGGGTTCAATGGAATGATTCAAATATAGTCCTAAAAGAAACTGATGGTAAAAAGAGAAAAATCAAAGAAGCGGCTCTAATTATGCTAAATGAGACCAATTGCGTCGCGAATTCCTCGGCAGAATGTAGTAGGATCTGGTTACCCATATTGAAAGAGGAAGTTATTAAAAGGAAAATACCAGTATTGGTAAGTCAGTAACATATAGAGAATACATCATTTATATTTTTTAAATAACAAACATATAAAATCGGAATTTGGTATTTATTGAAGGTAAACTAAATGCAAGATCAAATACTTACCATGTCGGGATAGTATTATGAGGTTTTTTTCCTGGTTTTTCCCTCATAATTTACTATGGAATCACTAACGGGAGAATTTTACTGTCATCATGGCATGTATTTATCTTTTTAAAGACGAATTACATGTTATGATTTTTTCTGACGGATATTCTCACGTTAAAGTTGATTTCATGTAATCGAATGAACTATCTTATAAGTAAAGTCGTCCCAGGAACGCAACTCAACAATATTGGCAATATCATTTTAAAGTCGTCTACTTTAAAATGTATAATGTATGTCTGAATTGTCAATATAGATGAGTCAGATAAAATTAAATTATTAGAAGAATTTTTCACTAAGTAACAAAAACAAAATTTGTTTAATTTACTAATGTTTGTATTTTGAGAACGATTTCCGAAGTGGAAATTGAAACGTCAATAAATGTATTTTAACCTTTAATTGTGGCTTATTCCCATTTAAATATTAATTAACCAAAACCAAAATCCGAATGAACTGTAATAACACAGATCTTCAATTAATTTCTGGAAATTATCTCATCACAGTTCCTTTCCAATGCCAGTTTAGCACAGAAGATCAAACATTTAGCAATAATCGCCTCATTTCTGAAAGTCAGCCACTATTACTTCCAAATATAGTTATTCCTCATCCTCATCAAGTAGAGATTCCCGAAGTTCATATCGAAGATGTCCAACTGGACCAGATTCATTTAGTTAAAAAGAAACAAGAAGAAATTAAAACATTGATACTTAAAAACTCAAAAGCTACTAGTGTTTTTAATTTTTGGAACATATCAATATTATGATTGATGATAACAATTTTTGCATATTTTGGTATTAAATGTATAAGAAGAATGAATTCACAAAGAAAAAGATGATAGTCCCATGGAGAGTGTTCACATCCAAGATGATCCTGAAGAAAACCTACCACAAGCCCAACCTAGGTCATTTTTCAATTCCATGAAAAATTCCAGAAACTAAGGGTGGAGGAGTTATAGTCGTTGACCCCATAAGCCAATACCCTAAATCCGATGCGTCAGCACCTGAACTATGATCGACCCGAATATAAAAGTGCAACTTGCGAATTATTGTTTTATTTTCCAATGTATAATGTATTTCATTTTAATTAATTATTATTCAGTCTGATTTGAAACTTTGTACAGTGAAGTCTGATTTTATTATTGTAACTTTTAAGAACGCAATAAAGTTCTCTCGCATTTGTAAATTAAATAATTATTTTTTTAAAAATCGTCCCTGAAGGGCAGAAACTATCAGTGGCGCAGTCTTAGTGGATTTTTCGTAGAATTCCATTGCGGATGATTGAGCTATTTAAATTCTATAAGAGAAACACTCACTCATAATTGTTTATTTAGGTGCTGGTGTAATTTTAATATGAAAATAAGTTATATGTAAATTTATCAATTAATATAAATACTGTGTGTGTATGCAATCAAATTACGGTACCTGTGATGTGGATGTAATACTTCTTCTTCTTCCTCAGTGCACTGGGTTGACTCGGATGGGACAGAATCTTCTCAAAAGGTCACGTGGTCAGGTTACACAAAAATACTGAAGTGTTTGTCGCGCCGATCTATACAAGACGATATCTAAACTAAGATTAAGATTGAAGTGCGTAGCGTGTCGTAGCCCTGCTCCCTTAGGACTTTTAGGGGGGGGCGGACTGTACAGGTCCGTATTAATTCACGATTGACAAGAGATACACACACGTTAATTAAGAATTAAATATAAAAATAAAATAATAAAAATTATTAATAAAAACTGAGCTATGTGTGGAGGGACGTAACATTCCCACCCACCAAAATGCATATTTGCATTTTTAGTCAATATAAGGCAAAGGGCATAGCTTAACCAAAGGTCGCCCAAGTTCACCTTTCGCGGTTTGTACGATAGCTACGCGAGCAATATCATCTTGACCGAAAATTAAAGTTTTAATTCGACCCATTTGCCATTGTAAGGGAGGCTTGGTCTCATTACGTATTAATACGAGTGTACCTATATTAGGGTTACCCTCATTTTTATGCCACTTCGAGCGTTGATGAAGAGTATGTAAATATTCTCTGCTCCATCTTTGCCAAAAGTCTGCATGTAATCGTTGCGGCAACTGCCAACGATTTAGTCTATTTAAATGAATATCATTGTAATCCCAATCGGGAATTATCATCTTTAAAGGCTCTAGTGTAAGAAAATGACCAGGTGTTAACACTAAAAAATCATTTGGATCATTACTGACAGGACATAAGGGACGACTATTTAAGACAGCCTCTATTTGTATGAGTAATGTATTGAATTCTTCATAGGTTAAAACCTGTTCGCCTATGACTCTAGACACATGTGTTTTTACGCTTTTTATACCCGCTTCAAACAATCCACCAAAATGGGAAGCTGCCGGAGGATTTAAATGCCATGTAATGACGTCGTTTTTATCAAAATGTGACTTAATGTCTTCTAAATAGGATTTTGCTCCTACAAAATTTGTTGCGATGAGGCTAAAAATGCATCGGTACTAAGTTCGGATACCAACTCTAAGTGCAAAGCCTTAGTGGCAAAGCATACAAATAGGCAAATATAGGCTTTCGTTCGTTTAGCATTTTTAAGCTTATTGGCTCGTATCAGAAAGTGACCGCCAAAGTCGACGCCAACGCAAGAAAATGGTTTGGCCTTGGATATCCGTAGGTCAGGAAGAGCCTCCATAGGTGGCTGATAATTTTGAGGTTTTAGTCTCCAACAGGAAAGACACTTTGAAAGAACACTACGAATAACACGTTTGGATGAAATTATCCAAAAGTTTTGTGACAAGGCGAAGTGCGTACCTTGAATGCCTGCATGTAGATGTACAATATGGATTTCCGAAATAAGTAATTTAATAAAATTACCTTTAGAAGGTAAAAGAAGAGGAAAGCGCTTGTCATTCGCTAATTCTGACTGGCTAAGTCTTCCGCCCACTCTGAGGAGATCATGTGAATCAAAGAAGGGATTTAATTTTTTCAAATATTTGAATTTTATAGAATTACCCTTGTATTGTGTATGTAATTATGTAATTATGTAATTAACCTGTTCTATTTCCTCCTTCAAATATCTTTGTTGCACTAATCTAATTAGTTGATTAGTGGCGTTACTTTGTTCCTGAATAGAAAGCTTTCCAACTGTTCGTTGATTGGCTGATTTTAGGTTACCAACAAATCTAAGAACATAGGAAAAGATACGTTTTAATTTTGAAAAGGAAGAAAATCGATTACAGAGATTATCGACACATTCATCAGATGGAAAAGACAAAAGACAACTTTTCTGTTTCAATTCTAAGTTATGCTCGATAGAATTGGTCAAGGAGAATGACCAGTTATCTTCAGTAGTGCGAAGAAACTCCGGACCCACCCACCAAGCAGGAGTATTTAAGAAATCCTCAGGGAAAAGTCCTCGGGATCCGTGATCCGCACTATTTAATGAAGAAGGAATATATCGCCAGTGTTTTGAAGCAATTCTGTCTTGAATATAAGAAATTCTGTTACTGACGAAGGTTTTCCATTTATATGGCTGTGAATTAATCCAATGAAGAACAATAGTCGAATCTGACCATGCGTAAATTCTACTAAACGGTATAGTGAGAGTCTGCAGTATATAAAATAATAATTTGCTAAGAATTACTGCTGCATTGAGCTCGAGACGAGGAATAGTTTGTACCCTGGTAGGAGATACCTTTGTTCGGGCTAAAAGAAAATAAGTTTTAATGACTCCTGTATCATAACACACACGAAGGTATGTAACAGCAGAAGATCCACGTAAAGAAGCGTCGCAAAAGCCATGAAGCTCGCAGGAAATAATTCCATTTAAAGAAATATGACGAGGTATAGTAAACTTAGATAGTGTAGGCAGTTCAATTTTAAATTGTTCCCACCTTGAAGTAATTTCCAAAGGTGGAGTTGCATCCCAATCCAAATTAAGTAGCCAAAGACGCTGAATAATAGTCTTCACTATCAAAGTGACAGGATTAAGAATACCGTAAGGATCGAATATGCGAGCTATTTGGGATAAGAGATTTCGCTTTGTACAGGAAGCTTGAAGAGGTAAAATTTTGTAAAAGAAATCATCAGATGATGGATTCCATCCAAGTCCCAATACCTTCAACGAAGATTGATCTAAGTCAAATGAAAAAGACTGTTGCAGAATATGATCCAAAGGAATATTAGCGAGAGAGAATAACTGAGGGGCGTTACTTGCCCATTTTCGTAACTTAAATCCACCACGTTTCAATAAAGATATTAATTCCTTTATAGCAAGAACACTATTTTCTAAAGAATCATCTACGTAAGTATCTTTTAGGAGTATAGATGAGGCTACAGGTAAGTCCGGTTCGTCGAGTGCTAGCTGCTGTAGAGTACGAATTGCAAGATATGGTGAGCTAGACACACCGAAAGTAACCCGAGTAAGTTCGTATTCAGCAATAGATTCCTGTTCCGAAAAACTCCAAAGTATTCTTTGAAATCTTTGTTGCTCAGGAGCGATAAGAATCTGAGTAAACATGGATTTAATATCTGCAGTAAAGACATATTTATGAAACCTGAATTTAAGCAATACATTTACAAGATCATTTTGTAATTTTGGACCTGAATATAGCGTATCGTTTAAAGACGGAAAGTTAGGGGCGTGTGCAGAAGCATCAAACACAACGCGCAATGGAGTAGTACTGGACTTCTTGTAAATACAATGGTGTGGTAGATAATAAGCATTATTTATTGCCGTACTTGGCTGAATAGGATTTAAATAATGATTATCTATGAAACTTTTGATAAAGCTTAAATATTGAATCTTAAGTAATTCATTTTTTGGAAAATCTGCGCTCTAAAGAACTAAATCTTTGTAAGGCTAAACGTTTCGTGTCGCCAAAAGAAGGTATTTCGTTTTTGAAAGGCAGCTTTACTACAAATCTGCCCTCGGAATTTCTGTAAGTAGTATACAGCTACTCACAGAACGAGTCTTCCGGAGAATAAGATTTAACTACTGGTACTTCCTCAATGGCCCAGAATTGTTTTAATGTCGCATCTAATTGCTCAGAATCATTAGCAGAAAATGACGTGAAAAAGAAATGAATATTTGTTATATTTGTAGGTGGAATATTTCCCATCAAAACATAACCGAAACTTGTTTCAAGAGCTGAAAGCTGATCATTACGGGTTTTAATAATTCCTCCTGTTAAGATGTAAGGAAAGATATTTGCTCCTAATAGAACATCAACTTTACCTGGAATATTTGCCATTTTATCAGCCAACCTTAAATGTTGAAGATACGGCAAATTGTCTAAAGAAATTGGAACAGTTGACAGATTTGAGGAAGAATTATTGCATCTATCTCGCAATGAAAGTTTATGTCATAAGACGAAGAAATGTTCAATTTTACGCCTGATTCGGCTGGGGTGCACATTCTATCAAGACCTTGTATCGATAAAGCCGCATTGAATTTAGGGAGACTTAATTTGTCTGCACATTCTTTACTAATGCAGTTAGCTTGAGACGCACTGTCTAATAAGGCTCAAACTTCCAAGGCTTTACCAAACCGATCGAGAACATGGATTGTAGCTGTAGCTAGCAAGACATTATTTGTCAAAGTATTTGATAAGACGGATGTAGAAAGCATAGGATCGTTAGATGAACTAGCAACCTCGTTGTGGGAAGAAGAAGAAGAATGATCATTCGCATTGAGATTATCAAAATGAAGAGCAGTATGATGTTTTTTATTACAATGTGTACATCTTTTGGATGAAAGGCTTTTGATCGTAACATGAGTTTTAGACAAGCAGTTTATACAACATTTATTCTGTTTAGCAAAGTCAAAACGTTTTTGAAGTGATTCAGCAAGAAATTGATTGCATTTAAATACAGCATGATCCGAACTACAAAATAGACACTTATTTTTGACAGAACAGGTCAAAAATGTAGAAGTTTGACGAGATGAATACCTTACGTTATTAGAAGTATTGGAATTAATAGATTTAACATTTTTGCTAACTTGTCTTTTATATGACTCCAATGAAGTGCAACGCTGCAATGCGAACTTATAAACTGCCTCATAGGAAGGTACATTTTTTGAAGCAAAGTGTAATTCGAAAGCTCTAACTGTTTCTACATCCAATTTGTCCATCAGTAAATTCATTAGAATGAAGTCCCATTGAGAGGGAGAAAAAAGTAATTTTTCTAGAGAAGCTAAGTTTTCATTGAATATATCTAATAATTTTCTAAGTGAAACAGGATCATCAGTTTTAACCACACTGGCATTTTGAATATTTTTCCATAATGCTCTAGATAAATCTCGTTTACCTTCATAGCGATCAATTAAGGTGTTGTAAGCAATTATATAATTAGAATCTTGAAGCTTAATGCTTTTAACTAAATTGTAAGGTACTCCCTTAAGTGATTGCAGAAGATAACTAAACTTTTCCATATTAGAAAGATCAGAATTATTATGAACAAGAGCATTATACAAATCTATAAATGTGGGAAAATGGTGTTTAATAAAGAGAAGCTATTTTATTAATACTATTAGCAAATTCAAATCTAATTAATTCCTCCGAATCCAAATTTGCGTCATCCTCGACAGCAATTAAATTAATTAATTCAGTATGTTGATTATTAAAATTAGTATTGATAGCTTCGTAATCTTTTGCAGCAAAGAGAAACCCTGGAATTAATGAAACATCAACTAACACTTCATCTGCCAGCTTTTCCATTTGTTTAATTTTATAAATGTCAACGTTTCTCAATGCACGCAAACGAACAATTCTATTTGAATTTCTGGAAGACATTATTATTTATAGAAAGAGAAATTTATGTAACACAAAGAACCTTTAAAGAATGATCTCAATAAATTCAGTATGTACTCGTATATGTAATATATGTAATACTTTTAAAGTTATGAAACTCAATAAGTATCAGTAAGAATAAATATTTATTATATGTGAGTATGTATAATCGAGCAAACAAAAACACTCCAAGTATTATTTAAACAAAATCCAAATATATTTATTTAATTGTAACCAGAAATATACGCATAAAATATTTTTAAAAACCGGCGTTCAATAAATATAGCGTTTTTTTTTTTAAATTTCCTAAGTTGTTTAAAAATAAAATATATAATCTTATAAATCCCTTGTATTTAAAGAATTCTAAATTGTAGTACCTAGTAACAGAAATTGTGTTTTTGGAAACTTTCAACGGCTGTACTTCGATTTAACAATAAGTCAGGTAAAGACCCTGGTTGGGATTAACGGATCCGTTGCCAGATGTGTACCGCTAGTGGAATTTTTTCAATGATTTTAAACGAACTTTGAGAGAAGCTATGCACAAAAATTTAAAAATTTATATAATTTGATCACGTTTTTAATTGAATAAATTACTTTAAACTAATTATAATGTGGATCTGAAGGACCAAATGATTGAGCTATTTAAATTCTATAAGAGAAACACTCACTCATAATTGTTTATTTAGGTGCTGGTGTAATTTTAATATGAAAATAAGTCATATGTAAATTTATCAATTAATATAAATACTGTGTGTGTATGCGATCAAATTACGGTACCTGTGATGTTGATGTAATACTTCTTCTTCTTCTCAGTGCACTGGGTTGACTCGGATGGGACAGAATCTTCTCAAAAGGTCACGTGGTCAGGTTACACAAAAATACTGAAGTGTTTGTCGCGCCGATCTATACAAGACTATATCTAAACTACGATTAAGATTGAAGTGCGTAGCGTGTCGTAGCCCTGCTCACTTAGGACTTTTAGGGGGGGGGGCGGACTGTACAGGTCCGTATTAATTCACGATTGACAAGACATACACACACGTTAATTAAGAATTAAATATAAAAATAAAATAATAAAAATTATTAATAAAAACTAAGACTATGTGTGGAGGGACGTAACAGCGGATATTCGTGAGTTTTAACTCTTTGACGAAAAAAAGAACCGGTTTCCGTTTTTCATAAACTTTTCGAACTGTCAGTGATTTTGGGCTCCATCAGGACATCCATAATTTCCAGGGACAGATTTTTTATTAATGCAAGATGTACTAAATTTTATGCAACACATTTCCAAGAAAACACGTTTTGCATGGTTTTTTTCTTTAACCAAAATACAGAAATCCCCGAAATTGAACTCATGTTTCCGAGTTATTGCATGTTCTGCGAGTGCACATGCATTTATTTTGTTGGTTCTTATGTCACTGCGATGTGAGTTCACCCTACTGTGGAAATTACGAGAAGATTCTTCGATGTAAATGTTGTTGCAATTGGCACACGGTATAGAATAAACAACATTCGATGACTCCTGTTTGTGAAAGGATCTTTTGTCTTTGTGTATAACTTAAATCCCGTTTTTACATTCTCAGTTGCAATTTTCAAGCCATTAACATTTTTGAAAATTTTCATTAGCTTAGGTGTTAGAGCTGGAATGTAGGGTAAGGAACCATAAGTTATTTTAGATGGTATCATTGAAGTGTTGTTTGTCAATGTCACTTGTCGGACCTCATAGTTATAAAGATTTTGTTTGTTGGAAAATTGCGATAGAAAAGGAGAACCGAAAATGAGTTTATTTAAAACCCCTATGGGGAAGGAGTTCTCTAGTAGTATCGAACTCAACTTTTTTCTTTACAAGTTGTTATAAGTTCATCCAAAACAAAGTTACATAATATTGGGGATATTTTACTGCCCAATTGACAATTGCTATTCAATATAGTTCCAGAAAAAATCGTAAGGGTATTAGGATAAATAGGTCCGGCATCCTTTTCTACAAAGAGAACTAATGCTTAGCGTACGATGATAACGAGGTTCTCATTGCAAGAAATGAAAAAGAACTGGCAACTGTAGCAAAAAGACAGATTCGGGAAAGCTCTAAACTGGGACTGAAAATTAATATTAATAAATCTAAGTACATTGAAGTCTCGAGCAAAAAATGAATAAACACCAGGGTCTTCTTTAATTGGAGGTGAAGGCTGGATCAGTTATAGAATTCAAAAAGGTGGATAAATATATGTACTTAGGTACCCCGATTGATTAGACATGTAAAGAAGAAACTGGAATCAACCTGATACTGACTAGAAGCAACATATGTTCTGGAGCATTGAACAAAAAAATTAAGGCCAAATATATATATCGTAATACAAAAATAAGATAACAGAATAGATTGGAAGCACGGAAAAGAAAGATACTTCGCATCGCAGAATGTTTGGTGGAAAAGTAGTAGAGGGAGAAGGAAGAAGACAGATTAATGTAGAAGTATACCAATTGTATACTAAGTCTACTATAACAAAAGTAGCCTGAAGTAGCTCGTACATCTAGAAAGCATGCAAGTAATGCAATAATGCAATAAAAGTCAAGACTATTGGTTGGTAATTACCTGAAGGCAAACAAAAGAGAGGTAGACCAAGAAAGAAATGGGACATGTAGTGATGGAAGATGTCAGATAGATGGGAATCAAAGATTGGAGGCTGACAGCTAAGAACAGAAAACGATGGAAATTATTCATTCGGCAATGCGTCTAAGAGGGCTGTTAACGGTATACATACATACTTTTTCCAACGCTTTTTGACATTCTTTTCGTGAACTAGTATCTTTTTATTTTCATATTAAATACGTTAAATCTGATTAAATTCTTTTGCTTTATTTGCTTTGTGTTTGACTATTTCATACATCTTAAGCTTCTGCCTAGATTTTTCTACTGCTACTTTCGCTTCTTTTTTGGCGAATTTATAGTTTTAAAGATCTGTGTCCTACCTATTTACTTGACACTTATATACAGTTTTTCTGCTACTTTATTTTTCTTAAACATCGTTTGTCCATCACTGTGTTGTTGGTTTACTCTTATTAACTAGTACCTTGTAGTCTTTATATTGATCTTTACACTCTGAATGATTTTGTCCACGTTTGCTATAATTAGTTAATTTCCTCTCTTTAAATATAATGTACTACTAATCGCCATATCTAATAATATTGCTAATTCCCCCATATAAACTCCAGATTTATTTCTGGTCCCAAAGTATAGTTCTCCATGTATTGCTCCATATTCTCATTCTTAAACATGTGCATTAAATTAACCCTACAATGGCTCTCTCCTTTGACGGACTATTACTCAGTATGTCTTGTGATTGATTGATTGATTGATTGAAAGCTTTTCTTTCATTCTCATCTACACGGAATTCAGAAGCATACACACACAACATTCAATACTTCTTTATCATGGACAAATTTCATTGTCATTATTGTATCGCTTGCTCTTAAAACTTTTACTACTTTATCTTATTTCTATCGATCTCTTAGGTTTTTCTCTTGTTATCCTTTGCACTTCTTTTTTTAAATGCAAGATGCAAGCAATTTGTACTCTCCTTCTTTAAAGGGCTTCTACCAAATGCATACTCTTACCTGTAAGACTTCCAAGATTCTAAGACCCTATTCTGATATTTTTGAAATCCAAACGAAGGCTCTATTTGCTCTCAGATTATTTCACTACGGAGATACCATCATTTCAGTATAACTTTTGTTACATTTTGGAAGGTCTTCTCATTATTATGGTCTGAAATTTTTTTCAGATATTTGATGCCTGAATGCCTTTTCTTTCAACATCGTGTCCTTTACGATTTGGCCAATACACCACCAATGTAACCAAAATACAGTATTACCCTACACCCTCTTATATTTTCTGTAGAGATCAGGATCTCTACTGGATGGACTGCCCTATAATCTCACGTATTGTTGCCCGTATCCCGCCACTAGAAAGTATGTACTTTATGTGGTATTGGTTAACTTTATAGTAAAAACAAAATGTAAAGTATGTAGCCACTTCCTACCATTCTGGCAAATGGCCGAATGGTAGCAAATGCGAGAATAGTGGCAAATGCCTGTGTGATGCCATTCAATACAAAACTTAATATTTTTGATTGTATTGGTAATCATATTTAAAAACTAAAACTTTTAACTAAATTAAGTTAGGTAAATAAAACAAGGGTAGTTATAAATAAATTTTATTTGAAGTACAAACATTTCCATCACAGATGCCGGTTAGTTTTTTATTAATCCTAAGTTATTCGCAATCTGTCTACATTTATACGTCACTTCTTCTTGCACCAAACTAAAACACATCGAAACTACGACAAGACCAAAAAATATATAAACACAACATGCCAACAATTGCAACTGGGCATGAAAGTCTGTAGTTTGAGGTAAAGTGTCTCCAATACCGATCGTTGACAACGCTATGAAACAAAAGTAGATAGCGTCCAGGAAGCTCTTACTACTAGTTGAAGAAAAGGCGAACGCGCCAGCGCACACGTACGTAATAAACATTGTTAGGACGAGAAGAGCAGGCACTGATGGTGGTGGTGGTTGGGAAGATGAACTATTTGTTTCTGGAGGACTCCAAATCAACGGCATACGAGATGGTGTGTCGTGGGTACATCTAAAAAAATAATAGTTGTATTAACCAATTACCTTATAATAGAAATAAATTATGTGAAATCAATCAATTTGTTCCCGTCCTTATTTAAGAACTGCCCTTAGAAGAGAAGATTGGAGATACAGCAACAAATTTATTTTAGGTAAATAATATATATATATATATATATATATATATATATATATATATGTATATATATATATATATACATATATATATATATATATATATATATATATATATATATATATATATGTATATATATGTATTATATATATATATGTATATATATATACCTATGTATATATATGTATATATATATATATGAAGTGAATGAGCATAAACCATCTTACTAAGAACGAAAAAATGCGCACCTAGATGTTCTCTGAAACAGAAGGTTTATTACTTGCCATTCAAGATCAGATTATACCAACCACAAATTACCTGTAATATATCGTCAGACACTCAGGTTTAAAACGACAAATGCCGATATGGATGTCAAGCGCAGGAAACCATTTACCAACATTTTACCGGGGGCTGCAAGGCATTTTCTGCTACTAAATATAAGGAACGGCATGAGTCAGTAGGGAAAATCTTTTATCAAAGTATAGCTTTCAAACTGGGACTACTTCAAACAAATCATTTCCCATATTAACAATACGTTCCTGACAGTATGCTTGAGAATGACAACTACAAGCTATATTGTGATCGCAATGTGCTCATATACCAAACAGTAGCACATAATAGATCAGATCTCATACTAGTTAATAAACTAACGAGACAAACGACACTAATCAATGTAGAGATCTTGAAATACAAATAAGGAGACAATAAAAAATGGAAAGTACCCAGACGATACCTATTAGGTAAAGAGTGGAGTAAAGAAGAGTGAAGAACCTAGAAAACATTAAAAGCTGGTTTTAAATGAATATCTCCATAAGACCATGCAGAAAACTGTACTACTTTCGACGTCCAGATGCATACGAAAATTTTTGGGAGATACACCGGAAATGGTACCACCAGGGCTCAATCCTTTTGATCCCGTAGGTATCTGGGATGAATGAATTTTCTCCTTAGAAGGAGTGTGAGCTGTATGGCTAAATCTGGTTAATAATAATAATAATATAGGAGCTTTAAACGAGTTTAATATGCTCTGAATACTACTTACTACTGACTATTGTATGCAGTAGAGGTCTGAAATCTCAAACCGAATAATATAAAACATAGTTAAAGTTTTGAGATGTGATTTTAAAGATAAGGTGGGTTGTTGAGTGACCAATATAAAAATAAAAAGGCAAGAAACTTCCAAAATTTTGGATACTCCATAAGAAGAGAAACATTATTTACTACTTTAAAATATAATGTAAGGTAAAATAGAAAAAAAAGGAATCCTGACCGTAAAAAAACTTCATGGATTCAAAATTTGAAAGACTAGTTCATTTTAAACAGTGGTTCATGACGAAGGTATTAAATATGACAATTAAATTAACACTTAAAAATACTAGGTAAATATTTTTTCATATAAACCATTATGTAATTCTTACATGGCTTGATCATTTTCATCAGTATCCTCAGTTTCCTCTAAATCTGCAGTCGCTGCAATACCTTCGATTGAGGAGTTGATAGAATTTCTCATGGGCACTCCATGATGAGAGTGTGTAGGACAAATGGGAATAATAACATCGGCCAGCGTTTGTCGCACAGCTCCCTGTCTACAGCGTCCCCTTGTGTGACTTGACCTGACAGTTGCAAGTAGAGATCGCTTTTGAATTTCCACTGGTTCGATATATTGATTATGATGATTTGGTCTGAAATTGACGTGGTTTGGAGTATTTTGTCCTGAAGATGTTTGTACAGATGCTAAATCTAAAATAAAATAAATACGTTAAATTATTGAAAACTGCTACTGCGTAGGGACGACTCTTTGTTGATGTGCAGTGGGAAGAACTAGGAGAAGAGAATTATTTGTTTCAATTGGTTATTGGGTATAATTTTGAATTTGTTTTTATATTTCTTCATTTAGATATAAAGATATATAACAAGATTAGTATTTTTTAATATTTTTTATCTCAAAAGTTTTAGCTTAATAGAAAATAAAAATAAAGAGAAATATTTTTGTTGATCACGACCAGTTTGCAGCAGGGCTCAATGATAAATCCGTTTTTTTTTATTTCTCAGTTCATTAGAAATATTAACATACTTTTTTCATTTACATTCTTTGAAAATTTGCGAGTATAACATTTTGTTGAATCGTGTTCTAGTTCGCCTACGAATCGGACGTGCTTATCGGCAAAGCGAAACGAAATTAAACGGTATTCGTTTAAAAATTGTGTTTTATAAGTCTTCAAAGTTGGTGTAAAAATAAAATTGGATAGTGAGTTAAGAACAATTAAATGGACCAGTTAGTCGGGGGGGGGGGACCCATAGACGACCCAGCGCCCCCAGATATACGTCAAAAAAATATAGTTTTTGGTGAATGTGTAAGTATGTATATCTTCCCAGGGGCAGAGCTGACATCTCTTAATAAAAATAGCATCCACAACCAAGATCAACTTCGTCAAAAAATGATATACAAACAACAACAATGAGCATCAATAACACATCGAAAGAAGGAGAGGAGGTTTTGTATGTAAGTACTGATTTAGGTCCGTATCATATTTATGTTGAGAATAATTCGGTAGAATTTAAAGGTAAATTAAATCCACTTAAAATCGGAGATACAATTCTTTCTAACATTCCGGAGAGAGACAATAAAATTATTAGTATTGATTCTATAGGTCGGAATAGGATTAGAATCAAGTTAAAGGATTATAAATCAGCAAATTTTCTAATAAATAATGAAAACGAAATCATTTTTGTTAAAAATAACTTTGTATTGTATATATCAAAATTCATTCTTCATAGACAAGGTGTTAATAGAGATATAGAAAACTGTTTTTCAGAGGCGTACATAAAATATAAAATAAGACAATTTGATCAACATTGCACTTTTGAAGTATCTAATGTCAAAAGAATAAAACATAAAGTAGAAAAAATTACAGACGATGGTAAAATAGTCGAATATTTACTCACAAAGTCTTGCATTGTTATTTTCAAATCACAAATCTTACCAAAATATATTTCTATTATTAAAGTCATCAAGGAAGTAGAGCCGTATTACCAGAAAGTATTATTATGTTATAACTGCCTCCGTTTTGGTCACCTGGGAGGTCAGTGTCGAAGTAAACCAAGATGCAGCAAATGTCAGGATTCCCATACCACACAAGATTGTAATAATTCAGATTACATACCACGTTGCTTTAACTGTCAAGGAAATCATCTTACTACTAATTTGTCTGCTTTTCCAGAATTTAAAAGACAAAAAATTGTAAAGGAAACCATGAGCTCTTGCAATATTAATTTCTTTGATGCAAATAAACAGGTCCCAAGAAATACGTACGCAAACCTAGTCTCTCATAATACCTCTGTCATGGAAAGTGGTCAAATATTCTCGACAAATTATTCTCAACGGCTTCAATCTGGACCTATCCCTTTTAGTACAATACAGTATCATTCCTCTCAACCTCAGTACTCACAGTCCCACAGTTTACAACCCAAATTCTATAATCACAATTTTACTAATTATATGTTTTCTTTTTCTACAACTTCAAACCCAAACAAAAGGCACAGGCCAACCAGCCCTGATCCCATTGAAATTTCAAGAAAAGAAATACTTACACAATCAAACACCTCTTTTGACTCAGGGAGAATTTTTAGTAGTCAACATTATTTAAAAAACTCAGTTGGAGTAAAATTACAATCAAAGGAATTAAATGCAACAATAAGTTTAGTTTTAGAAGTAGTTCTCAATATTATAAGTAATATAAAACAAATAAACAATTTCGATGTATCAAAATCTGAAATAGTGGAATTAATTAGTAAATACGTAAACCATACCTTGTCTTCAAATTCGCAGACACAAACGCAAACATAAATTTGCTGCAATGGAACTGTTGTTCAGCAGTAGCTAATAAAGTAAATCAAAATAATATTTCCATAACATTGCTCTCAGAAACGTGGTTTAAATCAAAATACTATTATAATTTTAAAGGTTACAATTGCTTTAGATCAGATCGGGCAGACGGATATGGTGGAACTGCCATTTTATTAAAATCAAACTTAAGATGCGAAGAAATAAATTAAAAATTAAAAATAGATATCCTTTCACTCATAAATGTATTTCAGTTAAAATTTTCCGAGGTTAAAATCCTATCAATATTGTGTCAGTTTACATTGAACCAAAGACCAAGATATCTGAAAGTCAATGGTTGGAATTCTTTAAAGACATACCTAAACCGTTTATTATTGGTGGGGATTTTAATTCCCACAGTATCGCATGGGGCTGTGAAATAGAAGACAGCTATGGTAAAAAACTTTTAGAATGTATTAATCATTGTAATTTGATATGTCTGAATGATGGATCGCCCACGTTAGCAACTAGTAAGAGTCCATACGCTTTTGACTTAACCTTTTGTATACAAGATATTTCAAAATTTTTTACTTGGAGAGTCCTACAAGACCCTCATGGATCCAATGATCTTCCGATTATCATTAACATGGAAACAGATCATATAACTTCATTTACAAGTCACAACTGTCACAAGATCTGGAATCTTAACAAGGCCGATAGGAAATTATACACATCTGTACTAGAAGCTGAAAATTCTCCTGAAAACTATAAAACTCTAATAGCAAACATTAATAAAGCAGCCAATTTACCAATACCAAAGTTTTCATCTAACGGAATACATAAAAGACGAATTTCGATCCAATGGTGGTGTGAAATATAATCCTACAAGAAATAATTTAGTTGAATTTAAGAGACTTGACGCCGTTTCAAAAGAACTCTTCAAACCCAAAAAAAACCGAATTGGGTAGAATACTGCGAAAGCCTAAATTCAAAACCACAAATCAGTCAAGTATGGAAAAAAGTTAACGCTTTTAAAACCCGCAAACAGTCCAACAATATTCCAATATATCCAGAATTTAGCTGGCTAGATGAATTTCATAAAAAAATATCTCCACAGTGGGTACAGACTAACAAACGTACATAGGTCCAAACAACTAAATCATATAGAACTGGAAATTATGACTATTTACCATAAAATTACAAATTTAGGAAAAAACATTATTATATCATTAATAAAGGGACACACGGGCATTAAGGGCAATGAAATAGTAGTTAGCCTAGCCAAATCTGCCCTAGAAATAGGCAGAGAAGCTCCCTTGAACTTACTCCCCTTTTCAGACATTGATATAATTAGTAAACGGCATCAAAAAGAAAAATGGCAAATATATCATCAAAACACGAGAACTGGAAATAATAACAAACAAATTCAGCCTGAAATACCCATAAACAGATGGTTTCGTACCCTATTAAATCACCATTTCATAAGGGTCATAAACAGATTAAGATCTAATCATGCTCTTACCCCCCTTCATATATACAAGTTGGGTCTCACGGAGTCACCTAATTGCATTTGTGGAAAAGAAGGTAACCTACTACATATTTTCCTTGAATGTTCCCACGAATCAGTAAACATAAACAAATTTTATGGTAATCTTATTATATTAAAAATTCCACTTCCCGTCTACCTGAACAATTTGATTTTCTCTATAGATATCAATATATTAAAAACGATTTAACGATGTAAATATAAATTGTAGCTTTAAAAGTAACCCTTACATTTAAGTAAATATTGTATTATATTATAGCAGAAAAAAACATATATAAAAGAATTAAACAATAAAAAGGAAGATGTAAACCTCCGAGATGTTGAATCGGGTTATGTCTTAGCGCAGGAAAAAAAAATTGTAATTTATTAAAAATTGTACGTTAAATTGTACGGATGATTGTATGTTTATTAAAAAAAAAAAAAAAAATTCAGAAATACAGAAAAAATTCCTCTGATTGTAAAAATTGTTTGTCTTTAAATTTGTCTGGCTAATTGGCTCGGTCAAGGCCATCAACCCAAAATAAAAAAAAAAAAACATTTTGTTTTCAAATCTTGTAAAAAATAATTTACTTTAGTATTTCTATTTAATTAAATATTTGTTTTAAAAGTTTGACGATAGGTAAAACTGCTTCAAACATTGAGCCAAGGATGTTTCGGAAGTAATAGACTTGAGAGTCAATTAACAAATGGCTATCTGGAGTTCAGCAGAAGAAGATTAGAAGATAAGCAAATATGGATGCTGAACTGTGGACCACAGAAAAACTATTCAAAACCAGAGTGGCGGAAATTGTAGAACCCGAGGGTCAAAAGTAACCCTATAGAATACCATAACCCCCACCTCCTAACAAAGAGTCGCTAAGAAAGTCAGGGAACAATAACTAGCAGACTAGGTCACAAAACAATGTAACAAAAGTGGTCAAGAAGGCGGCAGTCTACAGACACCATCCTGATACTCAACTAGATCAGTGGATAAGGCTCTTATTGGAATTAAGAATCAACTTTTACATTTCTTTAACACAATGTTAACCGCATGGCCCCTGTGAGTAGGTGAGTACCTAGCTTGTGCTTACGAAAATATCAAAAAATGGAATGTTTATGTAGTGAGGGCTACAAAGGCTCTGTAGGGGGGAGTAGAACTGACTCTATTAAATCCAATAAGATACCTAAGCGCCCCATAGTCCCCACCCACGTCCCTGGGGCAGAGACTGAAAAATAAATTATCAGAACCTGCCTAAGGAAACAAAATTAAGACCTTAAGATGGAAGAATGGTTGAAATATCAGAATATCGTGAAGAACAAAAAAATCTTGGGCTTCTTGACTTTTTTTACACATTCTTGACGGCTGCTTATTTTAAGGCGTCTTGAAAATTGGGAAAGGTATTCTTCAAAATCACCACAGGAGTCTCAATGACTCCAATCAAGGCAATCTTCAGCATAGTAAGGCAGCTTTGGAAGAATTTGCATTAGGTTTACCAGGGCTAATTAGAAGGTCCATCGGGCATTGATAGAGAATTTATATATAAAGTAATATATGGTTGAATGCTCGAATAAATGAACTTTATTCAAATAAAAGGCAGATATCGAGCACAAATTTGATTAAATCGTGGCCAAGTATTCTCGCTCTTAGAGCATCTTCAGGAGCACTTCGTCAAAATTAGGTTATCCAACAATTTTATGAATGTCATAAACATTAAATAATCCATTTACACAACACTAGACAAAGGACAAATAGTTTAAATTTTTTTTTTAATTTGAAGAAGCTACATAGTGGGTGACAGCAGGAGAGAGAATCAATCATGATTGATTGTGTTAATGTATTATTTATTGTTTATTACATTCATAAAATTGTTGGATAACCTATAATTTTGACGTAACAGTATCCAAAGCTACAATTGCCATTTAGATCTCCTACCTTCGAAAGGAGCCGGCGCAATAAGAAGATATAGGCCCAAAATATATTTTTAAGTGAACATATACCAAGGAAAATAATGGAGCGGAGAAAACATACGGGTACATAAATATTTATTAGTGGTGAAAATTTAAACATTTTATTCCACTTTGTAACTAAAACTCAGTATTCCAGGCAGAGAGTTATACAATCTTATATTGTGCAAGAAAATACAAGGCTTTCGAACTAAAGCATATCAATATATGTTCAAAGATAGTCAAGCAACCATGGGTAATCATAAAAGTCCTAAAGTATAGTCTAAGCTATTGCCGAAATGCTGAGAACCCGACAGATTGGTGGAACATAACAGTCTTACACTTTACGAGTCTCAGGTCATAGAAAACTGCACGATAATAAAAGTCTCATGAGTTAGCCAGAAGAAAATCAGCACACAATACTTCGCTTGGAGCTACAGCTGGAGTGCCAAATAATATGTGCCAAAGAATACGGAAAAATGTATTGTTACGACAGTTGCGTAAGATTTATTTCATGTAGAAAAAGAAAACTAGAAGTCTTCGAAAGAAAAGTCCTAAGAAAGATATTTGGACCTACAAACGAAAACGGAATATGGAGATCCAGGTACAACCATGAACTCTACCAACTGTTCAAAGAGACACCGATCTCAGAATTCGTTAAACTTTAGAGACTTCGCTGGACTGGTCATGTAGTAAGAATGGAGATAGAAAGATTGCCGAAAAGAGCCCTAGATAGTAAAATGCAGGGCGCGAGACCAAGAGAAAGCCCACGGAAAAGATGGGAGGATGAGGTGGCAGCGGGCGCGCAAAATTTACTAGATGTGAGAACCTGGAGAAGATCGGCGCGGGACCGACAAGGTTGGAGGCATAGTTGGGAGGAGGCCAAGGCCCGATTTGGGCTGTAGTGCCATTGGGGAGAGAGAGAGAGAGAGAGAGAGAGAGAGAGAGAGAGAGAGAGAGAGAGAGAGAGAGAGAGAGAGAGAGAAAAAGTCCCTTAACAAAAAAGAAGTTCTAAAAATCAAGAATGTTCTACATATCATCGAAATATCCACAATGTCTCGAAGGATTGAAACGTCAGAAAATGTTAAGTAGGAAGTTGACAGTTAAAGTAGTAGTAGTAATTGATTTATTAAATAGTTCTGTCATTCAGTTAAAGTTGATATCAAATTAAATAGTTCTGTCATTCAGTTAAAGTTGTTATCAAATATTGTAATATTGCTTGTTTTGAATAACAGTGATTTTAGAGAAGTATCGCGTTGGTGGCAGCGGTGGGCTAAAAGAGATAGTAAGTAAGTTTTTAAAAATAAAAAAAGAGGACGGTATATTATAAAATTAAATAAAGGGAAGATATCTTATTGTTTCTTGTCATCTCTCAAATCGCTACCATATTGATCTATAAATGGATTAATTATCGGTACTTCTTAAGCAACTCGACCAGTTGCTCGGTATATAGAGAGTATAAATTTGACGTAGTACATCGAAAAGGGCATCTTCATAACAATGACAATATTTTTCTAGGCGAGTCTATTTGGAACGACAATACCAATACTGTAAAAAACTTACAGAAAAAGAGAATGTAACCAAAGAAGTAAATCTCCAAATCACCACAGTTAAATAGGAAGAAGATAACGTTCTTACCTAGAAAACCTTACAAAGAGTCAAATTCATACCAGAATGGCTTAAAAATGGAGTAATACCTATTTGGCAGGAAATAACTAAATAGAATGGAACTATAGAGTGGAACTATAAAGGCGTACTGGGCTTAATGATAGTCTATCTATCTTTTCAATGGACTATTATATCGGAAGTAGAATAGTTCTGGATAGATAACGTAGAGTTCAATAATTGGTACTGCCAAAATCATACATTAAAAGTGTGTTGCAAGAACTTCATAGCCGCTTTTCTAGAGGACATTTTGTAGAGTGTTCAAAGGAACACTTGCCAGAGTTCGAGACATATTTAAATGGATCAATTGTCGCCGAGATGTAGAAGATTGGTGTAAAAAATGCAATATATAACGGTAGAAAAGATCCTAGAACATGATGTCCGTAAAATGGTCCAATATATTTCCGGAGAGCCTCTTGAATGTTTTGCAGTGGATATTCTTAGTTAACTTAGGCTAATATCGTATTTTAGTAATTAAATTTGTATGTACCTACCTTCATGAGATTTACAATATTGCTTCCCAGAGGGACTGGAAGGTGCTTTATGATATCCAACTGATGGACTCTTCACCATACTGTCGTTGGTTTGACAGCATAATTTTAAATAACTTTTTTTGGCACCAGAAGCTAAAAAAGTTCCAAATGCAGACAAAAGAACTAGCATTAAAGGAACTCCTATCATAGAATAAAGTATAGTGGCTATTTTTCCAAGTGCGGTTTTTGGAGAAAGCTTTCCGTAACCTAGAGATAAAAAAATTAAAGTTAGTTATTAAATAATTAATGCACAATTAATCAAATGCAAGCTAAAACTAAGCTGTTAATATTCTCATAATACCCAAGTATTACTAATAGGTAAAAATAAATAAGAATACTTACAACTTACAATAACAATACAATAACTTATAATAAATTTATTCTACCACAAACGACCGGTATTGCATACTATAATTTGCTATATCTTCAGGTCAACGGTACATGGTAAACTAAATGCTGAAAATATAATAACTCGTATGAGGGTACCGTCTGGTACAGAATATACAGCAATTAGGCGAATATTATACGTGTGTGATTATTAAATATGACATAAAATTAATCAAATAAAACAAAATCAAAACTTATTTAATGGTTGAGAACACATAGTTAAAAACTGTTATGGTAAACTGGTGACAAGTGACCATCGGTCTTTAACCGATCGTTTTCATCATAAAACCGATAATCACCTGTCACCAGTTTACCATAACAGTTTTTACCTATGTTTTCTCAAGCATTAAATAATAATCCTTGTATCAGTATGTTAGTAATATTTATTAGTTATTTATTTATTTAATTTCAATTTTACTAGATTGTTTTTTTACTTAAGTTTTATTTTATTTTATTTAATCAATTTTAAGTCATATTTAATAATCACAAACATATAATATTGGCATAATTGCTGTATATTCTGTACCAGACAGTATCCTAAAACGGGTTATTATATTTTCAGGTTGACCTGAAGATGCATAGCAAATGATAGTATGCGAAACCTGTCGTTGATACTACAATAAAATAATTGCGAGTAAGTCTTATTCTTATTTATTTTTACCTATTTAATATGAACTCACACAGGCAACAAATTTGAGATTCAAGTATTTCTCTTCGTACATAGCCATCCATAAAAATATGGAAAAGAAGTATAACAAAGCAAACATTATGTGGGAATAGGAGTAGGAGAGTTCAATCAATTTCACGTTATAGTAGGATTGTAATCCTAGTAGCACCAACCGGATACAGGAACTGTAGTGACACAAATAAACTTTCGGCTAAAACTTAATAAATTTCTAAGGAAGATGGGAAATCTTAAACGAGGAGATAAAAAGCAAATAATTTCTAACAAAATCAATTAATAATTGAGTAAAGCCAAGAAAAATACAGAGACTGAACTGGAAATAATTAAAGAAAGCATAGAGCACACTAAGATTAATTAAATGTGCAATTTTTGATGCATCAGAAGGTATAACTATTTATAATACAAACAACGTAAATCATGGACAACTCAAAAGATAAAGATATTAGCTTTAATGAAATAGCTTCGAAATAATCAAAACAACAATGCAAATACAAAAATTAGGAGAGGAGCAAGAAAATAACAGAAAACATGATCTATTTAATGTCCGCAAAAGAGTTAAGGAAATCAAAGGAAACCGTAAATCTCCAGCATATTCAAAAATAGTAGATCAAAATACTTCTTGATATATATATATATATATATATATATATATATATATATATATATATAATGGCTATACACCCCAGTGTGGGGTTAAACCGCGAATGCTTTCTAGATCCTATTTCTTAAGTGGATCAGTCTTTTTTGTTTATCTTATCTGCTTGACAATATCTCTCCATTTTTTCCTGTCTCTAGTTCTTTCTCTTGATTCTCTGACTCCTGCCCTTTGGAGGTCTTCTTCAACTTCTTGCAGCCACTTTGATCTCGGTCTTCCCCTTCTCTTTCTTCCTCCTGGTTTCCATGCTATCATTGCGTATGTTACTGCCTCATCACCTGCTCGCCAAATGACCTAACCATCTAACTCTGCATTGCTTTATTTTAGTTACGATGTCTTCCTTAAGTTCTTCCTTAATTTCTGCATTTGTTCTGCTTCTATATTCATTTTGCTCTGTTCTGATTGGTCCTAGTATGATTCTCATAATCTTTCTCTCTGCTATTCTTAAGTCTTCTTCATCTTTTTTAACCATCGTCATTGTTTCTCCTGCATATAATAATATTGGCCCAATTATGGTGTTATAAATGCTCATCTTACTTGTTTTAGATAGTGTTTTGCTTTTAAGTAATCTTTATTTGCAAAATAAGCTTTATTCGCTGCTAATATTTTTTCTTTTATTTCGGATTTCCCTTCTCCGGATTTACTTATTGTTAGCCTAGGTATTTAAAGTATTCTACTTCTTCAAACTCAGAACTTCCTATTTTGATTTTTTCTTTCATTGGTTTTTCCCTAATCTTAATATTTTTGTCTTCTCTTGATTTAATCTTAGCCCTATTACCTTGATATATAAGAGATAAAAAAAAGTATGGACACGTATATTTCTTTTTTTTTTTGATGACAGCGATACAGAATTTCGTAGCCAAAATCAGACACACAAATTAGAAATATAAGCGACATTAGAAAAATTAAAGCTCTAAAGTTATTAAAAACGGCAACGTAGCGGTAAAGGATAGAACTATCCAGCTTTCTTGAAACTCAGATAAAAAGAAAATTTATAAATCCTAGCTATACTATTTAACACCGTCTATAGTAGTGGATATATTCTTTTAGATTGATTAAAATCCATATTTTGCTAATAACCCTTGTGGTTACAGCGTAAATAAATAAATAAAAGAAAAATCCAGATTTTTCCTTACTCCTCTTAATATAATCTGACTGCACTATAGATAGATTTTCGGAAAGGATTTTGAACTAAGGAGGCTTTGTTGGTGCCTTTAGTTTTTCTACAGAATTGTAGCCACTATCGAAAGTTTATCATGTTTTATAGATTATGTTAAAGACTGTGTTAAACAGTTAAAAAATCGGACTAGGATGTGCAGGTACTGATTCTCATGATTTTTAAGATGTACTCTGACAGTATTCCAAAATACATCTGATGGCGCAGAAGATAAAAGGCACATAAAAGTGAAAGGAATATTGATAAATAATTTATGATATACCGATGACACAGTTATATGTGACAATTAATGAGACATTAAATTAATATATATATATATATATATATATATATATATATATATAAATATATAAATATATATGTATATATATATATATATATATATATATATATATATATATATATATATATATATATATATATATATATATATATATATATTGATATGATATAGGAGAAAGAAAGATATTGTTTAAAAAATTAATTTATAAGTTATATACTAGATAATTTTAGATATAACAAGTATATTTGGTTATTTTAAGAAGTTATATACTAGAGAATTTAATAAAAATATATTTATGTGAGGGCATTTTTAATAAATTAGCATATAATAAGTGTAAAAAGTTGTATTTTAATGTTGTAAATATATTTAAGTGAGCCATGTGCATAGGCAACCAACTATACAGTAAATTGACAGACAGAAATTAATCATAATACGAATATAAAGTGGGGTTATAATAATAATGTTAGTTTAAAATGTTTAATTTATATATATTTAATGATTTAAATGTTTATTCTGATCTGAAAAGCCTAAATGTCAACAAAATTATTAATAGAAAAGAATGGAATTCTCTGGATCACCGGAGATGGCCATGTTTGCGAAATGGTTTGTTCCAGAAAATTCAGACATGTATTTAATAGAACAAATGGAACATGATTTATTGCCAGATGATTCTAGAACAGAAAAAAAAAGATATAAATACCCGGTGATTTGGATTAGAAGCGATCAGTTATGAGTTACAGTTACTGTGAGTCCAGTTTATTATGAAAGTTAGTAGACACATTTAGTTAGTGAAGTAAATTGTTCAGAATTTTCAAGAAGTCAGTCAGAAAAGTTTAGTAAGAAATATGAAAGTTAGTTGGAGTCAGTGAATCAGTTACAAATAGTCCAATTGTTTAATATAGTGAGTCAAATGAAGATTAAAAATTATGCATATATTTTAATGCACATTTATAATTATACACAAATAATTATTGAAGATTAAAAAAGGTATATTGGAAGAAATTAAAATTATATTATGATTGAAGATTAGTATAAATCAACTTATAATAATTGGATATTGGTATATTGAAACGGAGAATAAATATAAATGCTGTTTTGCTGGTTTGCTTGGTGGTTTATAAATGCTGGTGAAGAAAAATATATCTTAAATTGGTAGAAGCTGATAATTGGAAAAAGTAATTTCACAAAAACAAGGATAACCGAAGTACGAAGACATTCAGTGGTGATTAGAATCTATATAGTGGAAAACAGTTCATTTAGGCATTCAGTGAAAGAAAGGTACAAAATTTTGTTAATATAATTTAGTTAGTGTCATAACAGTTTCAATTTTGAAGATAGTTTGTTTAAATTTTACATTGTCTATAGAATTTAATTAGTTTTATAAGAATATCAATTTAAAAATAGTTTATTTTAAATTTACATTGGCTAGGTTAGATATATATATATATGTGTGTTTCATAATAGTTATAATAAAGATAATTTAAAAAAGTACTTACAAACTAATTCTTTGAGAACCGCGATAAAAACCCTATATTATTAAAAATACTCATTGCTCATCATTCAAACAAAAAACACATCATAACAATTTGGCACCCAACGCGGTGGCTCTCTATTTAAAAGAATTAGTTTGGGAAGATAAGTGCTCTCATATAATTAAATTAATTATCAGTAGAAAGAAAAAATTATAGATTTTATTTTTAATTATATTTGAACAAGTAAAGTCTCAAAATGTCTCAAGGAAAGAAAGGTACAAGAAGCAAAAAGAATGAAGAAGATGTGGAAGTAGAAACACGACCTATACAAGAGGAGAGTTTAGTTCAAGTTCCACAAGATACTGCAGAAATGAATCCAGAAAGAGAGGAAAATGTCAATATGGCAGCTTTGATGTCATTAATGATGCAGATGAACAAGACAATGGAAGCGAATTCAAAAGAAATCAAAGAAGACATGAGAAAAATAGAACAAAAAATGGAACAGAATTCAAAAGAAGTCAAAGAAGACATGAAAAAAATGGAACAGAAATTGGAAGAGAATCATAGAAAATTAGAAAAGAAAATAGAAGATAATAATAATAAAATTGTAAAACAAATGGAAAAACAAATGGATAAAAGCTTGAAGCTGCAGAGAAAAAAGTAGCAAATGAAATAAAAAGTATACGGTTTGACTACAAGAAAAGGATAGACAATGAGAGGACAGAAGTAAAGAGGATTATTCAAGATAATAAGATAGATATAGAACAGAAAATAGAGTTGCAGAAATGTAACTTAGAAGTAAAAATTAACGAAGACAGGAGAAACGCAGAAGAAAAATTAGAGGATATACAACAAAATATCCAAATAAATAGTAATCAAATAAGAAATGTGGAACAGAGAATAGATGATATTTCACAAATGAGAGACATAGGGAGACCTTACTTAAATTTAACAAATGAGACTGGGATTAAATTCTCTGGTAATATAAAAAATTTGCATCCTAGAGTATACATAAATAGTTTAAAACATAAATTAAGACTTGTGAATAATATTAATGATATTAAAGATTATATTAGAGTGACATTAAATGACAATGCAGCAACTTGGTTTGCTAGTATTGAAAATGATTTAGATAATTTTCAAACATTTGAAAATAAATTTTTAAATTATTATTGGGGCGAACTAGAGCAAGCCAAGTTTAGAGAAATTCTATATTTTGGAAAGTATAATCACAATTTAAAATCAAATATGGTAGATTATGCATTGAAACTGATAACAGTTGCAAAATATTTAGAACCACCACTTAGAGAGGATGAAACAGTCTTAAATGTATCTAGACATTTTGATGCTGATGTTGTGCAAACCGTAACTGTACAAAATATTCAAACAATAGATAGTTTTATTAATTTTATTCAAAGAATACAAAGAGGCAATATGACAAGTAATAATAACAACAGAAAAAACAATAATAACTTTCAATATAATAAAAATGATAATCAACAATATAGACAATCATATAATAATTATAGATATGGTAATAATTTACAAAATTTTAATAATAATAACAGTAATTATAATAGACAACATTTTAATAACAGTACTAATAATAATAGACAAGATTTTAACAATAGAAGAAATACAGAGCGACCTAACTATAACAGACAGGTAAATTGTGTTCGAAGGAATAGAAGCTGCGAAGACAGGGAACGAAGTAGTACAAGGCAGGAAAATGTGAGCAGAAGTCATAGTAGGGAAAGACATAGGACATCAGATCCAAGTGGTCAGATACAATCTGACAATTCTAATAATCAAAATTTTGTGCAGTAAACTTTCTGAATTACAAGTTAGGTCATTGCTATTATGAAAAACCTTCTGAATTTATTTCTTTAGATGAAGAGAAAATTATTGAATCTATTAATTTAATTTATATAAATGCTTTGGCCAAAAATAAAATGATTAAGATTATGATAGATACTGGTTCAGAAAGTACTTTAGTCTCGGAGAATTTTATTTTTAATACATTAAAATTATCAGATATAATAAAGATTCCAAAAATTAAAATTGTTGGTGCAAATAATAAGAAGTTGGGTGAAATTAATAAACTAGCCAATTTTAAAATTAATATTCTTAATAAAGAAATTAATATGCAAGGATTTATTGTCAAGGATTTATGTGTTGATATATTAATGGGAAATGATGAATTGGAAAAGAAGAAAGTAAAGATAGATTTTGAAGAAAAAATGGTAACTTTGGAAGGGCAAATAATTAAATTTATGCAGAAAGATGAGGTGGAAGAAGGAATAAGAGTTGATAGGATATTATTAAAAGAAAATAATGATGTTTATGAAGAAGAAATGTATTTTGATGATAGGGAAATGTCCAAAAAGAATGTAAAGACTAATTATTGTAGTGAATATTTAAGGAATGGAAATTTTAAGCAGATGGATGCCTACGAGGTGGAGTGCGTAAAATTGGAAGCAAGGATTAATGAGTACATAATGAAGAATAATGTTATTTGTAAAGAAGAAGATATGATGAAAGTTTTAAATTGCCCTGAAGAATATAAATCAATAGTCATTTCCATATTGCAGCAACACAAGGGACTTGTCAATAAAGAAAATAGAATTGCACAAAATTATATCCATAGTATAAAAGTTAAAGAAGAAAAAGATTTTAAAACAAAATCATACCCAATACCATATAAATACAGAGAAGAAGTAAACAAAACAATTAATAATATGTTAGAAGATGGGATCATTGAGAAGGCAGACACACGTTTTATTAACCCCATAGTAGTAGTACGAAAAAGATCAGGTGAAATCAGGTTATGTTTGGATGCAAGGAATATTAACAAGATTACTGAAAAGCAATTTGAAGCACCAATGAGTATAGATGGAATATTAGGAAGAATTACAGGAATGTCATTTTTCACTAAAATCGATTTACAGCATAGTTTCTGGTTAATACCTCTAGAAAGAAAAAGTAGACAGTATACAGGATTTCAGATAGATGGAGTAGTATATCAATTCAAAGTAGTACCATTTGGACTTCAATCATCTTGCAGTGCTCTATGTAGATGTCTTCATGATATGTTGGATCAATATGAACATTTTGTAATTCACTACATTGATGATATATTAATTTTTTCTAAAACGGCTGAAGATTATGAGAAACACCTAAAAATTATAATAAATAGATTAGACAAAGTTGGACTAAAAATAAATCAAGAAAAATGTACATTTTTTCAAAAAGAAGTCATATATCTAGGTTATAAACTTAACACTAAGGGAATCGAAATGGATCCAGAACGGACACAAGTCATTCAGGAATATAAAACACCACACAATTTAAGAACTTTAAGAGGATTCATTGGAATAATTAATTATTATAAAAGGATGATACCAGATCTAAGTATAGAAGAAATTCCATTACTTGAACTACTGAGAAAAGGTGTAAAATGGAGATGGGATCAGAGAAGAGAACTAGCATTCCAAGAGATTAAAAACATTTTTCTGTCAAATTTGAAAATATACTATCCTGACTACACACAGCCATTCATATTAAGAACAGATGCATCAATAGAGAGATTATCAGGGGTATTATTACAAATACATGATGGGGTCGAATACCCAATACAATTCATTTCAAGAATTACAAAGCCACATGAAAAGGGTTGTTCAGTTTCAGAATTAGAACTAGCAAGTATAATACACTGTGTCACAAAATTAAGATTTTATTTGTTGGGTAATGAATTTACAATAGAAACAGATCACCAAGCTTTAACATCTATATTAAATAACAAATATGGAAACAGTAGAATACATCGGTGGAGTCTAATATTGAGTGAATACTCCTTTGAAATCAAATACATTTCTGGAAAATCCAATATAGTGGCAGATGCTTTATCAAGGTTAGAAAATACATCACAAAAAGGGCAGCGAACAATAAAAATTGGATTAAATCAATTAGTAGAAAGTACTGGATTATATTCTAAAGAAGAAATTATAAGAGATCAGATCAATTTGAGTGAAAAACAAAAAGTCCTTAGGAAAGATGGGGTATATTATAAAATAATAAATTTCATAGAAGTATATGTAATAACTAGAACTTTAGCAAAGAAAATATTGAAAAATTTACATAACAATTATATGCATATTTGTTCTAGAAAGCTATGGATGCTATTTAGGAACAATTATTTTGCAAAGAATGACATAAGTATAGCAAAAGAAATTACTACCCAATGCCCAATATGTCAACTAAACAAAGAAAAGAATTTCAAAAACCAGAACACATATAAATCTAATGTTGTATATGAAAAACTAAATACAGTTTCCATGGATTTTATTTCAAATTTAGTTCTCAGTCCAACAGGAAAAAAGCATATACTAGTGATAGTTGATTTATATACAAAATTTATTAAACTATATCCCTGCTCCAGAACAAATGTTAAAACATTAAAATCAATTTTTCGAAGAAATAGGACCATTTAGAAATTGCATAATAGATAATGCTACATATTTTAACAACCAAAAATTTCGGACATTTTGTGAGAAAAAGGGAATCAACATTCATTTTACAAGTATCAGACATCCTCAGGCAAATCCTGCAGAAAGATATATTAAAGAAGTTATAAAATATTTAAGGATACTGTGCCAAAATCAACATGAAACTTGGCAGCAACATATACCACAAGTAGAATATTTTTAAATAATACACATAATTTGAATACAGAGGAAGTACCAGAATATTTAATGTTTGGCCATATAGGAAACAGAAAGTGGATTAGTGAATATAATCAGGATATGTTAGAACAAGTAATGCAGAAAGTGAATAACCGAATTAGGAGGAAAGCTGAAAAATATATCAGAAGACAAAATCGAAATATAAAAAACCAATCACATTTCAAAAAGGAGACCTAGTGTTAATTCTTTCACTTAGAAAAAGTAATGTTAAAGAAAACCGTTGTAAGAAATTACAACCAATGTTTAAAGGTCCATATACAATTGAAAATCAGAATGGACTAAATAGTTATGTGTTAATAGATGCAGAGAACAGACTAAGAGGCATGTTTCATATCAACGACATTTTTCAATATCATGAAGAGATTGAATAATGTTTTCTATACCTTTAACACAAATATAATAACACTAATAACTTACTGATAGATCCATTTCATAGATAGATGGTAGATTTCTTTGTTGTGAATCAATTTGACATCATATTTATTGTCTTATACATATGGAAATTATTGTGTACCCTAAAAATCATAATTTTGGGGTTAGATACAGATTGATTGTGAAAATGTCTTTCTAATATAATAAAGTTTAAAACTTACCAATTCATATGGATGAAAGCCTGTTGAATGGAAATAATTCCTAAAATTTGTCTATAAATAAACATAACACAATAATAGATGATTAGATTATATTGTTTATTTTCTCCGTAGTTTCCATTGCTTTATTTGACATGACAGTTTGACATAGACAGCGAACAGGGATGTATTTAACACATTTTAAATAAAAAAAAAATTGATTTATTAAATTTAATAAGGTATGAGAAAATTAATATTTAAAAAAATATTAAGAAAATTATTTATTTTAAATATTATTTTGGGGTATTGATATGATATAGGAGAAAGAAAGATATTGTTTAAAAAATTAATTTATAAGTTATATACTAGATAATTTTAGATATAACAAGTATTTGGTTATTTTAAGAAGTTATATACCAGAGAATTTAATAAAAATATATTTATGTGAGGGCATTTTTAATAAATTAGCATATAATAAGTGTAAAAAGTTGTATTTTAATGTTGTAAATATATTTAAGTGAGCCATGTGCATAGGCAACCAACTATACAGTAAATTGACAGACAGAAATTAATCATAATACGAATATAAAGTGGGGTTATAATAATAATGTTAGTTTAAAATGTTTAATTTATATATATTTAATGATTTAAATGTTTATTCTGATCTGAAAAGCTTAAATGTCAACAAAATTATTAATAGAAAAGAATGGAATTCTCTGGATCACCGGAGATGGCCATGTTTGCAAAATGGTTTGTTCCAGAAAATTCAGACATGTATTTAATAGAACAAATGGAACATGATTTATTGCCAGATGATTCTAGAACAGAAAAAAAGATATAAATACCTGGTGATTTGGATTAGAAGCGATCAGTTATGAGTTACAGTTACTGTGAGTCCAGTTTATTATGAAAGTTAGTAGGCACATTTAGTTAGTGAAGTAAATTGTTCAGAATTTTCAAGAAGTCAGTCAGAAAAGTTTAGTAAGAAATATGAAAGTTAGTTGGAGTCAGTGAATCAGTTACAAATAGTCCAATTGTTTAATATAGTGAGTCAAATGAAGATTAAAAATTATGCATATATTTTAATGCACATTTATAATTATACACAAATAATTATTGAAGATTAAAAAAGGTATATTATATATATATATATCTCTTATATATATATATATATATATAAGAGATTTTGAAATTTCAGCAAGGGCTTTGTTACGGCTTTTATGAATTGAGACGCCGAATATGTAAAAATAAACGGCTAAAGGAACACAATTCGTCAAACTTTTCGTGTATAAATTGGTTTGTACACACACACATTGGTTTGAATGAAACATTTAACACTACACAAGATAATTCCTCTATGAACACTGCTGCTGTGAATAAGGAAAGTGACACTACAGTTACCACACCTATTTATAAAAAAATTACATATTACTATATATACAAAATGTCACACCGAAACTGACATGAATATTCAACTCTGTTGGCGACTTTAAGTTTGCTAATAAAATAGTTTTAACGATAAAATTCAGTCTTTCCTAAACTCAAAGATAAAACATTAAAAATAATATATCCAACATAGTTTATAGTATTCCTTGCACAAATTGAAAATTTGCAATACATTGGCCATTCATCAAGGTGATTAATAAGACCGTATTACCTCCCACAAGAGTGATTCGAAGAAGTATCCAGATAGGTGTAGTTTATCTATGCACGTTAACCAAAACGATCACACAATGAATTACATAGAAGCCAAGGTATTAGCAATTGAAAACAATTATTTTAAAATATTGTTTCCTAAGATGGTTTTTATCTCTGAAACAGAGATCACTCACATTTCCTGTTTTTATTTAACGATTTCAACAAAAAATAACATCGAAATAATGTAGACTCTAATGTAGAACTCCAAAAGTTATAATTTTATATTGTTTCTGATACAGAAATTCACCCGAGTAACAATAAAGGTAGAGTCCAGTTATAAATTAGCACAAACATTATCATTGTCAACTTTCACTTGTATCATGGAACACATATATTAATGCCACCAATTCAATGCGCTGCCAATTTTTCTCTTATGGAAAAAAAAAGTTTCACATTGTACCTATAGTAGAAATCCTCAATTCAAAGGAGTGATTTCATAGTTTAAACGCCGAATATCCTCAAATTTAAATTTACACAGCGGCCCTCGAAAACCCCTGTTTTCTCGATTGCAATTTGCGTTTCCTCATGAAAAATTACAGAATATATAAAGTATAGTTTGTCTCAAAATATATCGTTTTGACTTTCCCGTCCTTAAAGGATTAGTGGTATTATCGCCATTATTAATAGACAAATACATTTTAAATTTCTACCTGACCGCTCAGGGTTGAATCAGGTACGGCTAATGTAAGCAAGCAAGCAAGCAATTTAATTAAACCCAGCCTGTGAGAAATGTTCACCCCTAAGAATTACGTTCGGGTGTAACAATTCATTGGAGCGAGGTGTATTAACTCGAGTAAAAACAGGAGTCACTCCACCGCGTCGAATGCTCCAGACCATCCCTTTCCCCCCTATAGCACTCTGATGCGCGATAGGGGCACAACTATCAGCCAAATGCTCTTCATGTGGAGATCCTGGGTAATAGAACCCCAACATGGTTTCCTTACCGAATTCAAAACTCAGGACAGCGCATTGTCGCTATATTCCTGTTATCTTAATGTGGCTTATCCGCGAACTAAAATTGCTTACTTGGGCCTCAAGTCTCCGCTCTGAGCTAGGCTCAGTTCGGCGACTTGGTGCTCAAGGGGTTGGGCCCTACATGCCCGAGTTTTTAGTGGTTTTTGTTAATATTTTTTTGTGGCTTGCGCCGGTTTTTGTTAGAAGTTTTTTGATTTTTTTGGTGGCCGAAGCCGTTTTTTTTTGTTGTTTTTTGGATTTTTTTTGTAGGATGCCTAAAACATAAAATCAGAATTAGTGCATATTTATATAATAAATTATCTACATAAAATTTACTGGGTCCACGCTGTACGTTGCGATTGTCCACAAGGGTTATGAGCTACGAACTATCTTCATTGTGTGTTGTTGTTGTTTTTTGAAGTGTTTTCTCTCTGGTGTTTTGTTTTCCCTCTGGTGTGATTGTTGATTTTCTCTCTAGTATTATGATTTTATTCTACTATTTGTTGTTTGAGTCTTTTGTGCTTCCATCTGTGGAAAGCGTCGTACCTCAATATCTCTCGCAATATGTGGTTGGGGTGGTTCTCTATCTCCGCGAACTTTGTCCTAGCTTTTTCTTTCATTGTGTCGGTCACTCTGATTTGTTGTAGTTCTCTAAAGAGGAATCTTTCTGCTACGTATCTCGGTACGTTGACTGCTTCTCTTAGGCTGTTGTTATGTGCCGCTTGTATTTTCTTTTTTGATGTATTGCATATGTGTCCCCATGCGAGAGATGCATATGTTAGTATAGGAAGAATTATACAATTTATTAATCTTATTTTTGTTTTCAATCTAAGTTTGCTTTTTCTTCCTGCTAGGCCTCTTATTGATGCTCTTGCCATGTTGGCTTTTTGTACTGTAGCTTCTACATGTTTGCTAAATGTTAAGCCTTTGTCCATGATTACTCCGAGGTATTTTGCTTCACTTTTCCACTCGATAGGATTGTCTTGCACAGTTACCTGTTCTTCTGGTTGTTGGTGCCTCTTTTTGAAAAGTACAGCCTGTGTATTTTCGGAGTTTATAGCGATTTTCCATTTTAAACTCCATTCTTCTATGTCATCTAGCGCTGTTTGTAAGTTGTTTACCGCTATGTCTACATTTCTGTGTTTGGCCGCTATCGCTGTGTCGTCGGCATAGAGGCTTAGTAGTGTACCTGGTGTTCTAGGTATGTCTGCTGTGTATATCGTATACAGTAAAGGTGACAGTACCGCTCCCTGTGGCACTCCAGCCTCCGGGTTCCCGAGTTCGGATAGGACTTGTCCTATCCGGACTCTGAAACTACGATTGCTTAAGTACGAAGAGATTAGTCTTGTCATTGCTCCGCTGTAGCCGTATCGTCTCATTTTGTAGATAAGTCCTTTATGCCAGACTCTGTCGAAAGCTTTGCTTACATCTAGGAAGACAGCTCCTGTGAATTGTTTGTCATTAAATCCAGCTACTATGTACTCTGTTAATCTGAGTACTTGTAGCTCACTGGAGTGTTCTGATCTAAAACCGAATTGGGCTTCGGGTATTATATCTAATCTGTCTGTTTCAGCTTGGAGTCTGACGAGTATTATTCTCTCTACAATCTTGCTGATTGCAGGTAGTAAGCTTATTGGCCTGTAGTTTTGCGGGAATGTGCTGTTTTTTCCGGGCTTTGGTAACATTATGACATGAGCCTCTTTCCATCTGTTTGGGAATTTCTTGAATCTTAGCATCGCGTTGATAATATTTGTTAGATATACTATGGCTCTCGCTGGTAAGTATTTTAGAGCCCTGTTCGTTATTTGATCAGGACCAGGTGCTTTTTTCGGCGAGCTATTTTTAATTAGCTCGTTTATCTCCTCCGGTGATGTAGGAGGGATGATTTCGTTCGGGTTTTCGGGTCTTCCTCTTTGTCTTTCGACTTCTTCTATGAAGTCGATGTCCTCATCTGGGTGGTAATTTAATGTACACTCTCTTTCGAGAGTACTCCTCATTACTTCTGCTTTAGCCTCTGTGGTGTAGACTATTCCGTTTTCTCCATGTAATGGAGGGATTTGCTTTCTGTCGTTTCTCAGTATTCTCTGGAGCCTCCAAATATTTTGCATATTTGGTCCTTGCTCCTCCATGTCTCTTATATGGTTTTCCCAGCTTTCACTACGGTGTTGTTGTAGTGCTGTTTTGACCTCTCTGTTTAGCCTATTTGCTCTATTTTTGTCTGCCTGGTTCCTTGTCCTTCTCGCTGTCTGCTTTGCTCTGTTCTTTTCCCTTATTAAGTCTTTTATTGCTTGTGGTATATCCTTAAATCTTCCCGTGTGCATTTCTACTTCCTCTTCTGTAGTGCTGTTTTTGAGTGCTTGTTGGATGATGTTTTCCAACTCTAGGACTCTGTCTTCTATTTCTCGTGGGTTGTCTATCACTGGAACTATGTTAATTCCAGTGCTCACGAGTCTTTTAAAGTTTGTCCACTTTGTTTTCTTTTTAACTCTTTTGATTGTACTTTCTTCTTCCCACGTTCCTAGTTCTAATAGGATGGGGTTGTGGTCCGTTGTGCCTTCGTTTAATGTTTGTAATTCTGTTTGTAGTCCTAGGTTTCTTGCTACTACAATGTCTATGTGTGTAGGAAGTCCGTTTCCTGGGTAATGCGTTGGGTCTGTGGGGCCCATTGCCATAACGTCGTCATTATTTTCTATGTATGTGTTTAGTAGTCTTCCGTTTCTGTTCGTAGCTCTGTCGTTCCAGTTTGGGGATCTTGCGTTTAGGTCTCCTATTATGATTGAGGGTTCGTTGTTTAGGAACATATTTAAGTCGTCTTCAATCAGTAGGTCTTGTGGTCTTACGTAGGCGGAGGTAATTCTGACTTCTCCTTGCCTCATTTGTACTCTTATTGTTGTTGCTTGCATAGTATTTAGTTGTGGTGTTAGAATTCTGATGTGACCTATGCCTTTTTTCACTAATGTTGCTGTGCCACCTGATCTTGCTGTGTTGTCGTTCCTGTATATGTCGTAGCCTGGAAACTTGATGTTGATGTTGTTCGTGAGCTTTGTTTCCTGTATTGCCACGACGTCCATTTCATATCTATTGACCAGTTCGTCCAGTATATTCTGGTTGGTCCTTATGCCTCCTGGGTTCCAGGAGCCTATCCTCAAGTATCCCCTGTTTGCTTGCACTAGTTCAGTGCTAGCTTTATATCTGCAATCGCCTCGTGGACAATTCTAGTGACCAGTTCCTTAACTGAGTTCACTAGGCCGTCTTGCTGTTGTTTCGAGATCAAGATGGTGTTCTCGGTATTTTGCGCTTTTGCTGCCTGTGCGTAGGAAGGTCCGCTTGATGTTTGTTGCGGGGCTTGTTGTCTCTGTGGTTGTTTTCTTCCCCAGGTTGGGCATCTGGGGCATCCTCTGAAGTTTGCGCGGGTGTTGACCCTGGCAGTTGGCACATTTTGCCTTTTGTTCTCGGGGCATTTGGCAGTTTCTTGTGGAGTGATTTTCTCCGCATCGTACGCATCGAGGTGTCTTAAAACACGCTCTCTGCGCGTGGTGGTACCCCTGGCAGTTGAAACACTGCGTGGGCCCAGTTGCTTTTCTGAAGTCTTCGATGTGAACCTTCATATGCATCAGATTAGTAATGCGCCTGGCTTTTTCCACGTCCTCCTTCTCCAGTGTCAGCACAAACATTGGTAGATTTCTTTTATCACTCTTTCTGGAAATCATATTCTTTATTGATTCACATTCGATATCATACTCTTCTTTGAGAGTATTGAACATTTCTGTAACGTCTGTGTTTGGAGGTAGTCCTCTTAAAACCATTCTTGGTTTTATGTCTTCCTCTAGTGGGAAGGCAATCCACTGTATAGGTGTTTTTTGACTATACTCCTCTATGATTTTTACCATAGACCTATAATCTTCTGGATTTTTCGCTTGTATTAACGTTTCTCGTCCACTTCTCGATAGTCTATTCGACGTTATCACCTTCTTTTTCTGAGCAATGTCTAGTATTGCTCCTGTCTGGCTGACGCTCTGTAATTTAATTACAGGCGGTTTTGGTTTCCACGTTGGTTTATCTTGTTTCGTGGTTTGTTCTCCGTCGGTTTCCATTGCTTGTGCTTGGCATGGAGTCGGAGGGCGTGGTGTAGCGCGCGCATCTCTTTCCTGATGACTCTCTAGTTCTGTTGCACTAGGGGTCGCTAGTGGAGGGAAGTCTTCCTTCACGGCCTTCTTCTTGCTGTTTTTGGGTTCTTCTGCTTGTTTTCCCTTTTTTGTATTTTCTATGGATGTTTTTGTCTTTGGGATTATTCCCGTGGACTTTTCTGCGGTTGCTTTTGTCTTTGGGATTGTTCCCGTAGACTTTTCCGGTTTTGACGCCTTTTTGGCTTGGGTTTTCCAGGTATCTTCTTTGCTGCTCTCTTTTGAGACCGTTTCTGTTGTTTTCTTGGTTTTTTTATTTTCTTTTCCATTGCTAAGTTCTTGGAACTTTGAGTCAATGTGGCCAATTATTGTTTTTTGCGAGGTTACTATCGTATCCTGCAGTTCTTCAATTTTCTGTTTTAGTGCTGCTATTTCGGCGTCCTTTTCTTTCAATATTATCTTTATCTTTGCCAGTGCGGACTTTTCGTCCTCACTGCTCCTCTGTCTCATCCTTTTTGTAGTGGCTCGTTTTTCGAGTGGTACGTCGTCGTCAGTGGAGTACATTTCTTTTTCGCGGTTTCCCTCCGCGCGGTCTTTTGTTCGTTTTTTCTTGGTCTTGGGGCGTTTGAAGTCCCCTTCGTGTATGTCCTCGGTGGGGAGATCTTCAAAGATCTCGTAATTTGTGTCCTGGTCTTCTAGGAGGGCATCATATATATTATAGTTGAGTTTATACCTCGAACTATAACCATTGGGGCTTGTAGTGGCCTTTCGGCAGGGTGGGGATCGAGACCGATCCATAATCGCGTGGGGTGGAAGTCCTAATCTTTGGAGGAAAGCTTATTTTTTTGACCGTCTGACCCGTTGTCAGCACGGCTTCTGGGTACCACCCAGTACCTTTACTCGGAAGTTCACGCTCTAGGCAGAACTAGAGTGGGATCCGCTTGAATTTCTTACCTCCCTGACCTTGGGGCCGTGTCTGCCAGGTGTAATTTCTAAAATATTACACCTCACAGTGTCATCCCAATCGTAGTACAGGAAGTATCCCGACGGGCTAAGCCCGTTTACTTTTTCACTTGCCTATGCCTTGATTTTGGCCTCCGTGAAGATTCGATTAATACAAATCTCCCCGGTTCAGCTTTGTCTTGGTATAGGCTTTTGCCTCTAGTGGCCTCGGCCGCGGCTAACGCAAGTCTCCGCTCTGCCGTGCTTACATTCACGGCACAGACTGACAAGTCCGGCTTCGACTCAACGCTGCAGCTCCTCGGCGGTCTTCAGGTGTCGCTTCTACTGCACGTCCGTACTGTTCAGCGGCTGACGCTGAACTACGGCTAATGTAATCAGTCATTAAAAATCTCTACTTGCTACCGTGTGTATAGTATATTAGTGAAGATTGTTCGTAACAAATATGTTTCGTCCACGGAAAAATAATCGCTCGAGATCTACTAAACATAATCAAAAGCATTTGTCATTGGACGCAAAAAAATAGTTAAAAATGTTTGTCATACTTTAATAGATAGGGGCCTAATCAAACAGAATGTTGTGAAAAGAACATATTTACTTACAAAAACGTCGATATCGTCGACAAAGCCTATTGTAAGCGAAGAACCATTGACAGGACGAAAAAAAGTAGTAATTTTTAGTCTCATTATTTGGACAGTACTCAATAAGATATTATAAGAAGAACAATAAGTTGTTCTTTACAAAAATCAGATAGTTCCTACGTTAGATAAATTAAATTGAAGTTATAGGAAGAAGAAACAAAGATAGATACCACTCTCCATACAGTCCTTTGTAAAATAAGTTTTAAACACTTGAAGAACTGAGTATCTCTCTGAAATTATAGGTTAGAAAACAAATCTATCATATATCTGGATAAAACATGGTTTGATACTCATGATATAGTATGTATAAGAAGGTCGATTTTAGTAAAAAATGTCATACGAAAGCATCTTTAAATAAAGGAAAACGCATAACAATAATTCACGCCAGTTCGAAAGATATGTGGGTTCGAAACTGTTTGTTCTTATCTGCAAAGAATATCAAAGACTTCATTTTAGACTATCATGAAGATACCAGTGCAGAAATTTTTGAAAATTGGTTTCAAAATTCTCTTTTGAAAAATATTCCTGAAAGTAGTGTAATCGTCATGGATAACGCAAGCTACTACAGTCTACAGCTACAAAAAGCGCCAAACAAGTACTAAAACTAAAATTTATGAGTCTTTATTAAAAAATGTTATGTCCAAATAATGAGACTAAAAATTACTACTTTTTTTCGTCTTGTCAATGGTTCTTCGCTTACAATAGCCTTTGTCGACGATATCGACGTTTTTGTAAGTAAATATGTTCTTTTCACAACATTCTGTTTGATTAGGCCCCTATCTATTAAAGTATGACACACATTTTTAACTATTTTTTTTGCGTCGAATGACAAATGCTTTTGATTATGTTTAGTAGATCTCGAGCGATTATTTTTCCGTGGACGAAACATATTTGTTACGAACAATCTTCACTAATATACTATACACACAGTAGCAAGTAGAGATTTTTAATGACTGATTACATTAGCCGTACTTGATTCAACCCTGAGCGGTCAGGTAGAAATTTAAAACGTATTTGTCTATTAATAATGGCGATAATACCACTAATCCTTTAACGAGGGGAAAGTCAAAACGATATATTTTGAGACAAACTATAGTATATTTATTTGTGCTTCTCTATAGTAGACTTGACCAGAAGTTGTCGTACAGTGTAGCCAATTCTTGTCCACAAGTAGTAATTATGGTCATACAAAACCTGTATTCTTCCACGCAGCGATTATTACCGTCATAAAAATACCAAAAAACATTTTTTCAATAGTAACAATTAAGCACAAAATTGTATTGAAATAAATTTTACTTATATGTTCCGTTTCGTTACATATTTAAATTTATAAAATAAAAATCGATATTTTAAAACATTATTTTTCAATCGTTTGGCAATGTTGGAATTAGCGAGGAAAGTCCGTTTTACAATTCGGACCCAGACATGCCGTAAAACTAGTTTTTATTATTTTTCCGCCGAAGAAATGGTTCATTTACATTGGCGTTTCTATGGGTAGTGCATGTGTTTTTGTGAGTATATTTTATCTGATAAGTTTGTAAACTTATTGTTGTCAATACTGTTTTATCAATACTGTATTGTAGTATTGATAAAACGTGTTATTGATAATAAGAGTGTTATAGTTTGTCGTTTTATAGTAAATTTTTAGTTATATTCTGTGATTATTGAAATACAACGGACGAAAAATCGAGTTGTTCCAAGAGAAGACAGCAAAATTCTGATGTTGATTCCAAAAATGAAAAGCCGCAAAAGGGACGGAAAATGTTAACGTCCGAAGAGAAGGTAATGATACGAGACGTTTATGAAGGAATTGTCGGCAGAAAAATGGCATTGAATGTTAGCCAAGCGGTCGACATTTGTAGCAGTTTAACAAAAGTATCCGTTAGCTGTATTTATCGTGTACTTAAAAATACATCGGAAAATAAAAAGCAAGAAAAAGGTAAAACTAGAGGTAGGAAAAGCATTGTTTTGGATGACGAGATAAGGAATACATATTATACGTCGAAAAATTCATTCATTTTATTTTCGGAGTGAAATTCCAACACGGAAAAAAATTTCTCAAGATCTCGAAAACGATGACTCTTTACCCAAGATATCACGTAGGGTCTTAATCAGGACCATGCGCGAAATGAACTTTCGATTTGTAAAACGCAACAGAAAAAGTATGCTATTAGAAAAAAATGAAATTATTCTGTGGAGAAGAAAATATTTAGAAGAAATACGAAAAATTCGCAGCACTGGACGCAAAATATATTATTTGGATGAAACCTGGATTAACGAAGGTCATACAGTTGGAAAAGTTTGGCAAGGTTTAAATGTCAAAAGTAAACGCGAAGCATTTATAGAAGGCTGGTCTACAGGATTAAAAGCTCCATCAGGAAAGGGACGGCGTTTAATCATCACCCATATAAGAAGTGATACAGAGTTCCTTGATGATGGTTTGCTTCAATTTCAGTCGAAAATACAGGTGATTATCATGAAGAAATGACTTCCGAAGTATTTGAGCGCTGTTTTAGAGAATCTTACCAAAATTGGAATCTGGGTCTGTGATTGTTATGGACAATGCGCCATATCATAGCCGCAGACTAGCACAATTACCGACGACGGCATGGCGGAAAGGGAGAATTCAAGAATGGCTTACAGAAAAGGGGATTGCATACGAAGAATCAATGCTCAAAATTCAACTACTTGACATTGCACGGTTAAAGAAAAGTGAATATCTTAAATATGTTGTATATAAAACTGCAAAAGATTATGGTGTCAAAGTTCTGCGTCTACCACCTTATCATTGCGAACTTAATCCCATTGAACTTATCTGGGCGCAAGTGAAAGGAGAAGTAGCGCGCAATAACAAAACGTTCAAATTAAACGAAGTTAAGGAACTTTTGATTCAAGCTATCCTCCATGTAACTCCAGAGAAATGGGCTAAATGTATAGGCCACATAATTAAAGAAGAATATCGTATTTGGGAACTTGACACTTATGTCGAAGTTTTACTAGAGCCAATTATAATTACACCAGGTGAAGATAATGACTGCGATAGCAGCACTGCATCTTCAGATTTAGACAGCGAATAATATTTTCTAATAGTTTAGTATGAACATCAGCATAAAAAAACCAAAAACAAAAAAACGAGAAGAACATAGTAAGTGTGTATAGTGTTTGTGTTTAAATAGAATAGTACAATGTTTTGTTACATCTAAAATTATTTTTATTTTGTTTTTATAGAATTTTATTTTGTTTTATAGGATTTTATTTTGTTTTGTTTTATACTGTTAAACTGTTTTGTTTATTTTGTTTAATGAGACAATATGGCTTATGGCTGGTCTTAAAATTTGTTTTAAAACAATTTCATTGTGTAACTCTTTATGGACGGGTCACGTCAAAAGACGTTTTAGCGTAACTTTCGCGACAGCCGGGTGGCATCAGTAAGCTTTCTGCAAAATTACTTGTTTTTTATAGCTTTTTATTTGTGGCATTCTGTATTTTTAGGAGACTGTATGGAATAAGCCACAAAATATTTATTTATAGGTCTAATTTACTGATGTTTCGATCTCTATATAAAGAGATCGTTTTGAAATATACAAGTGATAGTAATATTTATTTTTCTATGGCTTTTTGCTTGCCGTTCTGTATATTTAGAAATAATGTTGGGAATAAGTAACAATATATTTAATTGAAATGTTTAATTTACTGACGTTTTGATCTCTATATAAAGAGATCGTGTTCAAATATACAAATGATAGCAATATTTATTTTTCTGTGGCTGTTTGCTTGTGTCATTTCGTATTTTTAGGGAGAATGTTGGAAATAAGCCACAATACATCTATTTACATGTTTATTGTACTGACGTTTCGATCTCTATTACAGAGATCGTTTTTAAAGTTAAGAAAAAAAAAAAGAAAATAAATAATATAAGAATATATAAATATATAATAATAAACAAATAAAATAAATATATCTATAATTTATATCTTTGAAAACGGTCTTTGGATATAGAGATGGAAACTTCAGTAAAAACCTGCAGATAAATATATTGTGGCCTATTTTGAACAATAATATTTAAACAATATAATATAATTAACGTTGAAATAAAAGTGAGTGTACGCCACTGGATTTTCATACGTCTTTCCCCACTTTACGCCTTCAAACGATGATTCACTTACCCAAGTAGTGAAATTAGAGTTTAACAATGAAGCAATATTATAATATAGTGTCCTGTGATAATGGTATTGTTATTCAGTCCTTAAACCAATTTTTGGTTACATATATATATATATATATATATATATATATATATATATATATATATATATATATATATATATATATATTAGTTTTGAGTTTCTATTAGTTTATCTTGGGTTTAGGTTCAATAAATTATATTACATGTGGAACTAGATTTTATTTTCCATAGAAATCAACATTTCGGCACGAAACCCTTGCCATTGTCAAGATTCAAAACGTAAAACGGGACACTGACATTATTGAATTGACAAGACATTTGTCACTTTATTAATGTCAGTGTCCCGTTTTACGTTTTAAATCTTGACAACGGCAAGGGTTTTCTATATATATATATATATATATATATATATATATATATATATATATATATATATATATATATATATATATATATATATATATATATATATATAAAGTAGTTAGGTATAATATCTATATATATATATATATATATATATATATATATATATATATATATATATATATATATAAATATTATGAGTTTAAGATTCGTGTATTTTGGCAAAGAAAAAATACCATTCAAAACGTGTTTTTTTGGAAATGTGTTTCATAAAATCTAGTACGCCTTGCATAAATAAAAAGTCTGACATAGATAAACTGAGCAACATTTATTGTTATTTATCAAAAATCATCCATTTTTTTTAGAATTACTGGTGGGTGCTTTATTAATTTGTACATTATGATATGACTCATTATCAGTAACAACAACAGTTCCAACAGGCAAATTGGGGATTAACTGTTCTTTCATCATTGAAGTTCTTTTATTTTGCATGATACACGGTCATATTTTCTTATGCCAAAGACAAATCTGCAACAATTATTTTGAATTTTTTGCAACCTTAATTTCGTAACTTGATCTAAGCAAGGATAAAATACCAAGAGCCCATAATTAAGAATTGACATTACCATAGTTTCACAAAGTAACTTACACAATTTAAAGTTTAAAATGCCTTTACTTCTATACAGTTGACGCATAACTAAATAGTACTTTTTTACTAAAAGGGTGACATGCTCTTAAAAACGTAGCGTACAGTCATATTTATATGCAATAGTTTCTGCAACTATAAACATCTTTTAGAGGCTCATTTTTTATAATTAGTTTTAAGTTATCCTGAACAGTGGCTTTATAATTTTTTGAACAATGTAACAAAGAATTACATTTTTTTCCAACCAATTTACATTATTTTTTTCAAACAGTGCCCTTTAAAATTGAAATTTATTTTTCACCGATAAACTGTATATTCTATTGCTTGCGAAAATATAATTTAGCGCTTATACTTTCATACATCTCTGTGCCTTAACTTTTTTAGTAATTTAGTAGAATAATACTTGTCCTAATTTTAAACTTTTGTTAAACAAATATCGTTCCTATCAAACTCAGGAGATTTTTTGTATTTGCAAAAACTTCTCATCTAAGACGGATTATTTATGGCATATTCAATTCGGATCGCTTCCAAACTTTTTCATTTTATTCTTGTAGGCGAAAGAGCCAGCACAGGGATTTTAACTTTCTCGTATGTGTTGGAATACTAAATACTTTTTTCAAAACTTTGATTCCGCTTTAGTTTATGACCGGCATAAAATTGATTCTGTTCTATTTTATGTTTCAAAGTTACGGTTAGCTTTTTGGTGATAGAGATGTATATAAATTGAAAGTCATCTTTGATGAGTTAAAGATAATAAATTTAAACAAAAATAAATATGAACGGGTAATTAATATAAAAGCATAAATTAAAAATATTGAAACGACAAAATTGATAGGAGTGATTTCTCTGAATCGTTGAGGTGCAAATAACTACTTCCGCAGTCCTAGCGCTCGCAAAAGATGGAAACAGAGGTCGCAGGGAATATTTCAAATTATAGAAAAATTAAAGAAAGGGATTCTATATATTCTTTTATTAAGAGTAAGAAAATAATAAGATCCCCTGCTAACCGAAAGTGGAAAGAAGAATCTGCGAGAGACGACGTAGGTAACGCACACTTACTAAGAGAAATGTACAAAGAGCTATAAGAAATGAGAAAAGAAAATAAAGAATATAAAAAAGAGATAATAAAATTTAAAAAGTAAGAGCTAAAAATGAAAGAGAAATTAGAAAATACAAAGCAACGTCAAAATGAAGTGGAAAATAAATTAAAAAGGCTCGAAAATGAATCGAAGAAATAGTATTGTAGTAACTGGATTTATTTTTTGATAAAGTTGAAAATAAAATAAAAGAAGAAGACAAATTTTATAAAAATACACCTAGAGGGAAAAGTAAATATAGAAAGAGCAACAAAACTAGGAGAGGTAACTTGTTTGCTACAAATAAGAGAAGAAGTGGAAAAAATAGAATTATGCAAAAATAGAGTCAGCTGAGAAAGTTAAAAAGTGGGAAGGTATTCATAAATAATGACCAATAACAAAAGAAAGAGAAACAAGGAAAGACTAAACTGAATAATGTAAAGAAATTAGGAAAAATGGTTTAACGGTAAAAGTAGGTTTTAAAAAAATCATAGGAAAGGAATGAAGATGGGAAAAGAAAGGCAATTTTAAAAATATTGGAATAATGGGATGCAAAAAAACGACTAGTAAAGAAAGAGCATAAATTGGAAAATCGGTGACAATTAGTGGCACAACAAATGAATATGATAAAGGCAAAGCTTACAAAACTGAAAGGACAACAGACACGAATAAATTAAATCAGAGAATGAATAGCATAAAACACATATACAGGGTGAGTCATGAGGAACTTTACATATGGTAGAAGTATGTAAAGTTCCTCATGACTCACCCTGTATATGTGTTTTATGCTATTCATTCTCTGATTTAATTTATTAAAGTCAGACTCTTAAAGTTATTTAAGAGTCCCCCAGGGAGCATATCATGTGGCCACTAAAAAATGTCAACTCCTCTTCTTTATTAATTAACAGGGTGATTTGTGTAATTGACCATTTATTTCATTTTACTGTAGTGTTTATACGGATCATTTGATTTTTTTAATTTTTGCATGATACAGTACACTACTATCAAGCATTCGACTGGTGTTAGCTAAACTAAAAAATTCCAGGACTGGCTTTGGAAAAATTAATGTAGGGATTCGTATTAAATATTACACCCTGTATATATATTTTTTTTAAAATGCAATAAGTGATTTTCAAACTACATAAATAGCCAATGAAAACGACATATGCGACATTGTTGTCGCACTTTTATTAAATTTTTAGTGAACGATAAAATCTTACCAAAAATAGAACAACCATAATGAAGTATCAAATTATAAGGTAATTAATTTAAACAAATGTTATAAATTTCAAACATTTTAATTGAAATGATAAACTGAGTCACTGTACAACAAAAAACAGTAACTACTAACAATAACGAAGAACAATTTAAAAAAAAACTAAAAATATGTACATAGTTATGATAAACCCATAAATTAGAACTGGAAAAGATACAATAATGGTAACAAAATAAAAATAATTCAAAATAGATTTTCGAAATGGAACCCTGCAGCCTGTACACATTTTTGTTGCCGAATTGTTGATTGACGTATTGAATTACGGATACTCTGGGGATCGTTTCTAATAGTATTACAACAATGTATAATTCTATCAATTAATTGTTGTCGGTTATTAATATTCACTGCGTAAACTAGTTGCTTCAATCGTCCCCAAATATGGTAATCAACGGGATTGAAATCAGGGGATCTTAAAGGCCGCGAAATAGGACCTGCACGTCCTATCCACCTGTTGCCATAAACATTATTGAGATGTTGTCTCACTGCCAGTAAAAAGTGTGGGGGTGCCCCATTATGCTGAAAATACATCCCTCGGATAGCAACGTTCGCGTTGGCAAGCAAATTCGGCAAAATATTTTGTAGAAAGTTCAAATAGACCTGCCCTGTTAAAGGACCATCAAAAAAGTGAGGACCTACTAATGGGTTATTTATGACACCAATCCACACGTTAACCGAAAACCTTAACTGAAAACGACGTTCTCGAATAGCATGGGGATTTTCTTCTGCCCACACATGTGAATTTCGTGAATTATTTATCCCGTCTCTGGTAAATTGGGCTTCATCTGTAAATAGTGTCCTGTATAGCGTTGGTCGATTATTGTCAATCCATCTACAAAATTCCAACATATCGATCTCATCTCCAGCATGTAGTCGCTGAACCATTTGAATGTGATATGGGTATAGATTATTTTTTTGTAAGACTCTACTTACTTTTGATTAAGTAACATTGAGTTCTCGACTTACTTGTCTAGTGCTTATTGTAGGGTTCATAGTAACGGCGTCCATAATGTCATCTTCCTGCGCTTCATCTACATGTCGCTCTGTTGTTCCACTAGGAAAAGTGCCATTTTCTCGCAAATAATTAAAAACTGACCCAAATGTTGGATGACTGGGAGTTCGACGATTAGGAAATTTCCTGCGATATTCTCTACTAGCAGCCCTACCATTCCCATTACAGAATCCATAAACAAATATGTCTGCATATTCTGTGGTCGAAAACTGATGTGGCATTTTGAACGAAAGTAACAAAAGCTCTACCAAAACTAAAACAATGTACTTAACGTAGATATGACAGAAGAAATATGTATTCTTGTACACATAAATAACAATTGATAATGACAATAATGACAATGGGTATAAAATATCAAGAAACGTCAAACGGTCAACGACAACCTTCATTTTAAACTTTTTTAGATTTATTTTTATTTAGTACAGTTGATGCAATGTATTATTATTTGACATAAAATTTTAATCATTTACAATCAACAAAAACTAACACATACAAGAGGTTTGACTTTTTAATCAATTTAATTTATTATTTATCGAAAATAATGCCCCAATACGATCTATGAGTAAAAATTTAAAATTGAAAAACAATTGATTGTATCGTAGAGATAATACAAAGTGACAGTAAAGATGTTAATTTTCTACGTATTACATTATGTTGTAGGAACTCATTTTAATTAAAATGTTTGAAATTTATAACATTTGTTTAAATTAATACCTTATAATTTGATACTTCATTATTGTTGTTCTATTTTTGGTAAGATTTGATCGTTCACTAAAAATTTAATAAAAGTGCGACAACATTGTCGCATATGTCGTTTTCATTGGCTATTTATGTAGTTTGAAAATCACTTATTGCATTTAAAAAAAAATTTATACAGGGTGTAATATTTAATACGAATCCCTAAATTAATTTTTCCAACGCCAGTCCTGGAATTTTTTAGTTTAGCTAATACCAGTCGAATGCTTAATAGTAGTGTACTGTATCATGCAAAAATTAAAAAATCAAATGAGCCGTATAAACACTACAGTAAAATGAAATAAATGGTCAATTACACAAATCACCCTGTTAATTAATAAAGAAGAGGAGTTGACATTTTTTAGTGGCCACATCATATGCTCCCTGAGGGACTCTACATATGGTAGAAGTATGTAAAGTTCCTCATGACTCACCCTGTATACTCATCAAGTAAGAGCATATCATTATAAGTTGCTTCTATAAAGTCCTCGTAGACACACCGTCTCAGGACTTCCAAGATCACGTGGAGTCATATGTCGCCATGTTACCTAATCCAACGGTAACTTTAACATCTTAATATTTTATAAGAAGTACTGTAAACCAAATGTAACTAATTATTTTTTAACGGGTTTTTACCCATATATTTAGTGATTACATTCATGTACTCCTAGACACTGATGATGGAATTATGGATTCCAAAAACGTTTTGTCTAACATAGCCCGTTTGGGTTTTTAAATATCTACCTTTTACAAAGGATTTTAATAAACTTTGTCTCACTATCGGACACCCTTATCCAAGACTGAGACATGATGTGTGCAAGAGTGAGACAATAGTACCTTGAGTCACACAGGTAGAAAATTAACACTGTTACAACAGATATTACTATATTTTTGAATGTACTAAGAAATACAAAGAGGAAAAAACAAAAGTAACATAATTATATTTCATTAAAAATAATTAAGGGGTAACTTATTTTTTTCGTCTTTATAGAGGGGGGTCTGGAATCTTCAAAAGACATCTCAGTCCAGGACGCAGCCTGACTGACCTTAGTGCAGGATTCGTTCTTCGTACTCCCGGCGATAGTTCCCGAGGTACTTTAAAATGCCCTCTCGTCGCCGAGTCTACGCCGAATGCCTACCTGCTAATTCAGACCCTCCTCTTTCATGCATCGATCCGGAAGCGGAATGGCCGCTGTAAGGCCGGAATCACTTAATTAAGGGGTAACTGAACATACACATTTGATAAGGGTAAATTTAATTATCATAACTAAAACAAATTAAACGGAAAACACATCACTGCTCAAATAATTGCAATATATTAAACTCATCGTAAATTTATAAGTCCAAAATTTACTTTGAAAATCAAATATGATCTTTTCAAATTTTCGTTTGACCCAAAACGTTTGATTGAGGTAAAAGGCCTTAATATTTGCGTTTGGGACCAAGGAAACATCAGGAACTTGTGGGTATACAAACTTCTCTTGATTAATTAGTTTGCGTAGGAAACTTATTTCTATTTCCTGCAGACCTTTACTTTACAACTTTACTTAAGTAGTTAATATCGGTTTCTTTTGTTTCAAATTGAACTAAGACGAAGTCGTTGCTTTCTAATGATCTATCTAATGTACGTAAAAGCAATTCTACACAGTCATCTTTCTCCAATTTATCTGAGATATCTGCATAGTCATCATCTGTGGAGAGGTCTAATCTAGACTCGTCCTCTGAAGTTTCGTTTTGGTATTGTAATTTGTTTCGTTTTTTTTTTCTTTTTCTCTTTAGTGACTTTACAAATTTTTCTAATGATTTTTTGCTTCTATTTTTCAAATTTCTCTTGCCTTTTTAAAAATTGTTTCTCAATCTCCATTTTTTCGGGCGTATTAGTCGCTATCATGCACTTTCCTTTTTTTCTTCGTCCTTTTGTTGTCTAGTCACTTACTTTCTTGGGATATCCTCGAAATATTTCTGGAGAAACAAAATTCGCCGATTTGTGTTCGCTAACACCGCTAACACCGTCGCAATAGTTTCAATTAGATATTCATTCTCGGGATTAAGGGGCATACCCATATTCTCATTATTTTCGTCATTGGCAATGTTAAGACGAACAGGGTTATCTTACGCGTCATTTTGCTGCTTAAATAATCATCTTTAGTAAAAACATTGCAGTCAAATAGCATAATACCAGTCTTTTTAAATGCATTAGTAATTGTGGCTGATGGCATTGCTTTTTCATGGCCTTGCCTAACACATGCAGCAACTTCATAAATGGTAAAGGAGTTGCCTGGATTATGAATCATCCCACTGTCTACAGCCCCATTGTAGAATTTTTAAAATGACCTAAAAATACCCACATCTAATGGTTGTAATGTGTAGGCCGAGTGTGGCTAAAAGGTCAAAATATTCACCTTATCCTCCTTGGCCAGATTTAAGCACTGAATAGATATATGGTTGTCATGGTTATGGAGGGGTTTGATTTGAAAATCCTCTGCGCTTAATGAAATGCTTCATTAGATCCACAAATATGTCCGTATTCATCCAGCCTGTTTAACAAGCTAAACCTAATGTCCCCCTTGGTGCACTATTAACCATCCTACTGTGAAAATAAACCCCAGGGAAAACTATTGCTGGAGGAAACCAATTTTCTGCTGCATTAACAATCATAGAGGTAGTGACCAGTACGCCCTTCTCTTCAGAAGTTATTTTGCTTACTTGCTTTGAATCTCTTTCTGCTAAAATTTTAATTTGATATTTTTGTTGTGTTATGGTCGCCGTTTCATCGAGATTAAAAACTCTTGTCCCATCAGCGAATCGTTCATTTCTTCTGTAACAAGCATGTAGCTTATTAAAAAATATTCGTACATTTGCCTCATTAAACCTAATCGCTTGAGCCAAACTGCATCTCTCGGGCGTCCTTAATGATAAACGAAGGTTTCGCCTTCTAAAAGCTCTCATCCATTTTTTTCAAGCAAGTTTCCTAATTTTTTATTTTTCGGGCATCTCAAAGTTATTGACTTCAGCCATTTCGTAGGCTAGTTGCCTTCATTCTAAAACGGGAAGTCCATAAAACATTTTAGCCCAAACAATTATATAATTAAACTTTCATAAAATAAAGGCAGATATTGAGCACAGTTTTATTAATTAAATCTTGCCCAAGTACTTTCGCTCATTAGAGTACTTGCCCAATTACTTAGACAAGATTTAATTAATAAAACTATGCTCGATATCTGGCTTTATTTTATGAAAGTTCATTTATTCGAGCATTCAACCTTATATCAAATTATATAATTTGCTAACATATCTTTCTGTTCTTTGTCGAAAATTCGTCGTATGTCATATCGTGGCTGCATACAGATTGGTTCTTGAGTATTTTTTTGTTTTTTTACGTATCGGTGTAATTTTTGATGTGGAATACCTTTTATATTGCCTACTTCTCTCAGTGGTTGTCCAGCAATTTCCATAGCAACCGCATCGCGCATAACCGATGGTTCATGCTTTTTTGTTTTTAGACGTTTTCTCATTTCGACTAATGACGACTCATTTTATTAATCTGAAATTAAAGAATCTACTTTATTGGTTTTCTATGCCAAGTGCAAAATGTATATATTTGTATATTTACAATACGCCCTACAGTGAGACATGTCTCAATGTAGGACGTTGCAATTTGTCTCAGTGTTGGAAACTGTACACCATCAATTAAAAAAAATTGTACGTTCTTAATTTTTAACATTATATAAAGAATTTTTCCAAAAGTCTACCCTTCAATAACCATTTTTACTGACATAGCTGCGATACAGCTCCTAACTATTTAAATATACAATGCACAGCAATTAAAAATTGGAAAAAATACTCACGTTTACAACTTTATCTCACTCGAAGCACCTTACATGCAAAACACCCTTCAAACGTTATAACAGAGCTGAGTATGGTTACAGTCACTAGAAACGTTCCCTTTTATGTACAGCGTTGCCACCTAATCTATCTATTTTAACTATTTAATCTATTTTACAGAAAATACATTACTTGTCTCACTGTGGGACCTGTCCCACTGATGGGCACTTTTCTCTACTATAAGGACTAAACGAAGATGGTAACGCACAAAGCAAAGAATTTTGGGGAGAGTCAACGTTTGCAACAAAAACCCCAAGAGAAAAAATATACATTGCAGGTAATTTCAACATTAGAGTTGGAATAAAAGACAAAATCTATACTAGACACATAGGATTATATTGAGAAATGACCAGAAACAACAATGGAAGTAGATTGCTAGAATTTTGGCCTTTAAACAATATAACAATTACTATTACATTTTTTAAATAAGCAAATACATAGGTTTACTAAAGAGGTAAAAACTCGAAATGAAAAATACATAATTGAGTATATACTTTAGTTGAAAGCAATAATTAAAGAAAAGTAATGGAGACAAGAGTACACAAAGGACCCGTAATAGGCAGCGACCATTACATGGTAGTAATTAAGATACGAGAAGAAATAAAAAAGGAGAAAAAGCATAGTGAAGAAAAGAAAAAACCAAAAAAGAGACAATAAAAACGTACAAACTAAGAAATAAGAAAATGGTAAAAATATTTGAGAAAAAAGAAACACAAAACTTATATAATAGAACAGTAAAATATACAAACTACAATAATGATATAAATAACCTATGGAACAATTACACGCACCTTCTGAATGCAGTTAAGGAAGTATGCGGAACACCTAAAAAAGACTAAATAAAGAAACAGTCAGCGTGGTGGCCCTAAGACTTAAAAAGCAAGTAAAAGTAAAGAAATATAAATGTAAACAATATATGAAAGACAAAACAAACGAAAATTACAATAACTAGAAAGATAAAAGAAAAAAGGTAAACATATTAGTAGCAGCAGCAAAAAAAAATTTGAAGATAAAATGGAAGAAGATAAAAACCCCTAGGACGATAAGAACTCAAAAAAATATGAAATATATATTATTAAAAATAAAAAAGAAGAATTAATAACACAAACAAAAGAAATAGTCAAAAGATGGAAAAAACATTTCGAAGAACCACTAAAGGAAATAAGCCAAGATGCCATTAATATGGAACAAAATAATATATTGGAAGATAACACAAGAAACTCAATAAACTAGAAAGAACTAGAAGAAACAATAAAAAACAAAAACTGTTATCTGTTAAAAAAAAAAAGATCTGTTTTAAAGAATACAAAAGGCACTGCAAGAGAAAAAGAAAATAATAGAAGAAACAGGATCTTTGGAAGCAGAAATCAATAGCAGATTAGAGAAAACAGTACAACTCTATCATACAATAAATAATAAAATTATATGCACAAAAGATATATCACAGAATGCAAAAATACAAAAATTAAAATTTTCAAAGCAGTTTATAGACCTTCCTGAATTTTGACAGCGAATCATGGGTATTAAGGGAGTGGAAAAAGAACAAAATATAGGCTATAGAGATAATGTTTTTAAGAAGAATTAAAGGCGTTACCAAAATAGATAGAGTAATGAACACATATATGTATATACAGAACGAACTGAAAATACAATCCACATTTTCAATGATCATACAATGATTTCACTTACCTACTAATTCGATATAATTGTTAAGAATTTTGACTTTCTGTAACTTCTGCCAAATGCTAAAAATCTTAAAGTTGTTGTTAGCCTTAAAGTAGTTGTAACGTAGTGATATTAAAGCTCTTATACAAGTATTTTCTTTGATGATATTAGTCCAGTCGTCAGAGAGTTGACCCCTAAAAATCATACAAACAAGCTGCATTTTACAAAGGATATTAATTTTGGTACTTCAAAAACGATGCAAAATGGTTTAGCACTTTTACCCCCGGGCTTCCCCTAAAACTCCCCTCGCATGGGGGTAAAAACGCAAAAAAATCGATTTACCAAAAATCTGTTCACAGTAGAAGAAAATGTTTCACATAAAAAATGTAGCTGAGATAATTTTAAACAAAAATGTTTATAAGCATTTTTTGTGTAGAATAAACCGTTTTCTTAGAAATAACGCTTGAAGCGACCGTCAATTTTGCATGTCAGTTACGCGCGCAAAATCAATGTTCAATAAAATTTGTATCAGTTCGACGGTAAAGATTCGATATCTTTTGATTCAAATGTCTTCTCGACAAAAATCAAGATGCGTTGTCAAGGCAAAGAGTGCAGCTTTCATATGCAGTGTTTGTATTTTGGCGAGAATAAACTCAGTTTTTATAAAGGTGTTTAATAAATTAACGTAGCGCGATTTTTGCCATTTATTACGATTCTCGCGAGATCAATAAAATTGATTACTTTTATCGAATAGTTGTAGTAAAATTCTCATTTTTAGAGATCAATCTTTAAAACCTATGACATGAAATTTTAATTTTGAGTTGTGGTAACAAATATCATTTGAAATTAATTTTCATTTGAAATATAAATAAAAAACGCAGAATGTAATGTTTAACATTACAAACAATCACACTTCACGAAAAATGCATTTAAGAAAACGGTTTTGGATGTAGTTTATTACAGAAGTTTTGTTCTCTCGAAACGTGTACTGCTGTAATTGAAAAAAAAGTTTTAAATGCTTTAGATCGTTTGTTGTGTGAAAGTTTAAATCCAGCGTTTTTTAAGCATATTTTAAATGCCTCACATTTGTTGTCAAAACTCAAAACAATTTCATGCTATAGGTTTTAAAGGTTAGGGTCTGGTAATCGAAACTTCATACTGGCCAGTCAATGAAAGGGATAGATTGTATTGATCTCGTGAGAATTATAAAAAATGACAAAAATCGCACCACATTTATTTATTTAACACCTTTATAAAATCTGAGTTTATTTGCGACAAAATGCAAAAGATGCACACGAAAGCTGAACTCTTTATGTTTAAAACGCATCTTGTTTTTTGTCCATATGTCATTTGATTCAAAAGATATCGAATTTTTACAGTCGAGCTGATACAAATTTTATTGCACATTGATTTCGTGTTAATTTATATTTAAAAAAAAAAAATTGATTTCGTGCGCGTGCTGACATGCAAAATTGACGGTCGCTCCAAACGTTGTTTCTAAGAGAACGGTTCATTTTATAAAAAAAATGTTTTTTTTCTATGAAACATTTTTTTTACGGTGTACAGATTTTTGGTAAATTGATTTTTTTGCGTTTTTACCCCGCTGAGAGGGGGATTTAGGGGGAAGCCCGGTGGTTAAAGTGGTAAACGTTTTTGCATCTTTTTTAGGGTCCCAAAATTAATATTCTCGACAAAATTCAGCTTGTTCGTATGATTTTTAGAGGTTCAGTGGCGTCTCAGACGAGTGAAGTATATGCGGTGTTAAATTTTTGCATAGGGCATAAACATAAAAGGAGAAAAGCTTAGCCACCTGAGGTTTGTAGATTATATTGACTACACTGACCAGATAATGGCATATAAATACCTAGGTCAAAAGATTTGCATAAGAAAAGATAACTAAACCGTTGAGCTTCTCCGTCGTATAAGACTGACTTGAGCAGCCTTCGGCAAGTTGAACCATATGTTCAAATCGTCCGACATACCAATACGTCTTAAAAGAAAAACCTTTTTTCAGTGTGTTTTGCCAATGTTGACTTATGGAGCGAAAACCTTGACTATGACAAGGAGAATAGTGAAAAAATCCATGAGGCTCAAAGGGCGCTGGAACGTGCTATGTTGGGCGTTTTAATACGAGACAAGATTCCAAACCACCAGCTACGACGAAGACCAGGAGTGGCTGATGCTGTAGAGAGAATAGCAACACTAAAGTGAAAGTGGGCAGGTCACGTGGCTCGAATGACAGATAGAAGATGGGAAAAGCGGACACTGGAATGGAGACCAAGAGATGATGCCTATCGAATCAGAGGTCGTCCACTAACACGTTGGAATAACGATCTAAAACGTTGCCATAGGAATTAAATGTAAGAGGCACAAGATCGAAACAGATGGAAAGTTATGAGGGAGATCTATGTCCAGCACTGGAGAAGAGAAAATTGAATGACATTACTAAATTTGTGGTGATAATCTAAAGACGCTGATATTATAGTGATGTTGCCAACAGAACAAGTTTGTGGAACCAGAATAAGTGAGAGTACACTTAAAATAAGACTTAAAAAAGAACTCATTTCAATCCTGATTCCTCAGAGGGAGTGTAGTAGTCATCGTAAAGCCATGTATTGTCCGTCTCTAAAGATCTCCGTCTCTGGTCATTTTTTTTAACTCATGCATGTCTTTTGCATATGTCTGTAATTTGATTGATATTATTGGAGATCTTCCTTGTAATCTTCGCCCTTCCAGCTTTCCTTGAAGTCTTTCCATGTTTTGTGTGTCTGCTCTCATAACATGTCCAAAGTATTTTAATTATTGGAGATGGACTTTGCTGGATAGCCGTTTGCTAACTTTTAGCTAATTTAAAAAGAACTCATACAGGCTATAAAATCCTCGAAACATCAATGTCATTAATCGATTTTACGGGTTTTTAGGAATGTATATCCGAATTTAATGTTTTGACAAAAAAATAATTTTTTATTTCTACAAAATCATAAAATAGGGGTATTTTATTTAAAATTATTAATATACTTTGGTTTGAACTTGTAAAAATTGCCATATCATTTATAAATATTCTGTATTTAATAATTGGTTGCTGATGTAAATTCCTAGATAAAAAATTACTTACGCTCTATATTTTTTTTATATTAACATGATTATGGTTGTAAATAAATGAGTTTATCAGTGTTAAAATGTCACAATATAAAAAAATTACTAAAACATATAATTTATGTTTGGTATCTTATATAAAATTGGTTTAAAATTTTAGGCAAAACTAAAAAGACAATAATATATGGGGTTTTTATTAAAAATAATATAGTTAATGGCGACTTCTGGTATTACCGAAAGTGAGAGCGAGTTGTGTTCTATTAACAAACACAAATAATAAAGCATAAATAACGTTTAGATGGGAAAAGATAAAGATGTTTTAAATACAATTAAAGTCAGAAAACTGCAATATCTGGGACATGTGATGAGGGGCGAGCGTTATAACTTGTTGCAATTAATAATGCAAGGAAGAATACAGGGTAGAAGGAGTCGCGGAAGAAGACGCATCTCCTGGTTGAATAATTTGAGAGCTAGGTTTAACTGCACTTCTGCTGACCTCTTTAGAGCAGCTGCGTCAAAAGTGCGAATTGCCATGATGGTTGCCAACCTTCTTAGAGGAGATGGCACGTGAAGAAGAAGAAGAACGTTTAAAAGAAAAAGAATGATCATAACGAAAAGTTTAAACGAGACTGTCAACCACTATAACAGAAAATACTCACCAAGATTCTACGAACAGATAAACAACTGTAGAAAACAATTCAAACTTACAATCACATCCTGTAAGGCTAGGATGTTTCTGTAATAAGTGACAAGGAGACTATACTAAATGAGACTATACTAAACAGATGAGCGATGGACTTTAAAAAGAACTCTTAATGACAATCATGAAGATGAGATGAAGGCCCCATGATTCCAATAAATTAAAATGATCGGCAGCCCCCACCCCCCGAAGAAGAAATTGGAGAAACAATCCATTTTAAAATTAAAAAGTAACAAAGCCCGCAGATCGGATAATCTTCTCGCCGAACTTTTTAAAAACGTTAGCCACACCCTTTTGAAACATATGCCTAAATTAATAATTGAAATCTGTCAACAGAAAGAAAAACCCGCAGAATGGAAATTTACTATACTGTGTCCATTTCACTAAAAGAGAGACATGATGGTATGTGTTAATTATAAAGACATAACTCTGCTCAATATAGTATGTAAAGTGCTGTCCAACGTATTGTACAAAAATTGCTCTCCTACGCCGAACAAATAATTAGAGGATACCAGTGCGGCTTCTGATTCGATAAATCAACGGAATAAATCTTTACGGCGAGGCAGATTCTTACAAAGCCGCATATGACTTAGTTAATATATGTAAACTTCTCCTTGGGGCTACGGTGAAATTCTTAATACCGCTTCATCATGTTCAACTAATTGAACTTACAGTCATACAAGAAGCGATCATGGCTACAATCCAGAATGATTTTTCAAGACCCTTCTATTGCAAAAATGGACTAAGACGGGATGATGGACTATGGTGCCTATTATTTAAACTTATATAGGGACAATATAGCGCATCTGCACTGAGAATAAAACTAAATATTAATGCCCAAAAGATCAAATATATGTATTGTACTAGTTCAAGCAACCAGACATCTAAAAGAATAATAATTGACGATTTAGGACTGGAAAGTGTGGACACCTTTATAAACCGCACGCGCTGTTAACTAAAGATAAATATTAAGAGAAGACTAGTGCTTGCCAATTTGCTATGGCTTGAGAAGATAGATGGCCTCTAAACTACCCTGAAAACTTAAAGTGACCATCTGTAAAACACTAATAAGACCAGTACTAACATATGAAGTGGAATTGTGGTCACTCACGCAAAAAATCATAAAAAGAATATACAGAGGAATAAAAGAACAAGGTATATGGCACAGACGTTACAACTTTGAGTTATACCTATAGAAGTTTTGGGGAACCTGATGTTGCAAAATTAATTAAGGTAGCACGCCTTAGATGGATAAGCATGTAATTAGACAAGAAAAAGGTAAAAGAGTCAAAAAAGTTTTTGACCGAAGAGGACCGATGGAACATTGAGCCAGGGAAAGGCCTAGATCTAGGTATCAAGATAACCTAGAGAATGGGTTCTGAAACTGTCTTTTTGTGGCATGTCTAAGCTAAATACTGAAGGTGCGATTTTTTATATCCGAAAGTTGTTTAAGGTAATGTTATTTTAAACTTGACGAGTTACTTACTTTGGCCTCGATCTTGTAAACCAATAGCAATGCTTGCAGTTAAAAATTCCAAGTGTGGTGATTTTACTCTCAGTATGATATCCAATTCTTTTTATTAAAACTATTTCCGGAGCGAAAGTCGAAACGTCAAATAATAGTTAAAAAACATGTAATTTTCATTACAATCAACTGAAGCTTAACCCCATATAAACATATATAACCTAGAGATTGATTTAAAATCTATTGTAGTTATGGAATGGAGAAAAGTTTCCAGAGACAGGGGCAAAAGGAAGATTGTTCTGAAGAAGACTTTGGCCCAGAACGAGCTGTAACGCCACTGATGATAATGATTATGATAGCGAGTTGTCGATTTTCTGTAGTTATTTGGAAGTGTAAATTTTTAGATTTTAAAAAATCCAATTAAATTTTTTAGATAATTTATCGAATTATTAACGCTTTTAGTTTTTCAATATTTTTATGACTTTTATATGATTTTTATTTTTGATTTGTATATTAAGAATATAAATATGTAGCCATCATATTCATATTGACAGATGTGACTCATCATACAAAATCTATAAAATTTTTATATTGTTCATTAATAAAGTATTTTCTTGATTATATATTTGATAAAAAATTTTAAATGTGTATTACTTATACTTACCAACGGTTGTAAGTAATGTCACTGAATACAAAAGAGCCTCTCCAAAGTTCCAATGTGGAATGTCAATATCTGAGGGATCCGTAATTCTTTTAGATTCGACTACGGCCCTTTCAAATCTTCGTAACTGCTCTGTAACCAACTTTGTCCAATTCTTTTCGTATAACACATTTAAGCGTTCTGAAATAAAAAAAATTTTTAATGTAGATACTATTTGTATTATCTTATAAAACTGGGACTATAATCTATTGTATTTAATAGATACTATTTGTATTATCTTATAAAACTGGGACTATAATCTATTGTATTTAATAGGTATATGTATTGTTTTCAATGGAATTTACCAACGTATGTTAAATATATTTGATTTATCATTTTGTATATTGAAAAGTTGTGCTTTCACAAAAGACCCCAAGAAATCTAGCAGAAAATACAAATAATTTGTTAGATTATATCATTTCCAATTTTATTGAATGAACGAGTAGTACGAAAAACTAAGAGATGAGAATATTCAAATAAATATTATTGAACAATTCCAAATTTTTTTAGATACATCAAGCTGACAATAGGTTCAAGGGTAATATAAAAACTTTCACTTATACTTCAGGACATAAAATCTCTTTAAAAATCGTCAAAACTGAAAATACTTAAACAGTCGAAATTATTGAAAATAATGTAAAAGAAGACATAATTCACAGATAAATAAAGAGATTACCAACTAACCAACAGAAAAGGTTTCCATAATTTTAATTAATATTTTTTATAATCAAAGCTTACTGTATAATGATTTTTTTAAATTTAGTTTTTTTTTATATTTAGTTTTAAATTATTACCAACGTAACGGGAGTAAAAAATGTCTGAATACTGAATAAGTTAGAGTAGATATATTTCTGAATAATTGGAAGAGAATCAGATCAACAAAGACATAATATATCGACTTAATTAAACAAACCGTTTAATAATATATTAATAAAATAACAATAACATTGAATTATCATTCAATTTCAGCTTTCTTATATAATAATCAATCGAAATGATGAATAATTAAGATCGGTTTGTAATGATTAATATCAGATTGCTTTATTCCAAATTTGGTAATTAGTTGTACTCGGCTTCTCCCGGCTGCTCCTGTTTGTTTTGTCCCGACAATTTCTGTTCACTCTACAACATAATATATCACACCTCCCGCAAACCATCATTTACTATACATCAGCTATACGTTTTCTAATATTCCGCCCTACCCAACCTTAAGGTCTAACAACATGGTGCAGAAGAAGTGCATGGTCCAGGAAGCAAAATACGATACCAGCGATGACACGATAAAGAAAACACGCACCTGTGACATGAAACTCATATTATAGAAATGGTGTCGTTACAAATACAGAAGAATAATGCTATCTTATCAATAACAATATCAACTTTTACAAAATTATGATTAATTATAAATTAAGATTTTGGACACTTAGTAGGAGAAAAGCAAAGCTATGGCAGATCAACTTAAAAGACACTTAAATAAATTGAGAAAAATGTTTAATAAAGTGGTTGTAAAATACACATCTTCTTCTTTCGTCATGTGCTAAGCTTGTTTTCAAACTTTGGCTATCGGCATGTCACCTGCTGGAATGCTTTTTTAATCGGTAGCTACATGAAATAATTTCTAGACTATTCGAACTGTCCAATGTTCAATCTTATGTAGTCAGGAAAGTTGTTTCGTTCGACACAGAATTTTCCTACTACTTTGTCCACAATGATTTACCGATATAATTAAGACCCCCTTAATGGTGTTGATTCAGATACAAGATATATCGAACCAAGATGAACATACAAGTAAACGTTAAGACGAGTTACACGAAGATGTAATACATAAGTTTAAAATATCTATGGTAATTAATTTTAGGTTAAGTAATAATATTATACGTAACAGTTAATTTAAGATCATTTGTAAGATGCATGATAATCATTTGGAAGAGTGAGGTGGCATACTCAGCAACAAAAAATTCATCAATTATATCAGAGCAAATAAGCAGTAATCAGATAAATAAAAGACACGCAATATATGTATATATATATATATATATATACATATATATATATATATATATATATATATATATATATATATATATATATATATATATATATATATATATATATATATATATATATATATATATATATGTATGTACAGCGTTAACAGGCCTTTTAGGTCCATTGCTGGATGGATAATTTCCATCGTTTTCTATTCTTCTATCACTACATCTCTCCATTTCTTTCTTGGTCTTCCTCTCTTTTTGTGCTCTCAGGTACTCTCCAAGCAATATTCTTGACTAGTCTATTACCTTGCATTCTTTCTAGATGGCTGAGCCATTCTAGTCTACGTTTTTTCACCACTTTTTTATTGTAGGGTTAGCATACAAATGATACACTTCTGCATTAGTTCGTCTTCTCCATTCTCCCTCTACTAGTTTTCTACCAAATATTCTGCGAAGTATCTTTCTTTCCCATGCTTCCAATGTGTTCTGTACGGTTTTGTTCATAGTCCATGTCTCGGCAGCGTATAGCATTGTGGGTCTAATTATAGTTTTGTATACTCTTATTTTTGTATTACGAGATATATCTTTGGCCTTAATTATTTTGCTCATGGCTCCAGCACACCTGTTGCTCTTGGTCAATATCAGGTTGATTTCAGTTTCTTCGTTACATGTCTGATCAATAAGAGTACCTAAGTACATATATTCATCCACCTTCTCGAATTCTACAACTGATCCATTCTCCACCTCCAATTTAAAGGATCCCCTGGTGCTTATTCCTTTTTTGCTCGAGATCTCCATGTATTTCGATTTATTAATAATAACTTTCAGTCCCATTTTAGAGCTTTCCCGAATCAGTCTTTTTGTTATATTTGATAGTTCTTTTCCATTTCTTGAAATGAGAACCACATCATCAGTGTATGATAAGCATTGGTGCTCCTTGTATAAAATAGTTCCGGAACTGTTTATCCCACTAATCCTTACAATTTTTTCTAGAAATATGTTGAATATCAATGTAGACAACGGGTCTCCTTGGCGAACACCTTTTTTCACTTCGAATTCTTCTGAGACTGTACCGTTGCATCTCACAGCACAAATGGTTTGTCTAATTGTCATTTTTACCAATCTTATTATTTTTTCCGGCACTTGGAATTCTTTTAGTGTTTTTATTAATTTGTTTCTGTCTATTGTATCGTAGGCAGCTTTGTAATCAATGAAAAGTACTTGTGCTGAAATGTTGTATTCATAGCAATTGATCAGGATTTGTTTTAGCATAAAAATTTGATCAGTTGTTGATCTTCCCTTCCGAAATCCTCCCTGGTATTCTCCTAGATTCTTCTCTATATATATTTCTAATTGTTTTTTAATTAGTATGGCGAGTACTTTATACATTACTTCTAATAAGGATATTCCTCTACAGTTTGCGCATTCAGTTCTATCTCCCTTTTTGTGTATAGGAATTATAATCGACTTATTCCATTCTTGAGGCATTTCTTCGGCATTCCATACTTCTAGTATTAGCTTACCAAGTTTGTTTATTAAGACCTCTCCTCCATATTTTATGTTCTCTGCCATAATGCCGCTCTCCCCAGGACTTTTTTGGTATTTCATATCTTTTATTATTTCTTCAATTTCTTCTCTTGTGGGCTTTGGTATTTCTTCTATTACTATTTGAGGTCTAGGAACATAACAATTTTCTTCAGTAGTCACTTCTTCATTTATTATATATATATATATATATATATATTCGGTTTTTTTTTTCATTTATTATCTCTTCGAAATATTCTTTCCACCTTTCACATATTTGGTCTTCATCCACTATCAGGTTTCCTTGCTTATCTTTTACATTCATCGTTCTTCCCTGGTACCCAGTTTTAATGTATTTTACTTCTTTATACAAATTTTTTATTTAATTTTTCTTGTAATTTTCTTCAATGCGCTTAATTTTATTATCCATATACTTTAGTTTCCGCTCCCTTAGGATTCTCTTTACTTTTTTTCGTTGTACGGCATACCTTTCTAGGTCGTCTTGTTTTTGCGAACGTAAACTTTTTAATCTCAAATCTGATCTTTTTTTTTAACTCTGTTCTGCATGTCATTGAACCAGTGGTTTTTTCTAAATCTTTTGTTCTTGGTATGTTCTTCGACGTAGCTTCCTTTATAGTGTTTGTCATTTTCAAGAACTTTTGTTGTATGTTACTCACAGTAGTACTATCTTGTTTGGCGTAGGTTTCTTCTATATCCTTTTGATAGTCCTGCTCTACCTCAAATTTTCGCAGTTTTTCAAAGTTAAATTTACGTTGCACTTTCTTTTTCCGTTTATGCTTTTTAATTATTGCTTCTCTCATATTAATTCTAACCAAAAAATGATCTGAGTCTACGTCAGCCCCTCTGCACGTTTTCACATTTGTTATTAAATTCGCAAACTTCTCTTGTATTAAGAGGTGGTCTATTTGATTAGTTTCATTTGACCCCGGAATTTTCCACGTTCCTTTATATATATTTTTTCTCCTAAAATGGGTACTCATTATCTTCATCCTGTTTTCAATTGCGAATGTGATTAATCTCTGTTCATTATCATCATATATATATATATATATATATATATATATATATATATATATATATATATATATATATATATATATACATCTAGCGGTTAATGTAAGCTCCGTTCTAAAACGGTATTATACTAACTCCAGTAGAATATACACCGTGTATATTATTATCTGCGTAGCGCTTTATGTAGACTCCGAGCAACACGTAGGATTAAGTGAACTCTGTAATAGGTTAAAACACTTTTGGGATCCGTATGTATACCTTCGCGTACACAACTAAACTCTTGCGATGTTGCCGATAATTTGATTAGTCGTAGACTTTCAAATTTTACAGCAGGTACATTTTGGAACTTCAAATTTATTTAAATATCAATCAATTTAGTCATCGAGAAATTTCACAAATACTTGGTTAATGCAGTTAAATATTTTAGAGTGGTAATTTATATTACTTGCTTTAATTATTTTTAAACTTAAGTAGTGCCTATTATAAACTTCGAAAAGGCAAGAGTTCATTTTTATTTATTAGTTTTTTTTTTAAAATGCGTTGGCACTGAAATATTTATTATATAAATGAACGTTCTGATGTTTCGATTACTACAGTTTATGACGTATAAAATATTTGTTTTATGGAGTAGTAAAATTTAAATTATAACAATTTATAAATCATTCTTAAAATTCCAATTTTTTACCGTCTAATTTCAATATTTCGATTTTTAAATGTAGGGAATTCAATATCCTATATACTATATTTTAGATACACATAAACACATGGATACACTTATGGCAGATACTAAAAGAAGAAATATTTGGGTTCCTTAGGGTATCTTGATTCTCGGCAACATATCTATTACAATTACATATAATATGTTCGGTCTTATTGTTTTAAATGCTTTGTCGCTTGTACAAGCTATTATTATTTTCATCTTTATATAATTGTGTTTTTGTATCTTTCGTTGTCAGGCATATCAAAATTTAATTTTTAATTTAGAAGTAAATGTATATATAATATTCTTTTTTCTGTCACTTAGTTTAAATATAGATCACTTATATTCTTCTTGCTTATTTATTTTTATTCATAATACTTATTAACGTACGTAATAACGTACCCGTTTTTGCAAAGAGCAACAACGAGTACGAAAGATATCGGGTATCAGGGGTGGTATTTGTCAATCTAAATGCCACTTACGACATATTAAATAAGAGAACATTTCTCCAAAGCTGCATGACATCGCCTTGGATAAAAACATTACTTGTTTTATCCGCGTATATCTACAGAATAGAAGATTTTTCGTATCATTCAATGGTAAGATGAAGAACGCAGATGAATGGTCTCGCTTGGGGCACCTACACTGTATTACATTTACACAAATGATTAACCGATAACAGTAGATACTAGGACTTTCATGTAGACGATACATTGCACAACCAAAACTTTTGTTGCTGAAGTGAAAAAAAATCTAAATGATTGCCTTAAATATAATAAAATGAACTACGAATTAATTTTAAGCCAAACCCCGAAAAACCTTAGGAGCGCTCCTTCAATTTGTCTAAGACAGGCGCTTTCACAAAACTGAATATCTAATCTAATATAAATCTAATATAATCTATAGTCTAATATAAATACCTTTTTTTTAAACGCATCTACCACGCAGAGGCATTAGCGTATTTAGATTAATGTTACAGTTGATACAAATAGTGTATATACATTAGTTCACAATTAATAATAATAATATGTATGTGTATGACAATGTATGTTTTAAATCTTATGAAGAAGTTGACAGTCTTTAAGATAAGAAATTATTCTTTTTGTATCTGTATTTTCTTCTAGGGCAGTTGGGTATGCTATATTTCGTTCACTGTTATATTTAGGACACTGTATTAAAAAATGTTTTAACGTTAGAACACGGTTGCACACTTCACAAACTGGTTTATTTTTGCGCTGTAGTAAATAGCCATGAGTAAATCGTGTATGGCCGATACGGAGACGGGTAAATATCACATGCTCTCTTCTGTCTTTTATTTTTGGTTTCCAAAGATGTGGATGTTTGTTGACTTCATATAGCCTTGATGGAGTGTTGTTTCAAGTTTGTTGCCATTTTTGAATTATTTTTTGTAGTATAAGTTTATAGTTTAAATCGTTTTGTACCAATATGTTACTTTCTTCGGACATTAGGTTAGTTGGTGCGTTTTTAGCTAGTTTATCTACAACTTCGTTACCTTCAATTCTGACATGAGAAGGTACCCATAAAAAATGAACTTATATTTTCTTATTTGAAATGTTTTTATGTTCTTTTTTACTAAGAAGTAGAAGGGGATTGTCACAGTATAATTGAGTCAGTGAGGAAAATGAATTTAGAGAATCTGTAATTATTATACATATTTCTTGGTTTTTGTTTTGTATTAACGATAGTGCTTTTAGAATTGCAAATAATTCAGCCGAAAAGATGGTTGTAATTGACGACAATTGGAAACTAACTGAGATGTCTTCCGAATAAATTGCTGCTCCAACTCTGTCTTCATTTTTTGATGCATCGGTGTATACGCTGTAGGTATTGCCATATCTGTTTAATAGTGTACGAAACTTTTGTTTAATGACGGTTGACGATATCTCTGATTTCTTAGGTTTGTTTGATGTCGATAGCCGGAACAGATATTGTCCATGGCGCAGGGTTGTGGATTGAGGAGGTATCATAAGTTTTTGAAAATTGAAAATTTAATTTGGATAAGTATGATCGTATACGAAAGTAAAAAGGATGATCAATTTGATGTGTTTGTTAAAATTTATTTGTAAATCGATCAGCAAAAACGTTATGCACAACTGGATTATTTCGGTTTGATGACACTGCTGCTGCTTATGTTAGGCTTAGTGGAAAATATGAATTTTACTATAACGAAATATAAACAAACCATGGAAATTTGATGATTTGAAGAAAGAAAATGTCAAATTAGGCTAGAGCAATAACTGAAACAAAAGAATCAATTGGAAATAATGTCAGTCATCATATATTTACTCTAAAAATAACTAACAAAAGATAGACATTAAATGAGAAGTAAAAATTAAAAGAATAATATGTCACTAAAAGACTTGATTTGTAACGATTATCAAAATTTAATAAAAGTCACAAATGTCATCCGATTAATAACAACATTAAATCGTCTGTCAATAAAAAATGTGAAGAACAATTGGACAACACATAGTTTGGATTTAGAAGTGGATTGGGAACAAAAGAGGAATTATGCGCAATGGAGGTACTATTACAAAAATGCAGAGATTATAATGAAAACATATTCATATCTAATATAGATTTTCAAAAGTATTTGACATAGTTCAACCTGGTAAGCCCATACATGCATTAAAATACATACACCTAGATACCAAGATATTAATTTACTAAAAAATCTACTAAACTCAAACAGCGGTCATGCGGGTGAAAGATAGAGAAACAAATCAAGCAGAAATTCAAAAAGGAGTCAGCCAGAGATGTGTGTTGTCAACTAATAGGTATTTTAGGAGACACTATGGGAAAGAAGTAAGGAATGGAGTGAGCATCATTAATAACATAAAATTTGCAGACTAAACCCCAATTATGACAGAAAATATAGAGGATTTACAAATTCTTATAGAAATCATTAACAGATAAAGCAAAAAGATAGGACTAAACTAAACAGATAAAAGTCAATGTTTACAAATAAGAAATTGAGTGTGGTTATTAGATTGAGATCGTCAAATGTTATGTATGGTCGCAACTGCTATATGGGGTAGAAGCTTGGACCCTGACAGCCAAATCTGTAAAAAAATTAAAGGCATTCGAAATGTGGCTATATAGGCGTATTCTTAAAATTCCTTGGACTGTAAAAGTCTCAAACGAAGAAGCGTTAAGACGAATTGTCTATCTGGACATTGTATCTGGGCTACAGTTCGAAACGATAAATACTCTCTTCTACGCGTCATCATGCAAGGAAGAGTAGAGGGAAGAAAAGTCTTGGGAAGAAAGACAAAATCTGGCAGAGAAATATCAGAGATTGGACTAACTTCAGTGTTGAAGAAATAATATATCTAAAAAATCTAAAAGAATATCTAATACATATATCTATACCGGATCCTGTAAAATTTTAAATACATTAAATTAAATCTCTCGTAAATTATAAAGCCTATTCTTAGATTAAAATAACAAATTTCTTAGTATTATGATATGTAGTATTGTGATAATGTGTAGGTGTCAGTATTCTTTTAAAAGAGATTTATAGGTTGGTATATAAATTTCACGGTTATGTGTCATACGGTTTCATCTTTCATACAAACATTAAAAACCTTAAAAAGTTTCATTTTACATACAATTAGCACGTTGGCTCTGGAAATGAGCTATAAATATGCATTGTTAAAAATGGTATACATTTATATAGATTATTATATATTATATAGATTTTCCTTTGTCGTCTTCTGATTATGTATCTCAATTCGTTCCTAATTAAGCACATGTTGTTCACAAGGTACCTCTCTCATGTTTTAATCACTACTTTTTTTTACCTTTTGCCATAGTTTTCCTCATTTTCTTTATTCATATCGATTTCACTCATAACGAATATTGGGTAGTTTATTGTTTCATGAAACTTTCTCCTTATATGTCCGTATCATACAAGTTGTCTAGTTATTATAGCGTATATAATGTCGTATGTTAATTCCATTTTATTTAACAACAAAATACTAAAAACTTTGTTTTCAAAACTTACACCAAATTAATTGTATCTTATCACTACAGCTGTTTCGGCAGAGTGCCTTTCTCAAGTCTCAAGTTTCTCGAATCCGTCAATCATCTATTGTATTTCTTATCAGGATTTTGAAGCAGCTGTGCTCCATTAGTCCATTTTTGTAACTATTTGTCACTGTTTCCCTTTTTTCTTTATTGTCATTATTACGTAGCGCTACAACACTGGGTGAGTCTTCGCTAACTACAACTTTTTTCCAAGTTGATAGATTTTCCACGAATCTTCAATGAAATGTTAATTTTCTAAGATATGATTGGATGTTTTCTCTCTATTGTATACTGAGACACCCAAGTGGCATTCTTCTGTGCTAAGTTTCTTCCATACCAGTTTTACAAGTTTGACATCTTGGCGGCTATGCATGTGTCCGATCTACCTTAAGCGATTTATTTTCCTGAATAATATCGTTATAGGAGCTTTCTTTATTCAGTATATGTTCTAATTCTATACGGAATTTGTAGTGATATAATAATGAGGTTAAACAATTTTAGAAGAATTAGGCTCTGTATTTCTTTAGTGACATTATTATTAACCGTGATTATTGATCTAAGATATTTAAAGTATTCCATACTTTCAAAATTGTAGTTGTTGACTTTATTATTTTATCTAGATGTATTGAATTGCTCTCTTCTCTTGATTCGCTTGTATTTGGTTTTCATTTTGTTGATTTTAAGTGAAACAGTTTTGGTACTCTCCTCACTTTGTTAAAGATGTCGTTTGCGGATGGGAGAGAGTTTCATATGGGATCAATGTCATAAGCATATGCTAGGAGTGCTTTGTACCTTGGTCCATTAATGGATTGCATCTTAAATATGCGTTATTTCTATTTTAGTAAGCTGTTCATTAATTTTTTGAATATTTAAATCGAGAATCTGTATTTATTCGACTGTTTTATAACACAGTTTCTTGGCGCCTATTTTAATCTCTGTTTTTTTGACATAGGGAGTTCGGTGGTATGTCCTTAACGTTTTCATAACCAACGTTCGAAAATTTGTTTTACTGTAAAGTGATGACGATTTTACTAGAAAATATAGTGCTATTTAATAATAATAAAGTTCAAGCTACAATTCCTATATGCATTAACTTGGTACTGATATCTCTGCTCCCCGATCCCAGGTAGCAGTCAGGTAAACATTAAAACTGCTACACTCATGCTTCCTATTATCCAACGATTAGCCGGTCCAGGACTATACGCCTTATTATAGTACTGATATTGCTTCTGCCCCTCATAAGTGAATTTAATATTCAAGGAAGGTTTTGGAAATTTAATAGGATTTTGTATGTTAGAATATTATTTCTCTGAGAAAGTGAAGAATATCTATTTTCTACCCGTTTTAATCCATAAATTAAATATTAGAATGCTATAGAATAATGCTACAAGCAGCAAAAAAACGGTCTAATAGTCAGTAATCAGAAAACCAAATAAATGTTCTTTAACATACAAAAGAAAGGATGTAGAGTAGGGCATAACGTAACACTAAACCCATATAATTTTGAAAGATTGCAGCATTTTGGGTATCGTAGATAACGTTGTCACATAAGAAATAAAATGGAATATTCAGGTAACTAACTGATGTATATATAACCCTCATAACACTTTTAAATCCAGAAGTCTAATACGAATCCCTAAAATAAGGATATATAAAATAGTGATTAAACCAATGCTATTGACTGGATACATGACGAGAACGCTGACAAAACAATGTAAGTAAAACTCAGGTATTAATTAGATCAGTATTACCAGAAAACCCATTAGAAGTATTGCCAAGAAATGTAGAGCATATAGTGAAATCTAAATATCGTAGAATAAGATATTCAGACAGTATCGAGCGAAAACATTATTGATGAGGAAAGAGAGATCCATCGCTGAGAAAGTGAGAAACTAATTGCCAAAAGCAAAGGGTACTTTGTAATAAAGTACCCGTACTCTAAAGCATAAGCATGTCTTTTCCTACTCTTTAAGTAAGTGATGGATTCGACTGTCACTTGATGGAAATTTATTTTATCTGACAATAAAACAGGTATGCGTTTACATGTTATAGCCTGTAACTGAATAAGTTGAAGAGGGGACAACTGTTTGTCTCAAGTTGGTGATTTAGAATTATGGCGGTATTTTTTAATTTGCTGATTTCCCTAAATTCTAATTTCCATAGAATCTAAAAATACCTTAAGGCTTTTATTTTAAATATACTTTTTTAGTAATGAAAATACGTAAACAGAACCTTTAATATACCTGTAACCTTTGATTTCTGGGATAAACCCATCTTCTAAGCAATACCGTCGATATATTTATTTGAAATTTTGTACACTTATTTTACCCGTTTATGTCCTTATTATCCATATATGAGTTGTCACCGATATGATAAACTCACTTACTTTTCACAAAGAGACTCTATATTAAGTACGGTGATTACTATACATATCTGATTCGAAATATCGTCGAAAAGTAACAGTATGTAAAATTTAAATTTTTAATGAAAAGTTAAAGATTAGCCATTTATTATGGAGTTCAAAAGAGAAGCCTTTACGAAAATTTAAGTACTAATAAGACCACCGCAATCTGACGTACCCTGGGTAATGAACAAAAAATTAATCGGCTAATCACCCGTTCAATATGATTTTTGTCAAATCGGCCCTTTTTAGGACCAACTATTCTAATTAAGTCTATAAATATTAAGGGTGCTTAGCACAAATGTGACGTATTTCTAGTGCAGGAAACATATAGAGGGCCAAACCTAGGGTATTTGGTATTAATATGATTCCTGAAAAACACATAATAAATGTAAAAGTGCTATCTCTGCTGGCAAATAAGTAAAGAAAAACTTAAATAAGAGAGGACAAAACCAGTCAGCTGAGGGAACCTTTCAACTATGTTGAGCTTGGATCCACTATCTACCTATATAATGAACAATATTACGGTTACTGACTGAAGATTTGAGCACAAAGCTTATAAAATTTGTACCAAAAACACAACAATTACTGATATCCAAAGTCTGCAGACAAGCAAAGCAAAGACAAAGTTGTTACCTTGCTTAAACCTGCAAAAACTCCAACGACCACAAAAGCTATCGGTCAATATATTTATTTGTCAGCTATATAAAATACTTCTGCACATAATCCTTAATATAATTTTACCGATAAGTTTTTTGTGATTAACGTTTTAGACTTACTTCGTCAATTTTGGGCTATCCAACAATAATTGCAGAATGTCATAAGTGAAGAATATCAATTTGCTATCCGGATTTAATCCATAAATTAAATAATGGGATGCTATAAAATAATGATATTAGCGAAAAAACGGTCTAATAGTCAGTAATAAAGCATATACATGTTCTTTAACATACAAAAGAGATGACGTAGAGAAGGGCATAATGTAGCAATAAACCCATATAATTTTAAAGGATTGAAACGTTTTAGATATCGTAGATAACTTTGTAACATAAGAAATAAAAGGGAATATTCAGGTAGCTAACTGATGTATACATAACTCTTATAATACTTTTAAATTCAGAAGTCTAATACGACTCTCTTAAATCAGGATATATAAAACAGTGATTAAACCAGTGCTAATGTGTGGATATGTGACGAGAACGCTGACAAAACAATGTACGTGAAACTCAGGTATTAATTAGATCGGGATTGCTAGAAAAGCCATCAGAAGTATTTTCCGACTTACAAAGGTCCGCGTACTAACCATTAACGAACGGAAATAATGCCAAGGTCAAACACGTATATAAAGACAGCAACGTCGTACAAGAAGCTAAATCTCAATGCTAAAGTTGCGCTGGCTATATCCAAAGGCTTTATAATAACTGCATTGCCAAGTTAAATTGGGAGGATGCCCCAAGAGAAAAAATGTCCTTAGGACTTCCACAAATGAAGGGGGAAGGTAACATGAGGTCAGATTTAGGAATCATGAGACTATCTACCGACCCATCATATTTATCAAAACATGCCTGTTCAACTACCTGCTATCCTACCTATAGTCAATACTCATCTGTTGGGGACTATCAAATCAATTACATGTAATCAAACAAACCAGAATAAAAAAAGTTATCCCAGGAAAGGCACTTCAGAAATATTGACATAAATTTTTAAAACGTTATTTACGTGGCTTATTAAAATTTAAATTTTTAATGAAAAGTAAAAGATTAGCCATTTGTTATGGGGTTCAAAGAAGAACCTTCACGATGTTAATTTTTTGAGATATGATTGGATGTTTTCTCTTCATTGCATACTGAGACGCCCAAGTGGCATTCTTCTGTGCTAACTTCCTTCCATACCAGTTTTACAAGTTTGACATCTTGGCGTCTATGCATGTGTCCGATCTACCTTAAGCAATTTATTTTCCTAAACAATATCGTTATAAGAGCTTTCTTTATTCAGTATGTGTTCTTCTTCTATATATATATATATATATATATATATATATATCTTCTATTACCAAGTTAAATTGGGAGAATGCCACGAGACGATGTCTACAAATGAAGGGTGGAGGTAACATATGATCAGATTTAGGAATAATGAGACTACCTACCGACCCATCATATTTATCAACACTTGCTATTCTACCTACAATCAATACTTCTCTGTTGGAAGCTATCAAATCAATTACTTGTAATCAAACGAACTAGGCTTAAAAAAATTATCCCAGGAAAGGCACCTCAGAAATATTGACAAATTTTTAAAACGTCATTTACGTGGCTGAGTTTACAACAGAAATGAGGAGACAAAAAGAAGAAAAGGCAATAGAATCTTGCTGTGTTTTGACTATGCGATGACGATGATCTTTATATAACATAGAGGGAGATAGAGAGAAGAATGTCTATGTTTAATCTAGAAACCGCTGGTTTTCTCACTTTCGAATTGGGTATGTATATGTATTACCATAGATAATAAAAGCAAGAGGACTATAATTATGAAACTTTATCTAAAAAGTAAAATCAATAAACAAATTATATATACAAAAGGATTATATAAGTAAATCCCTAATATTTACACAGACTGCTTTACAAAAAGTGAACGGATGAGCATAAAAACACAACTGTTTTAAAAACATAATATTATTAGACGAATTGTGGATTCATTTCACGCAAACTAAACCAGTTTAGTTAACATACTACAAAATAAATCAGAAGACTATGCTAAAATATGATACGGCAAAAATAAGGCAATGACTTTTACAGCTGATTGTCGTATACATATCAATATAACGCAATTATGACGATTTGTCCACAGCATATGAATATTGTCTCGTAATTTTATATGGACGGCGTAATTCATCACTTGACCAAGTGCCAAAATATGATTTTGAGATATTTGACTTTAAAGTTTTCACTCTATTAAAATTCACTATTATGTTACAATTGTCGTAATTTTTTGTTTTCGAATACAGTTTTTTATGTTTCTTATAAGTGCGAAATAGTAACTTGTCCAATATTAAAGAAAAACAAAAAAAAAGTCTTTTGGTCGACTTACGATTTTCGCCACATTGTGTAATTGTGTTATACATCAGTAGACCAAGCGACATGGAGGTCGTTTGGTCTAGTGATGAGTAACTAAAATATCACTTTTAGTGAATTATTGGTAGGCCACAAGCTATTATTTCTTTTTGGGTATGACAAAAATAGGCGTTGTTTTTGAATATTTTATATTACTTAAGAAATTAATCAAAAATATAAAATCTTTTAATGTCGTCTTCTATTGTATTGTTTCTGAAAAGAGAGCAATACAAAGGTTTTGCATCATTTGGTATTAGGTGCGTTAAAGATTGTCGTTAAGCTTGGGCACAAAAAGTGGCTTGCCTGTGGGCCAAAGAGGAATCAAGTGATTACTTACGGATTGCATTGCAACAGGCCGTCCTTTTTAAAAATCCTTGTAAAGATTTACTTCAACTTCACTAGTGTTAAGTTTTCATAAAAATAATCAGTGGTATATCCTTTCTTATTTAAATTTCTCTTGTTTTAAACCAGCCTTACTGTTTTCTATGTCTGACTTACGGTTTGTAATCATAGTTTCTAACTTCTTTGTTCCAACGAATTCTTCTTTTTTCATTCTGTGAACTACTAGTGGTTTCTTTTTACGGGATTTTTTCATCACGTTTATTTAATCATCAACGATATATAAACGTTGTTGAAATTTTAGGGCATTTTCAAAATCTCCAAAATCACTACCATTGGGTAAAAGCTATGACTAGGAAGGAAATAGCGTAATGTAATTTTTTCAATGGTAGGATGAGTTTCCAAAATCGTTTTCAGAATCAAAACTATTTTGATGTTGCGGTTTTGGCCGCCACAAGAGTCTGACCACAAAATTACATGTCTTGCAGAAGTAACATTTTCTTCAATATGTTTCTTAAGACAAATGCCTACGTCCTGGGCTCCCCGACCAGCTTCACCTTCTATCCAAATATAAGAATGACCTTTGTTATCCTTGGCGCTATGGATACCAAGACTGTAAATACATAATTGAGGCTTATAATATACAATATTTATTAGAATTCTCGGAAGGGGAAGAGTTTTTCTTTAAATCAAAATAAAAGGTTTCCACTTCTGGTTGATAGTTGCTTATCTTCATGTCTAGCTTTCTTCTAAATTGTGCATTTTCAGCTTCTTCTAAGTGCACATTTTTTCTGTTTTTAACTTGCTTCTTCTTCAAGTGCCGTCTCCATCAATGGAGGTTAGCGGTTATGGTGGCAAACGTTTGTCTATCTTCAGCTGTTCTTAAGAGTTCCTCAAATCCAAGTCCTGTCCAGTTTCTGATATTACGTAACCAGGACAATTTTTTTCTTCCAATTCCTCGCTTTCCTTCTATTTTGCCTTTTATTATCAACTGAGGGATGTAGTATTTCTCGTTGCGCAACAAATGCCCTAAATAACTGGTTTTTCTTCTTTTGACTGTTCTCAATAGTTCTTTTTCTAAATTCAGTCTAGCTAGTACTTCTTCATTTGTTTTTCGTGCTGTCCAAGGAATTTTTAAAATTCTACGGTACACCCACATTTCAAATGCCTCGATTCTATTCAGGCTCTTTATTTTTAAAGTCCATGTTTCGACTCCGTAGAGAAGAACAGACCAGATAAAACATTTTACAAGTTTTAATCTCAATTTAATATTTATATGTGTATCGCAGAATAGAACGCGCATCTTAAAGAAACTATCCCTAGCTTGAGCAATTCTCGCTTTAATTTCTTGTTCTGGGTCCAGCTTGCAATTAATCCAACAGCCAAGGTATTTGTATTGGTTTACCTGTTCTAAAATATTCCCATTTATTTTTATAGGTAAGGGGATATTCTGTTTTCTTTGGATCACCATTACTTTTGTTTTTTTTTTCGTTGATCTTCATTCCAAACTCTCGACAAGCATCCTTAAGGTGGTCTATAACCCTCTGTAAGTTTGTGTCTGTATCAGCCAGTAGGACAGTGTCATCTGCATATCTTATGCTAGATATTGGTTACTAGATGGTTACTAGTTGCTAGATGGTTACTAGTTGCTAGATATTGGTTAGATATTAACTTGCTTAATTGTTCGTTATCTGCGCAATTTTTAATTTCTAATTCGAAACAATCACATCTACTACAAGTAACTTTTTTCAACTTTTTTCTTTGAAGATTAAATCGTGTTAAAAACATTTTTTTGTAAAACGAAAATTTAACAAGGTCATTGTCTGCTTCTTCAATATACAATTCATACATTTTACTTAGTGTTATGTCTTTTGTTAGGTATTCTCTTTCTGTGTTAGCTCTTCTGTAATGTGACTATTATAGAAAAATTTAAGCAATAACTGCCACTACTTCTTAACCTAAACGCCTCAACAAGTTGCCAACGTCACCATTGTTAACAACGTTTATGTACATATGTTGCCAAATATTCGATTTACAATCATTAAAACGCTCGCAAGAGGCGCTTGGTCTACTGATGCAAAACTAATACACAAAAATTAGTCGCTTGCTCTAGTTATACAAAATTCAAAATCCAAAATAAAAAGAAAGGCACTTAATCTTTTTAAATATATCTGGTTATCCGTTACTAACAGGTTAATGGGATTTATTACGTAGATAGTTTATGCTTTTTTCCACCTTCTTCTTTAAGTTCCATCTTCTATCGAAGGTTGGAAATCACCATGGCTATACGGACTCTGTTGACTGCCGCTCTAAAAAGTTCTGCACTACTGCTTTCAAACCATTCCCTTAGGTTTTTAAGCCAGAATATTTTTTATCTCTAACTATTCTAATTATGTGTATAAATATTAAGAGTATATCTAGAGATAAAGACACTCCACTTTACATATGCGCTTAACAAAATGCAGGAAGCACATAGATGGCCAATCCTATTTGGTTTTAAGCTAATCGCTGAAAATTTTCGTATTAAATGCAGGCAAAGAAGCAAAGAAAAACTTATAATGAGAGAAAATAAAACCAGTTAGCTGAGAGAACCTTTCAACGATGTTGAGCTTGGATCCGCTATCCACGTATATAATGAACAATATTACTGCTTCTGGCTGAGGATCTGAGTACAAAACTAACTCTAAAATTTGAACCAAAAATACAACAATGGCTAATATCCAAAGTCTTTAGACAAGCAAAGCCAAGACAAAGTTGTTGCCTTGCTTAAACCTGGCAAACACTCCAACGACCACAAAAGCTATCGGCCAATATATCTATTTATTTTGTCAGCTATACAAAATACTTCTGCACATGATCCTTAATATAAACCGATAATAGAAGAAAAACTCAAATTAAAAAAAAAAGTGGCTATATATGACAGGTTAAATCATATACGTTACAAATACTAAATCTTGCAAAACACAGCGAAGAGAAGTACGAAAAATATCAGGTATGAGAAGTGGTATTTGTTAATCTAAATGCCGCTTACGACACCTTAAATTATAGGGTATTTCTCCAAAATCTATGTAATATCCCCTGAGGTAATAAACTCACTTGTATTATCCGCGTATGCCTACACAACAGAAGATTTTTCGTATCACTCAATGGTAAGAATACCAGATGAAGAACGTAGAATAACGGTCTCCTTTGGGGTACTGTAATGGCACCTACTCTGTATAACATTTACACATACCAGTAAATACTAGGTCTTTTATTATGTAGACGATACATTATCTATTGTTGCACAGCCAAAAAATTTTGTTGGTGAAGTGGAGAAAAATCTAAATCATACCTTAAATACAACAAAAATAGATTATGAATCAATTTTAAGCCAAACCCCGAATAAAGTCAGGTGTGCTCCTTCAATGTCCCTAACAGAGACACTTTCACAAATCTGAATATATACCTGAACCAATAGTGTCATGAAATCCTTAAACTCTGGACTTGCTATAAATACCTTGAAGATAGTTTCTATCACACTTTGTCATTCACAGTACTTTGTTTAAAATCAAATGCCAAACTAGAACCAGAAAAATAATATTCTCTGCAAACTTGTCAGCTAAAAATGGGAAGCACATCCTTCCACCCTTAAAACGTAGACGCTTGAACTCTATGCTTCTGCTGCCGAATATACCTTGATAGTATAAGTGACACCAACACATACTTAACACGTAGATTTAGTTATAAATTAGTCAGCCAAATTCAGGGAATATTAAGACTTACATCCATACATAAGCTCTACAATATCGTAGCTATCAATCCACCTAATATCCGAAGATAAGTAGCTAGAGAGCAAAAAAAAACAAAGTCCAGATTCGTAATATCCACTCCACGAATACCAGCCCATTTTATGACTAGAATCAAGGAAAAACTGGCTATATCAACACATCTGCAAGAGATACAAACAAAAATAAGCTGCCCCTCGCCATCTGGTCCCACGAACGGAACTTCCTTATGGTAGTTATCTTCCTTAAATCTGCCAGGAAGACTCTTGCCTGCAAACACCGGTTAACTTGTGTGCATGTGGGGTGGTACAAGACTTACCACACTTTCTTAGTTAACTTTACCATTCAAATCGCTCTTTTTTGAAGGGACAAGGTTTATTTATGTGAACTGAACATGTAAAGTACAGTCAGTAAGCTATTACTTATAAAGATCATTGCAAATTTGACACTAACTCCACTTATATTGATTACATATTACCCCTAAATAGGAGATAAAACATTCAGAAATATGTAATATTGGTGAAGTGGTATAATTCATGTTAGATAAATTAATCATTCTTCCCTTTTTTGTGCACTACTACCCATTTTAACAAAAAATATCTATTTTAGCACTTAAATATTTATTTTGAGATTACCTTCTATCCAGAATTAAAAAATAGAATAATAAGAAATAGAATCCAGAAAAAAATAAAATAATAAAATAGAAGAAATAAAATAATAAAAAAGCTGTATATAAGATATCATGAAACAATGGATGAAATAAAAGAAGTTCTTATTAACCGGATTCTTAAATAAACCGTATAAAGACATACTCACGTTAACAAAATACATTAGGAAATTTTCGCATATGAAAAAACACATCCAACTTGGTAATGAAATCCTTTTATATCTATAAATCTATTTTTAGAAAAGCACGTACCTACCAAAAACAGGTATTTGGTAGTACACATATCTGTTACATACTGTAATGCGTATGAATAATAACAAAAGTAAGGAGTCTATATGAACCGTTTAGAATATACGCTGGAAATAAACGGCTTAATCCCATAGTTGCCAAACTATCAGAGCTTACTTAAACCGACATACGTATGGTTCCAATATACACGGAACAAGATCTGAACGACCCCTATAATATATACACGTGAACTAAGCGATATACATTCATGATACAGGGGTACTTAGGGGCTCCACAAAATTTTTAAAAATTGTGAAACTATACATGTTGACGAATCGACAGAGCCAATATTATGGAATGGTCAAGTGAGCTCCGTATATCGGTGGCCACTTGACCACGGAGCTCACTTGAACCTGAATTTTAACATGGGCGGAGTCCACTTTATGCCGTAGATATATATATATATATATATATATATATATATATATATATATATATATATATTGATTTATAGTATCAGCAATCGGTCTGTATACAAAGTGAATATTTCAATACTTACAACTATAAGAGTAAAAATTTAAATTTTTTTAACATATCTAAATAAATGACATTTTTGTTTGATTTTTATTTAGAAGTTATATGTCCAAGATATTCTAGCTTGCGTTGTTTCACTGTGGATATAATGTGGTATGTAGTCAGTTATTGTAATACTGATATTTAGGAATGGAATAAAATTATAGGTAGAGTTACTAGATAATATATCTACCTATAATTTTATTCCAGTCCTAAATATCAGTATTAAAATAACTGACTACATACCATCAATAATTACATTTTATAGATCAATTTACCATGTTCCTGATTCTTTCTCAATTCTTTACTATTAATTCTATCTTTCCACTTTATAATATGGATAATACTGTCATAATAATTGTTTATTTTAACTTATTCACTAAAACTTGTACAATGGGAATTCACTCATATATATATATATATATATATATATATATATATATATATATATATATATATATATATATATATATATATATATATATATGTTCGGATAAGTTTCCGCGGTCAGATAAATGAAAATTACTAAGTTCTCGCGAAGAAAAAAAAAAAAAAAAAAACGGAGTCCCCATTCCTTGAAGAGGCTTAGGCCTAAACAAGGTTAAAACGGTCCTGTCTTGTCTTCTCGCGAAGAACCGCGTTTAGAATTTAAAACTCGACGTTTCGGCACCCATTTTGGAGCCATTATCTCTCCCTTATTTCCCACTCTTATTTCCCGTTCCATAAGACTTAGCGACAACAATCACAGGTCATCCGAAATCAATTCAATAAGACAAACACTCCTACAAAACGGCTACCACAAAACCCAAATCAATAGAAGCATTCAAAAACTTCTAAACCCCACTCCATCCAAAAAAGAAACCTTGCCGCCGGATCAACCCAAAATCTTTCTACCTTTCATTAAAGGTGTCACTGACAAGATCAGTAGAACTCTTATCCCTCTTAATATCAAAACCATCTTCACCACTCACTCCAACTTGTCCAATCTCGTCAGATCCGTAAAAGACCAAATCCCCAATGAAGACCATGGTGTCTACGAGATACCTTGTTCCAGTTGCCCACGTACATACGTAGGCTCCAAAATGGGTGCCGAAACGTCGAGTTTTAAATTCTCAACGCGGTTCTTCCCGAGAACTCAGTAATTTTCATATATATATATATATATATATATATACATATATATATTATATATATATATATATTATATATATATATATATATATATATATATATATATATATATATATATTATATATATATATATATACATATATATATTATATATATATTATATATATATATATATATATATATATATATCTACGGCATTAAGTGAACTCCGCCCATGTTAAAATTCAGGTTCAATTGAGCTCCGTGGTCAAGTGGATACCGATATACGGAGCTCACTTGACAATTCCGTAATATTGGTTCAGTCGATTCATCAGCATGTAGAGTTTAATAATTTATCAAAATTTTTTGGAGCCCGTAAATACCCCTGTATCATAAATGTATATCGCTTAGTTCACGTGTATATATTATAGGGGTCGTTCAGATCTTCTTCATTGTATATTTGAACCATACGTTTATCGGTTTAACTAAGCTCTGAGAGTTTGGCAACTGTGCGATTATACCGTATATTTTCAACATATACCCTGAACGGTTTATATGGGCTCCTTATTTTTATCTACTGTTTGTAGACAGTGGAATGTCATACGCATAACACTGTGTAACAGAGGATATCATATTACCTGGTATAACTACGTACTAAAATGTAACTGGTTCTTTTAAAAACAGGTATGAAGATACAAAAGGATTTGGGCTTATTATTGAATGGAATGTTCGCTTGCATAGAAAATTTTATTTTTTCTGTATTTTTAAAGATGTTGTTTTTTCATTTAATATAATTTTATTAGTTCAATGCCGGACTTGATGTTTTTTTTAATTACAGAAATTTCGTAATATATTTTGTTTACGTGAGTGTCTTTGTACATTTTATGTAAGCATCTGATTAATAAAAACTACTTTTATTTTATTCAATCTTCTGCGATATATTGTATAAAACTTTTTTAATATTTTAGTTCTGGTCTTATTTGTGTACTACATGTGATATCTCGATAGAAGGTTATCTCAAAATAAATATGGTTAAGTGCTACAATAGATATTTTTGTGTTAAAATGGGTAGTAGTGTGCACAAAAAGAAAGAATGGTTAATTTGTCTAACAAGGTATATTTGGCAGCAGAAGCATATAGTACAAGCGTCTATGTTTTAAGGGCGGAAGGACGTGCGCCTCATTTTTAGCTGGCAAGCTTGCGAAGAATATTATTTCTGGTCCTCAATTTACCTTTTAGTTTTAAACAATAATCTATGACCGACCCGGTGTGATACAAACTATTTTCAAGGAATTTATAGGAAGTCTACAGTTCAATGATTTTATGACAAGATTGGATGTTCAGTTTTGTGAAAACGTCTATGTTGAGGAAATTGAAGGAGCACCCACGAGTTTTTCAGGGGTTTTGGCTGAAAATTTATTCATAGTTTATTTTTATTGTGCAATAATAGGTGTCTCGTCTATATAATAGAAGTCCTAGTATCTACCGGTATGGATCGTTTGTTTGTGTAAATGTTATACAGTGTAGGTGCCTTTATGCTACCCCAAGCGAGACCGTTCTTCATCTGCTACTCTTACCAGTGAGTGATACAAAAAATATTCTCTTATGTTGGCATACGCAGACAATGTAAGTGAGCTTGTTATCTAAGGGGATATCATATAGTTTTTGGAGAAATATTCTGTAATTTAAGGTGTCTTAAATTGGTTGAAAAATACCACCCCTGATACCGGATATTTTTCGTACCCGTCTTTTTTTTTTGCCAAGTTTAAGCAAGGTAACAACTTAGGCTTGTCTCTAAATTTTGGCTATCTTCATAATTTGAATACAGTTGTTCATCATGCGGATAAGCCATTGTAGAGTGTTTTTGGTCCAGGTTTCGTAATAAGCTTTGTGCTCAGATCCTCAATGTCGGTAGTTGTATTATTTTTCATTAAATATGTAGATGGTGGATCCAAGCTCAACATCGTTAAAAGGTTCTCTCGGCTGACTGGTTTTGTCCTTTCTTACTTTAAGTTATTCTTTGCTTCTTTTGCGACAGAAATAGCATGTCTATATCTATGATCTGGTTTTCAGCGATCAGCTATATACCAAATACCCTAGGTTAGACCCTATATGTGTTTCCTGCACTAGAGATAAGTTACATTCGTGTTTAGCTCATATGTCTGATAAGTTTAAGTAAAGTAAAGTTTCTTGATCTCTAGATATACCCTTAACAGTTATAGACATATGTTATTAGAATAGTTGGTTCTAAAAAGGACCAATTTAACAAAATCATATTAAAGGGGTGACTGAAGAATTAGCCGATTAATTAATTAATCATTACCCGGGGTATGCCCGATTGCGGTGATCTTATTAGTACTTCAATCTTCCTTAACGCGCGTTCTTTGAATCCCATAAGTAATGCCTAATCTTTTACTTTTTATTAAAAATTTAAATTTTACATGCCGTGTATTACTTTTTGACGATATTTCGAATCAGATTTGTATAGTAATAATTTTAGGTATTAAAGAGCCTCTTTGTGAAAAATAAATAAGTTTGTGATATCGGTCGCAACTCATATCTAGATAATAACAAAATAAACAGTTAAAATAAGTGTAAACAATTTCAACTACATATATCGGTGCCACTGTTCAGGTGATGGGTTTATCAGAGATTATCAAAGATTACATTTTAATTCAATGTTCTATTTACGTATTTTCAATATTAAAAAAGTAGGAAAAGACATGTTTATGCTTTTATTTTTTTAAATCTATTCTATTTTCTTTTTAGAGTTCCGTCTTTTTTGAACGACCTGTGTTCTTTTTTTAATTGGGCACTTGTCCAAAGCTATGACAAATACTCTTTCCTCTACTATTCTACATTAATATGACTGATTCATTATTTTCTCTAAACACTCTGTCCTCTGCTATTCTACATTAATATGACTGATTTATTTTATCTTTCTTGCAGCAATTTTAATGTTTATCCTGTGTATCTTCTTCTTCTTCTTCTTCTATTTATATAGACATGACTGTCATTTTTCAATGTGCCTCCAGTAAGTTGCCGTTCCATCGTTTTCGTGATCTTCCTACTGATCGTCTTCCTACGGGTTGACCGTCTCTTGCCATCTTTACTACTCTATTTGTTGTCATTCGGCTTATATGATCGTTCCATTCTACTCTTCTATTTCTTAACCAGTTCTTGATCTTCTCCATTTTGCATCTACGTCGTATATCTGTACTTCTAGCTCTGTCCCATAGTGGCTTACCATCAATTTTTCTAAGTGTTTTCATCTCTGCTGTTTCTAATATCCTTTTTGTCCTCTCTGTGTCAGGTCTTGTTTCTGCCGCGTATGTCATTGGTCTGATGACTGTTTTGTAAATTCTGCCTTTCGTTTCTTTCCCGATAGTTTTATTGCTTCATATTGTTTCATTTAGTCAGCCTGCGGCTCTGTTTGCTCTATTCACTGGATCTTCCACTTCAGTTTCGAGCTTTCCGTAGCTAGATAATGTGATGGCTAGATATTTAAACTCCATCACTTGTTCTATTATCTGACCTTTCAGCTTCAATTAACATCTTAGTAAATTTGCTGTTGTAACCATGAATTTTGTCTCTTTTGGGGAAATTAACATGTTAAATTTTCTGGCAGTTATATGAAATTGGTGCAGCACACGTTGTAAATCATCTTCATTTTGAAAGAGTAGTATTGCGTCGTTTGCACAGCAATTTTAATTTGTTTTTCTTCCATTTGGTATCTTTTTTTAGTTCTTACTTTTTTATTATTTCATCCATAATCAGGTTGAACAATAGAGGACTCAGGAAATATCCCTGCCTTATCCCATTGTCAGCTTTATTAGGGTCGGTTGGTTCTTCTTCTACTTTTACTTTTATTGTGTTATTTTGGTATATATTTTCGGTCGTTTTGATTTTTCCTAGAGGTATCTCTCTTGCGTACAATAAGTGGATAACGTTTTTTAATTTGTGTTTCTTCTGCATATCATTATTTCTTCTGTGTATTAAAAGTTAAATTTTGCTTATTATTAAGATTCCCTTAACGTGTATATTAATTGTCTTGTTTCTGCAGTACGAATATATGTGTATCATGATAGATTGTAATGCATATTTCATTTGCGTTTGCCAATTACTTTTTCACTTCCTCAGCGATAGGTCTTTTTTTCCTCATCAATAACCTTATCTTATCCTCGCTCGATACAGGTATTCTAAGATATTTATATTTCACTATAATGCTCTATCATTTGGTTTTTATCTCAAATTTGCACCTATGACGAAATTTATAATACATATCTAATATCTGGTGCTTTCATATGAAACTGGAATAAAACACTTGGTAGATAATATTTATTTGTTTTGAGTACACTTTTTTTAGAACCTAGTACATAAAGGAATAAATATTTGTCTGTTTAGTGTTTTCCAAGTCTGTAAAACATAAACAGGCTTAAATATTAGATTATACATTTATTAAGAATATTCAATATCGAAATTGAAGATTTTGTATCACAAAATATGAATAGGTTTTTACATTTTGTTTGACGTTTTAATCTTCTAATCGGAGTTCATTTTTCAAAAAACTATAAAATTGTGAGAACAAATTGCTATATAAAAGTACGAGGCAATATTCTCATGCTGTGAGCTTTGCTGCTCTGTTACTTGTATAACGCTTAAGCTATTTTTAATTTTTTGTCAATATTTTTGAGGTGTTTCCTTAAATGACCATGTTTAAGGTTAGTACGTTTGATTAAATGAAATTGATATTAATTTAATAGTTTCCATTTTATTAGTACTGATGGTATATAACTAGCATCTGTTGGTACTATATATCAATTTTAACATGTGGAAGTGAGAGCACTCTCTTGTTAGTATTTTCAGTGTAAATTATGTGGCAGCCGTAGCTCAGTGGCTGTGTTACTGGTTTAACAAGCTGGAGGGCCCGGGTTTGAATCCTGGCACCGACAAAATTTTCAATTTCTAATTTAACTGCGCTGCCACCGTGCTTCGGAGGGTACGTAAAGCCGTCGGTCCCGGCTACGAAAGTAGTCGTTAAGTCATGTTAGGGGCGCTTGCGCGATCTGAAAACCCTAACACTAGACCTTGGCCAGAAGGTTACACGAACTTACTTACTTACTAGTGTAAATTATGACGAAACCAGAAATAACCCATAATATTCCCCCCGTGTGATCTTAGTATTTCCATTGATTGAATAATATAGGGTCTCCAATATTTCAGTCAATGGTATGTCAGAGTGGTTTTTATTAATTTTTATATATATTTGCAATATGAAGAAGAAAGTTCAGTATATATATATATATATATATATATATATAATGTATAAACAGCTAACCTGTCAATTTAAAAGTAAGAGCAAGTACCAACTTGCTGAAAAGCATACCCATACACAAAAGGGATGATAAAATGTAGTGCACAAACTATAGCGGTATAAGCTATATATTAATTATTAGGATATACAGATTTTTTTCTAATAAACCTATAACGATTGAGTGAATAGGTGAACTATCAAATAGGAGACTATTAGTGTGGAATTAGAAAAAACTTAATAGAGACCTGGACAAAGAAATGAGAGATCAAGTACTAAAAGCAAATAGACTGGCAGGATGCCTTAATAACACTATATGGCTAAACAGACACATTAACACTGAGATGATATCAATTTATAAAGCCAGTGTAAGACAAATAATGACATATGCTTCAGAAACAAGACCCGGCACAGCCACAACGCAAAGAATAATGGAAACGGCAGAGATGAGAGTACTGAGAACAATTATAGGAAATACGCTGAGAAATCAAAAGAGAAGTGAAGACATTAGAAGAAAATGTAACGTAAAATGTATAAATGAATTTACACAAAATAGAAAAAAAGAATGGAATAATTACATAAGCAGAATGGAGGAGACCCGTGACGTCAAAATTGGAAGAGATAAGTCACGAATCGGCAGAAGAAGTATCGGACGATCGCGCAAAAAATGAAGTGATAACCTTCCATAGAGGTATTATTCCACCAATGAACAAGTAAAATTGCTTATAAAGAGAAATAATAACAAGAAAAAAAAGTAACATCTCTCAGATAAATAAGCGGAACAACAGAAACTGAGTATAAACGTGAAATTCCAGAATTAACATTAAATAAATTACCGCAAATCGTACGAACTGAAATAAGTGTTATTTTCTGCTCATATATATAATAAGAACTATATTTAAACCAAGTGACAGAAAAAAAATTATATATACATTTACTTCTAAATGATTAAGGTCTATAAAATTATTATTAAAGTTAAAGCTTATACAAGCGACAAAGTTTTTAAAACAATTAGACCGAACATAATATCATAACTGTAACACATAATATATACGGAAACAATAAAGAAATAGATATGTTTAATGGTTATGAAACCGCTTGTCGTCTGCCATGAATTTTATTACAGAATCAAGTTACCAATACCATAAGACACCAAAATATTTTGTCTGAGTAATGACTTACTACGATAAAAAGAAATAGAATACTTTTATAATACACAACGTTATAACGTTGTGTAAACGCATGTTAATAACAATTGGTAATAAAGACATAAAGATACCCACTAGAAAGTTTAAAATTTCAAAACTACAGTAAAATAAAGTTCAAGTATATTATTTTCATTATTTGTTCAATACTGATGCCATCAATTTTTATTTTACATCTAGTTGGTTCTTTGCTGACTACTATTGTTTTAGTTTTCTGAGATGAAATTGTCATAATAAATTCATAATGCCAGGTATTTTATTTCCATTACCTATGTGGTTATTCCATTCTTTTTTTCTATTTTGTATCCATTCATTTATACACTATACGTTACATTTTCTTTTCGATTTCTCAGAGTATTTCCTGTAATTCTTCTCAGTACTCTCATCTCTGCCGCGTCCATTATTCTTTGCGTTGTGGCTGTGTCGGGTCTTGTTTCTGCTAATGCCATCAATTTCTATTTTACATCTGTGGTCCTTTGCTGACTACTATGGTTTTAGTTTTCTGAGATGAGATTGTCATATTAAATTCTTTTGCTCTTATGTTAAATTTGTGGACCAATCTTTGCAGACTATCTTCATCTTGGGCTATTAATATTGCGTCATCTGCGTAACGGAGTATTTTAATTTCTTTGTTTCCCATTCTGTATCCTCTTCGTTTGTTAACGCTTTTGATGATTTGATCCATGATCAAATTGAAGAGCATGGGGCTCAATCTCAACGAATCCCCTTGTCTTATTCTGCTGCCTATTTCTATAGGTTCTGTAAGTTGTCCCTCTATTCTGACTTCAATTTTGTTGTTTTGGTCGAGGTTTTCGATAGTTTTTATAATATTTAGGAGAGCTTCTCTATTATACAGAAGATGGATTACATCTTTCAGTCTTACTCTGTCAAACGCTTTCTTTAGGTCAATCAGACACAGAAATGCTAGTCTATTATACTTCAGTGATTTCTCAGTAATTTGCTTTATAACGAATTTTGCATCTGTACACGATCTACCACTTAAAAAACCCGGTTGTTCATCTGCTAAACTTATATTGTGATTAATTAGCACTTGTAAAATTTTAGTTGTAAGTTTTAGCGTAGTATTTAACAAGTTTATACTTCTATAGTTTTTTGTCTGTTTTTATCTCCTTTTTTATATAGTAGAGTTAGTTCGCTCCTTCTCCATTCTTCCGGCATTTTATTGTGTTTTATAATTTTATTAATTAATATTGTTAATTGTTCTGTCATTGCTGCTCCACAATATTTCAGTATTCGTTTGGTATCTCGTCTTGACCTGCTGCTTTTCTGTTCCTCAGGTTTTCAAGTATTTTCCAAACTTCCTGTACATTTATATTAAGTTCTTTATATGTTGTAATTTCTGATGTTTCCGGTTCTAGCGTCGTTTGTTCTTCTCCTGTATATAGCTTTTTTAGGTAGTCAATCCACGTATCATTTTTTATGTATTTTAGTTCTATTAGTTACTTTACCTCCGTTCTTTGACGTCTGATGAAGCGCTATATTTCCTTTTGCAGACGAGAAAAATTATGTTCCATTTCTTTCGAAAAACGTTCCCAGTGACCATTTTTTATTTTTCTTATAAGTGCATGTGTTACGTTTCTAATTGTCTTGTAATTATGTTATGCCTCTTGTGTTTTGGTTGACATGTATTTCAGGTAAGCTTTTTTGTTTTCTTTACATTTTTCCTTCACTTTACTTATATTTCTTTTACCGAGAACTTTCTTGGCCGAGGCTAAGATATTAGACTTAAGTATTGTTCAGCTTTCTTCGACTCCATCACTTTCTGTGATATATGTATTTCTGTTTTTCTCGGTTCTTCTTTTCTGGAATAGGTATCTTGTCGAGTCATCCTGTAAGCTTTCTACTTTTATCTTTGTGGTGTATTTCGGTGTTTTGTTATCACATATATGTGTTTTCATTCGGCACAATACCAATTTGTGATCGCTTCCTATTTCTGCTGATGTTAGTGCTATCTATTCAACAGAATATAGTCTATAATAGATCTTTGTCCTCTACTGTTTTCAAAAATGTATTTGTATTGTTCTTTGTGAGGGAAAAATGTATTATTATTACGTATCTGGTTTTTGCTGCAGAGGTCCGTTAGAAGGTTTCCGTTTTCATTTCTGATATTTTCGTTATATCGCTGTTTTATCGCTGGAACTAAATCATTGCCAACACGGGCGTTAAAATCACCTATAATGATTATATATTTATCATTTGGGGTCTCGTTTATTACAGTCTGAAGGTGTTCCTAGAAGTTTTCCCTTGTGGTGGTATCTTTGTTGTTCTCTGGAAGTGAATTGCTACCACATGCAGAGGTTTAACATCCAGTATAATTTTTACACTTACTATTTTTATATTTGGTGTAAAAAATTTTTGTGTACTAACAGAGCGACTCCTTCTTTGGCTCTGGTTTCTTTGGCAACACCACTGTAAATCATGAGATGGTCATCTATAATAATTTGACCCTTTTCCTTTTTTCTTTGTATCTTTTAACGCACACATGTCTATATTTTTTTTTCTACAAGCTCTTTTGTAATTTTCTGCTCTCTTGTAGAGACTTTACGTTCAAAGCACCGATGCGAAGTGTATTTCTTGTTTACCACAAATTTGTTGTCCTCTTTCTCCCGTTAGTCGTCGTAATGAAATCATTCCTGTCCCGAGGCATAATTCTGTTTCTATGAGCTGTATGGTTTTAAAGTCTATCATTAGGGTGCTAAACTGGCTGTAGACCCCCTCCTCCCTTATTTGGGCTTGGAACCGGCAACAGTTCTGTCGAGCTACTCAATCTACCCAAAAAAAACTGCAGGCGGATTTGAGATATGTTACTTAAGGATGTACTTAATCTCTATTAATTCTTTGATCTGTTTTTTATTCTCTTTCAGATCTGTTTTATATTAGGTAAATTCTTATTTCATTCCTTAGGTAAATTCTTATTTCAAACCCTCCGGCGCACTTTCAGGTCTATATGTTATATAAGTATTTTAGTTTTTTTTTTTCATTTTACTTTTACCCCTTTTTGTACTTACTTTACTTTCCGTGTCCGGAACACCAACAGCTTTAAATTTTGTATTTCCAATGGTTGGCTACATAAATGGCCCTGTCATTCGCTAAAAATAAATCTTCTTCTGTGTAGGTCTCTCTCATCTCTGTGTATGCTAGTAGATTTTTTGTGGTAACAAACTTTATAATCATACCGAAGGGGCTTCTAATTTCAGAAACTGTTACACGATTACTCTATTTGATATATGTACATGTATGTACTAAATGTTTTAGTGCCAATGCATTTTAATAAAAAATACTAATTAATAAAAACGGAGATTTTCGCTTTTCCAAGTTTATAATACACACTTTCTTATGTTTGAAAATATATAAAAGTAATATAAATTACCGCCTTGCTTATTAAAACTAAAAAGTAAAATAAAGGTATATGGCGGTTAACAATTTATATTTAACTACATAAATTAGCCAAATAGTCCTTAAATTCCTCCATGAATAAATTGATGGATATTTAAATAAATTTCAAGTTCCAGAAGGTATCTGCTGTAAAATTTGAAAATCTACTACTAATACAATTATTGGCAACATCGCAGGAGTTTAGAAGTATATGCAATATCGTAAATACGGATCCCAAAAATGGTTTATACTTTTGTGGAGTCCACTTAATCCTACGTGTTGGTCGGAGTCTACATAAAGCGCTACTTAGATAATAAAATACACGGTGTATATTCTACTGGAGTTAGTATAATACCGTTTTAGAACGGAGCTTACATTAACCGCTAGATGTATATATATATATATATATATATATATATATATATATATATATATATATATATATATATATATATATATATATAAATATGTTGGAAATATCGGGTATGTGGTCTATATTAAATAAAAAATCTTTGTTTTTTCTAAAGCTCAATATTTCGCCATTTATTTGATAGCTTCATCGGGAGTAACTGTAAAAAACAAACATTTCAAAACACTGACGTACACTTAGATTTACAATACTTACAGAAATTAAAAGATTATACACATAAATAAAATTGAATACTAAAATAACATTATTGTTGATGAAACTGTACATTTAATAAAATGCATGTTAAAATTTAAAATATCTTTTGAGCACGTTCGTTAACAATAAATAAGATGGAACAAGTAAAAATTATTTCAAAATGCAAAAAATAACAATGTAAGAAAACATTAGAGGAATAGTATTTCTTTAATTAATCATTAAGGCTAGTTAGTATGATTAATCATTAAGGTGAGTGTAGTTTTAAATTTTGTTTAATATATTGCAATATATGTTGCTTAATTGCCCCGTGTCTGTTTTATAATTTAAAGTTTGTTTATTTTTGTTAATGTGGTACATCTCCAAAAATAACCTACTTTTGTAATTTTCAGTCTGTGCCAAAATACGAGCATTGTTGTAGTCTAACAGATGACCGGTGTTTTTGCAGTGCTCGACAACTGCGCAATAATTTTTTCCTAAGCGGCAATCACTTTTATGCTGTGTGATACGTTGTTTTAGCCAGTGCGATGTATGGCCAATGTAGCTTTTTTCAAATACTAGACACGATATTTCATATACCACATTACTCCTATATAAGGTTGGTACTGGGTCTTTAATTTTAGAAAAAAGTTGTTAGCTATTTATGGTATTGTATTTAGCTATATTAATATTGGAAATAGTATTCGATTGACTACATTGTTAGAATCAAGGACAGGACCATCATAGAAATTACTGCTGTAAATGAGTTTTTTTAAAATATGTTTAGGATAGCCGTTGTTTCGAAAAATTTTGTATAATATGTCCAGATTTTTTTGTAACAAATTATCATCAACAATGGACATTACCCTGTTTTTCATACCCAATACTGTATTATATTTTTGACGAGTGGTGTGGTTTGAAAAGTAATTCATATACCTTCCCGATGCTGTTGGCTTTTGGTACCAATCCAATGTCAGAATATTGTCATTTGTTCTTATTACCTTTGTGTCTAAAAATGGTATACTAAGATCTGTCTCGGTTTCAATTGTGAACTGAAGATGTTCATTAAATGAATTAAAAATGTTTAATGTGGTATTGATGTGATAAGATGGAACTGCACATATGATGTCATCGACATATTTATATATAAATGGTAATTAGAAAGGTAATTGTGTGATCACATTGTCTAAGAGATGATCAGTTACAATAGTAGCAAGGATGGGACTAATCGGGGAACTCATAGGTGTTCCAAAAATTTGGGAGTAAAATTTTTCATTGAAACTAAAATAAGTGTTATTAAAAATGAACCTGAGAATTAGTAAAAAATTACCTTTAGATAATGTCGTGCAGTCTTTTATAAGGTTCCAATTTGTTTCTATAATGTCCGTGACCATATTTAATGGAATGTTTGTAAATAAAGAAATTACATCCAAAGAAATCAAAACATAATCTTTTGGTAACCGCATTCCCCTAACAGCATCGACAAAGGTAAATGTGTCCTTAGAATTATAATTATTGCGATATTCAAAGGCATCATTTAATATATCAGCAAGAAATTTAGAAATGTTGTACGTAGTGGACTTTAAAGAACTTACAATAGGCCTGAGAGGAACGTCCAATTTATGGATTTTAGGCAAACAATAAAGTTTAGGAAAACATGAGTCATAGATTGTTAACTTTTTTGCAACTTGTTCAGTAAGTTGATGTTGGTTTTTTATTGTTTTTATTAAGTCATTATATTTTTTTTTCTGTATCACTGTAGTAGGGTCTTTGTCCAAACGAATATATGTCGATCTGTCGTTTAACAACGTTAATGTTTTGTCGATATAATCCTGTTTGTTCATAGCTACCGTACATCATGTCTGAATGCAGCTTCAAATATTTTTGAACATATTTAAACGTTTTGTTTAATGTTGTGGGGGGTTTAGATGTTGAATTGTGTAGATAATTAGTTACTACATTTGTTACTTGTGCCCTAAGTAGATCCTTGGATTCAACTGTCACCTCATCGATGATATTTTCTACATCTGCTAAAAAAATATCTAACTTAAAATCTGGGGGTGTACACTCAACACTAAATTTCGGACCAAGAGAAAGAAAATCAGACACTTCTTTTGGAAAGTCAACGCTCGACAAGTTTTTAAACCATTTGTCATTGTTTAAAAATAAGTGGTTAGAAAATAAGTTATTAGTTAGATGTTCAAACTTTTTTATGTTAGTAAGCTTGACTTGGAGTTGAAAACATTGGAAAAACTATTCTTTAACCTTTGTTCATATTCAGTTAATATGTTGTTAGGATATATATATATATATATATATATATATATATATATATATATATATATATATATATATATGAACAACGAATGTTTTGACCCTTAAAGAGGCAAGTAGATTGGAGCAACTGAAATATAAAATGAAAAGAAATAACATAATCATACTGACAATAAATGAAATCCATTGTAAAAGCACATGAGAGATAACTACAGGCCAAACATCAATGATCTGTTTAGCACATACAGATGAAATGAATATACACAAAAGAGGAGTTTTAATAATGATGCCATACGAAGCTAACCCCGCACTCATCTCATAGAATGGCAGGCTTTATCGAAAAGAATAATATGAGCAAGAGTCAGAGCGATGGTTTATAACATAATTATTTTAATACATGAATATGCTTCCACAAAAGCGATGAAGAGAAAGATTAGTTTTACAAATAACTTGAAAACACCTTTAAAAAAAGAAATAATAATAAAGAGATTTAAAGGTACTTATTGGAGACCTTGAGACCTTTGGACATGTGCTTCGAAGAAATGGTCTTGAAAAACTTACCATCCAGGGAAAAGTAGAAGGCAAAAGAAATAGAGGTAGATCTCCCACACGATACACGGACCATATTGTTGCTACCATTGGCGCTCCATTGTCAGAATGTGCTAGAATGGCAGAAGATAGAAAAACGTGGAGGAACATTGGGAAATTTAGCTAATAGCTTCATGATATCACGATACCTGCATCAGGTTAACGACTAAGAAGAAGAAGATTGGAGACCTAAACGCTAAACTAAATGCTGACAATACATGACACGACTTGCTCATAGGAACGGAGGGTCTAGGATAAAGAAATAACATCTGTAAGAAATTAATAGACTTAGACACCAAAAATTAATAGACACCATAATCAACTAATCATAGAGGGCATCATATTCAGTAATAAGAGATAAACAGACATAGAGATTACCTGGAGGAAAATTATGGAACAAAATTAATCACATAATAATCCAATAAAACTGGAGAGGATGGTTTCAAGACGTTAGAAACAAAATAGCATCAGATGAATTATTAGACAATATGTTGGTTGGGACGAAGCTAAAATTGAATATTCAGACACAAAATATAGAAAATATAGAAAACTTACAGTAAAGAAAAAAATTAACGTCATAAAACTTAAAGAAGAAGGAGAAAAACACAAAAACGTTACTTAATTGAAAGAAAAATAAAACAGAGAGATAGACTCTGAAGGGAAAATAGAAACGATTCTTTTCAAGAAAAAGATAGACAAAAAATAGGATAGTCCACAAACATTGCAAAAAATAAATGGGCAAAGAAGAACTAAAGTAGAAATGCAACAAAAGAAAGTAACAACAAAAGGAAGGAAAAATACTAAGAGAAGAACAAAGAAATCAAGCAGAAGTCAAGGAGGAAAGAAGTTTTCTAAACGAAAGATTGAAAAGTTTAGAACAAGCTGCACAAAAATACGACACAAAAACACAGTACAGCATGATTTGAGAATTAGTAAGGAGTTATTAGCAAAACACCGGAAAATTAAAAATAGTAATGAAAACTTCTAAAAGCGGAAAAAGAAGTCATTAACAGGTGGACAGACTATTTCGAATCTAGATATATATATATATATATATATATATATATATATATATATATATATATATATATATATATATATATATATATTGTTATGATATGTAAAATCAAAAAAATATTGGTTTGTTTAAAATATTTCAAAGTTCAACAAAAAATTAAAATAATTCAGATAAGTAGGATAATATCCAACAAACATTTCGGAGAAGGAAAGTTATTAAATCCTTGAATTACCTGTACCAAACAAAATGTAAGCTTTACATCAATCATTTCTTTGTTATACTTGAGTGACCCGCATAAGTTTAAGTGAAACAAAAGACAAATTGAAACGGGTTTTTACAAATGCATTAGTGCAGTGATTAAAGACAATAGAAGATATTTTAGAAAGAGGTTTTTGTTAGTTTTAAGATTTATAGAAAAATATTATTTGTAAATAAGTTTTAGGAAATTTATAATTATAGGTAAAAATTTGTTTGTTATCGAAATGAAGAAATGGGGAATTGTGACGAGTTGTGATTGGCGGAGATTGAAAAAGGTGGGATAAGTGTGTGGGAGAAAGTTTAGCGAGATCGAGGAGAGAGAAAAGATAGCGGTCAGTTGGTTTCCAAGTCTGTGAGAGGAACAGGGATTGTTCTCTGGCGGTTCCTGAAATGTAGCAAGCAGTAGTGTGGAATGTTAGTGAGTTTTTGGAGTTAGTGTATCTGACAGGAGCTGAAGCAGCAAAATATTGTAAGTCATATTTCTCTACTTATATTCCAAGAGTCACTGTTCAGGCCAACGAGAGATTCAGTTTATCGTAAAGAGAAGATATTCCAAAAGTCATTTTTCACTCGGGCCAACGAGAGATTCAGTTTATCGAGAGGAGAAAAGGCTATCATAATTTGAATGATTTGTGCTTTTGAAGGAGATCATTAAGGACGATATACTTGCAACAATCTGTGTAAGATTGCTGATTACATAGGGAGCGGTTGAGAGGAGATAATACAGTCTATAAGGAACAAGGATTTGGACCACTCATCATCAGAGAGAGATATTTTGTTTTCTGCAGTTTTTCTTTTATTGATAACACAATTTTTACACTTAATTTAGAAAGGATATAAATATTTTGATTAGGAGAGTTAGAATAGTTCGGAATTTTGAGATTTCAATTAATATTGTTTGTACCATTTAATTTGATTGTTCTCGTATGTAGAACAAAATTTTTGAGAATCATTATATGAGATTTGTTTATTGAAAACTTTTGAGTGTGAATTATTTCATTATTTTTATTTCAATATATAGTGTTAGATCATATGTGTTTTTTATTATTCCGGTATTCTTTGGACCTTACCTTTCACATGTAATAACATAGATATTGAAGCACGAATTTAACCCTGAGATAAAAGAATTAAAAATTGTGATAGAATCATAATCATATCATTTAAATAATTTTAATTAATCAAAAAATTAATTAGCTAATTATTGCTTGGCGCACCAAGACTTTAAATATCACAATAACTGGTTCCAAAACGTGGGGCTTGAAAATATCGCAGCTTTACATGTGAAGGAAGGGAAAGAGATCTGGAATAAGTACAGGTGATCCAGAGATAAAAACATATAACATTGAGGGAATTTGAATTTGAAAGTATTTTGACAATTTTTCCAGGGAATATAAATTTGATTGATTGATTGATCGTAGTTAGTGGATATTTACTGCTATTGAATTATTTGATTTTATTTTCTTTACCAATCGTACATTTGATATTTATTTTGAATTATTTGAATTTTACTGATTGCATATTTGATATTTGTCGTGAAAATTTAATACATTTGGGAAGAAATATTGTCGTGTTCTGAAACATATAGAGTGTTGTAAAATTTCACATTTGGCGGGGACAAAAACAATAACAAAAAGTAACAACATGTCTGTCACAAGGAGACAAAGTAAAATGCAGGAAAGGAAGGAGGATAACAGAGAAGATGAAACAATTCTGGAAGAAGTATCGGATAATGAAGGAAATGTGACAATAGTTGAGGAGAGAAAAGAACTATCAGGAATAGATAAAATATTACAACTAATGCAACTCCAGTCACAAAAAATGGATGAAACAAAACAAACAATAGAGAAAAACCAAAATGAAACATCACTAAAAATGGAAAAAAACCAAATTGAAACGAAACAAACAATGGAAGAAAACCAACGGGAAACAAGGCAAGCAATAGAACTAAATAACAGGAATATAGAGAAGCGTTTGGAAAACTATGAACAAGAAATTAAAGGATGTGTTGAGGGGATAAAGAAAGAACTGATACAACAGATAGAAGAAATAACCATAAAGAATGCAAAACAAGAGACAGAGATTAAAGATATCCAAAATACAATGAAGGAGATGCAAAATTGCCAGAGAAAGGAACTAGAGATGCAGAGAGAAGAAATAGAAACTAAAATGAAAGATAGTAAGACTGTCCAGAAAAAGGAATTAGAACAGTTAGAAGAAAAATTTGAAATGGCGCTACAAGAAGACAGGAAGGAAATAGAAAGAAGATTAAAGCAAAATGAAAAACAAATGGCAGAAATTGAACTAAGAGGGGTAGAGAGAAAAGAAGTTATCATCCATGGAACAAGCGAGTCGAAAATACAATTTGGCGGGGATATTCGGAAAACACACCCAGTACCGTTTGTTAAAAATTTGAAAACCAAATTACAACATATTAGATATTTTGACGATTGCAAAGAAACAATTAGAAACCATTTGAAAGAAGGAGCAGCGTTATGGTATGAAAGCAAGGAAGATGAGTTTGAAAATTGGACAGATTTTGAAAATAAATTTCTCAACTATTTCTGGGGGAAAAATAAACAGAGAGAAATCAACCAAGAGCTACAGAATGGAAAATATCACGAAAAAATGGGAATATCTGAAGAAAGATATGCTTTGCAGATATATAACAATTCAAAATATCTAGAATACAAATATTCTACCGAACAGCTGGTAGAAATGATCAGCAGACATTTTGAGGAAACGTTGGAAGATCACGTGATTTTGAGAAACTATCAAGATATTGATAGTTTGTGCCAATTCCTTCAATTAAAAGAAGCGAAAAGAAAAGAAATGAGAAATAGAAGACAACATGACCAATATAATGGACCGGAAAGAAGGTATTCATCAAATTATGACCAGAGAAACCGACATCCCAGATCAACAAACGAATATAGGCCGAGAAATTATAAAAATTACAATAGACAACAAAATTACGATAACAGGAATGACACACAACAGAGAACATATGAAAATCACAACAGGAATAGAGATGCACAAAATCCTCCGAATAGGAATACTAACGAACAAAGGGACGATAGAAATAACCAGAGCTTCCAACAACAAAATAGAAGGGAGATGAATCATGTAGCAATAGGAAACGACAGACAAATTTCTAATTCTAATCTAATATTTTTAGATGCATTTATAAAACATAAAGCGATTAAAATTGTGATTGATTCTGGATCGGAGATATCGCTAATCAATAAAAAACTAGTAAAAGAATTAAATTTGGACAGATTTGTGTATAAGATTCCTAGGGTTGATTTAGTGGGTGCAAACAATAAAAATTTGACGACAGTAAACGAAGGCTTGGGAGTACAGATAAGAGTGGGAAACAAATTCCATATTATGAAATGTGTGGTGATTGAAGATTTAAATCATGATATGATAGCGGGAATTGATGAATTGAGGAAAAAAGATATCACCATAAATTTTTCGGAAAATAAACTGGAAATCAGAGCAGAACCAGACAACACAGGAGAAGAAAAGCAAACAGATAGGAAAACAAATTCTGGAAGGATCAATGCACAGGAAAAACGCAAAGAAATCGATATGACTGTAGAGGATAAACCGAAAGTACAAGAACAAGATCTAACAGAAAAGAAAAAGAGAAGGAAGAAAAAGAAGAAGAGTTCGAAAAGAAAGCAGGAAAATAAGATGGAGACCAGAGAAAAACAGGAAATAGAAGGTACAGAAGAATTGTTGGCAACCGACGATAAAACAGAATGGAAGCAGGAAGAAAAAGAAGGTATCATCAGAGAAATAAAAGGAATAGAAACATGGTGCTCGGAATACCAAAGGGAATTAGAGGATAAAAAGAAAACAGAAAAAAAAATGGCACTGATGGACGAGAATCCAGAATTTTGTGAAGAAGTATTATGGACAGTGAACACATGTGAACAAAAGGTGGATGAAAGAAAAATAAATTGTGGAAAAAACATGGAGAAGGAAATAGAGAAGATTTTAGGAAACCATGAAGATTTTGTTAATAAAGTAAATCAAGTGGTTAAAAATTATGAATTTTCTTTTAAGGGAAAATACTTGGAAAAATTTAAAACGAAAATATATCCAATCCCGTATAAAGACAGGCAATATACGGGGTATTTGAACATTCACGACATTTGTCAGTATCATAAGTAGATTTTAATAACATAGTGAAATAATTTGATCCTAGAAAACTTTTGTCATTTTAAAATTTAACAAAGAGTTTTCGGCAGATCAAATGGCGGGGATTTGTTATGATATGTAAAATCAAAAAAATATTGGTTTGTTTAAAATATTTCAAAGTTCAACAAAAAATTAAAATAATTCAGATAAGTAGGATAATATCCAACAAACATTTCGGAGAAGGAAAGTTATTAAATCCTTGAATTACCTGTACCAAACAAAATGTAAGCTTTACATCAATCATTTCTTTGTTATACTTGAGTGACCCGCATAAGTTTAAGTGAAACAAAAGACAAATTGAAACGGGTTTTTACAAATGCATTAGTGCAGTGATTAAAGACAATAAAAGATATTTTAGAAAGAGGTTTTTGTTAGTTTTAAGATTTATAGAAAAATATTATTTGTAAATAAGTTTTAGGAAATTTATAATTATAGGTAAAAATTTGTTTGTTATCGAAATGAAGAAATGGGGAATTGTGACGAGTTGTGATTGGCGGAGATTGAAAAAGGTGGGATAAGTGTGTGGGAGAAAGTTTAGCGAGATCGAGGAGAGAGAAAAGATAGCGGTCAGTTGGTTTCCAAGTCTGTGAGAGGAACAGGGATTGTTCTCTGGCGGTTCCTGAAATGTAGCAAGCAGTAGTGTGGAATGTTAGTGAGTTTTTGGAGTTAGTGTATCTGACAGGAGCTGAAGCAGCAAAATATTGTAAGTCATATTTCTCTACTTATATTCCAAGAGTCACTGTTCAGGCCAACGAGAGATTCAGTTTATCGTAAAGAGAAGATATTCCAAGAGTCATTTTTCACTCGGGCCAACGAGAGATTCAGTTTATCGAGAGGAGAAAAGGCTATCATAATTTGAATGATTTGTGCTTTTGAAGGAGATCATTAAGGACGATATACTTGCAACAATCTGTGTAAGATTGCTGATTACATAGGGAGCGGTTGAGAGGAGATAATACAGTCTATAAGGAACAAGGATTTGGACCACTCATCATCAGAGAGAGATATTTTGTTTTCTGCAGTTTTTCTTTTATTGATAACACAATTTTTACACTTAATTTAGAAAGGATATAAATATTTTGATTAGGAGAGTTAGAATAGTTCGGAATTTTGAGATTTCAATTAATATTGTTTGTACCATTTAATTTGATTGTTCTCGTATGTAGAACAAAATTTTTGAGAATCATTATATGAGATTTGTTTATTGAAAACTTTTGAGTGTGAATTATTTCATTATTTTTATTTCAATATATAGTGTTAGATCATATGTGTTTTTTATTATTCCGGTATTCTTTGGACCTTACCTTTCACATGTAATAACATAGATATTGAAGCACGAATTTAACCCTGAGATAAAAGAATTAAAAATTGTGATAGAATCATAATCATATCATTTAAATAATTTTAATTAATCAAAAAATTAATTAGCTAATTATTGCTTGGCGCACCAAGACTTTAAATATCACGATAATATATATATATATATATATATATATATATATATATATATATATATATATATTGAAATGATATTATTTAAAAAATTAATTTATAAGTTACACATTAGATAATATTAGATATTTGGTTATTTTAATAAGTTATATACTAGAGAATTTAATAAAAATTATTTATGTGAGGGCATTTTTAAGAAATTAGCATATAATAATTGTAAAAAGTTGTATTTTAGTAGTTATGATTTTGTAGATATATTTAAGTGAGCCATGTGACTAGGTAACACACTATACATACTCTCCAAGTGACATTTTAGGAATTAAAGTGGGGTTATAATAATAATGTTAGTTTAAAATGTTTAATTTATATATATTTAATGATTTAAATGTTTATTCTGATCTGAAAAGCCTAAATGTCAACAAAATTATCAATAGAACATTAACGAATTTTCCAGAATGCAGAATTTGATCTTTGTTTATGTTGGAACATTCTGGAATAATGATTATGTCGGTAGATCGAACAGATACTTTTTTCGAGAACATCCATATAGAAGAAATAGAACTAAATCGAACATGATTTCTTACCAGATGGTTCTGGAAGATTGAAAAGATATAAATACCCGTGATTTGGATTCAAGATGGCCAGTTTATTATGAAAGTTAGTAGAAGATAGACTCATTTAGTTAGTGAAGTCAATTGTTCAGAATTTTCAGGACAGTCAATCAGTTACAAATAGTCTAATTGTTTAATATAGTGAGTTAAATGAAGATTAAAAATTATGCACATTTATAATTATACACAAATAATTATTGAAGATTAAAAAAGTATATTAGAAGAATATTGGAAAAATTAAAATTATATTATGATTGGAGATTAGTATAAATCAACTTATAATAATTGGATATTGGTATATTGAAAAGAAGAATAAATATAAATGCTGTTTTGCTGGTTTGCTTGGTGGTTTATAAATGCTGGTGAAGAAAAATATATTTTAAATTGGTAGAAGCTGATAATTGGAAAAAGTAATTTCACAAAAACAAGGATAACCGAAGTACGAAGACATTCAGTGGTGATTAGAATATATATAGTGGAAAACAGTTCATTTAGGCATTCAGTGAAAGAAAGGTACAAAATTTTGTTAATATAATTTAGTTAGTGTCATAACAGTTTCAATTTTGAAGATAGTTTGTTTAAATTTTACATTGTCTATAGAATTTAATTAGTTTTATAAGAATATCAATTTAAAGATAGTTTATTTTAAATTTACATTGGCTAGGTTAGATATATATATATATATGTGTGTTTCATAATAGTTATAATAAAGATAATTTAAAAAAGTACTTATAAACTAATTCTTTGAGAACCGCGATAAAAACCCTATATTATTAAAAATACTCATTGCTCATCATTCAAACAAACAATACATTATAACAATTTATATATATATATATATATATATATATATATATATATATATATATATATATATATATATATATAGTGGCCAATATGTTTAATCACAAATTAATCCCTTAATTTGTAATCTCACATTATTCTTAACTTCTTAACCTTTTATAGTTTGACCGTGTATAGTTACAACATTGTGAAATATATCGTGTAATATTTTAATAATTAGAGTCCATTCACCTACAAACCTGCACTTAATAAATTGCCGAATAATATATTTTCCAATTGAACTTCCTAAGTGTTGCAATAACGGCCTAGATTGAATCGTATTGTAAGCTCATAGTTCAAAGTTTGTTGGTATGATACAAACATTAACCTTTGTGCTGAGGTAAACATTATTTGTGAAATTATAAATTGGGGATTTGAGCTCATTTGAGCGCAGTCTATTATATATGGTTACTTAACCAACAACTAGAGTGTAATTATCAGTAGCTGTTAATAAAACTATAATTTTTACTCCACAACATTTTATTGTATTACCATTTTTGATCGAGAAGAATCGGACAAAGGGGCATTAGAAAACAATTCGATCCTGCTATTTACATCGATTTGTCCATTGTTCCTTCGACAAAACAATATCAAAAGGGTGTTAATTGGATTGGAGTTTCGAAGGAGACGACCCGTAACGACGAGAAAGCAATACTGTTTCAGCAGAAGAAAAAGAGTGTGAAGAATATTATAAAAGAACCGTAAAAAGGGATAACAAAAGAAGATTTGAAGTTAAAATACCCTTTAATTTCTAATACAAGCCTATTAGGGGACTTAAAACAGCAATCATATGCGAGACTGCTGCAATTAGAGAATAAATTTCAAAGAAACAGAAACCTAGGAAAAGAGTACAGGAAATTTATGAAGGAATATGAAGACTTAGGTCACATGAAATTAAATAAAACCGAAACCATAAATAAGCAAGAGTACTACCTGCCTCATCATGCAGTAATAAAAGAAGATAGTATCACAACAAAATGCAGGGTCGTGTTTGACGCTTCCAGTAAAAGTTCAATAGGAATTAGTCCCAATTATATAATGCACTCTGGACCTCGTCTGCAGCAAGATCTTACAAATATATTATAATAAATTGGAGGTCGTACAAAATAGCTTATACTGCAGATCTAGAGAAAATGTTTAGGCAAATAAAGATAGCTGAAGAAGATCAAGTTTACCAGAAGATATTATGGAAATAGTCTGTAAAAGAACCAATAAAGGAGTATCAGTTGTCAACAGTAACATATGGTACGAAGGCGGCGCCGTACCTTGCATTAAGAGTTATACAGGAATTATGTAATGACGAGAAATTTAAATATCTACTAGCTGCGGAAATTATTAAACGCAACATGTATGTAGACGACGTGCTAGCTGGATCAGAAACGTTGGCTAAAGCTCATCAAGCTGAAACAGAGTTAACAGAAATGTTCAAGAAAGGGGGTTTTGTATTAAGAAAATGGATTAGTCATACTCAAGATTTAATGGAAACCATACCGGAGTAACTAAAAAGTGTCGATCTCAAAACGTTAGACAAAGAAGATATACATAAAACGCTAGGGATCCACTGGTCACCGGTTGAAGATGTAATTACATTTAAAATAAATATAACCGAACATAAAAAAATAACAAAGAGGCTGATGTTATCGATAATAGCAAAAATATATGTCTCATTACGACGGATTGCGCCAGTAATAATACAATCAAAAATATTCATACAAGATTTGTGGATGAAAAGAGATTTTTGGAACAGTTGGAGACATGACTACTTGTCAAATTTACAACAGCGATTTAAGTTCCAAAAACCCGTCACAAACCCAAAAAAAGAAGAAGTTGTGATAATAAAGGAGGATGACACCTCGCTGAAGAAATTGCCACTAGCGAAGATAATCGTAACACATCCCGCTGAAGGTTTGACAAGAGTCGCAACAGTCAAAAGGTGAACGGAAAAGTAACTACCTACTCGTCCTATACACAAATTAATACCAATACTACGAGAGCCCACCTCAGAAAAGACAAATAGAGCACGTAGTATGTGGAGAAAGTTTATGTTTTGCATCCTATTTTTAGTATTTTTGAAGCCATCAAATGCAAATTTGTACAAAATTTATATCCCATCCCCCGGCATAAATTCAGAGCATCTAAGCGGTGTATACATAGATCGAGGAATATTTAGAATAAAAACTCATCAAGAAAAGAAAAAAAAATTAGATGGTGAACGAACGATAGATTCAACGGTAAAAACTCTGGAAGATACGTGTAAGGCAAGCAATATAATAAATTCTAATTCACTATCGAACCGGCTAAAAGAGGAACAAAAACGAGCAAAAATGATAAGTTGAGCATTAGATCTGGAAGTTAAAAGAAGGCCGAACGGACATAGATTCCGTGGACGAAAATCAGAAGGATCTTAATAAAAAATTCAAACCATTAGACAAAGCTGATGTCACAAACAATAGCTTCGATTAACTCCACATAAGAAAGAAATAAACGGAAATTTAAATAGGTTCCGAGAAGCACTGATAAACGGAACTAAGGAAATGTCTAAAGACCTAAGTGATGTCTCATATAGAGCTGACACATAAGAGAAAGAGTACATACGAATTAAAGTGGAAACGACTTATAATAGTGCAATGAAATATGCAAAAGAATATGCTAACACATACGAAAAAATATTAAGTCTTCATTACAATCATGGACACTTCATAGATATTATAAAACCCGGACAAATAGAGTCAATCATTTCGAATGATACAATGTTCCTTCCACAAGAAGTAGATATAAGAAGGCAGCCAATAATAGATACGGTCGTGCAAAATAAAGAAGGAGACATCGTCATTATTGGCTATTTCCTAATAATTGACAACACTAGATACAACCTACTGAGAGTCACAGCTCTTCCGTTGTCGGTGAGAGGTGATGTTGTGCGCCCGTTGTTGGTTCCAATGAATCTACTTGCAGTAGATTACAATAACTTACACTATTTTGAAGTTACATATGAAGATAAAGGAAGGTGTATAGAATTAAACAAAGGATAGTTAGCATGGTCACCAATGGGAATCATTAATATGGATACCCATCCAAACTGTATCTTAAATGAATTATATGATAGAACTACCAACACCACATGCAATATAATAGAGTACACGATAAAGAAAGCCAGTTGGTTGAAAATGAGCACACCGAACCTCTGGCTAGTAATTCCACCATACGCTATAAATTTAGCTATAATGTACGACGGTTCTCGATCTAAACATATAATCAATAAAACGAGTTTTATAAAGCTGTCACCAAAATGCGTTGTTTAGACCCGAAACATAACATTACTCTCATCCAGTAATGGATTGGAAACAGAAATTGGAAGTTATTTAAAGACTCCCGTCAGTCCCATTAATGAGCTTATGCAGAAGCCAATCATAAAGCAGAACAACATTCCCAGAAATAATATAGATATTCAGGGAGATGAGTTGCCAAATATTGTACTTAAGACAGAGCAGTATGATCAAGATATATCCGAACACACGTGGATAACCATTACTAACCATTAGTGGATTCCTCATGTAACCACGGGACTAGTCACTATATTCATGTTGATTGTCATTATGTGGAAGGTAGTCAGATACATTCGAAGCTCCAAGAGAGCCAGAAAACAAATACATCAAGGTTCTTGCATCCAACCTCATCCAGCGCCTCGAAGGCATACGGTATAACAACCAAATTTAAGTAAAACTTTAGAGAAAGCCCCTCCTATATCAGTTTCACTTAATGAGCTTAGATTTGAATTAGATAGTTTAGCTGAATCATAAATTCTAAATATTCAAGTTATAAGTAGCACTGCTCGGGTGAGATAATAATTCAAAAACCGAGTGAATTAGTGTTATGATTATTGTTATATTATTAATATTTTATATTTTATATGTTTAGATATTTTCTATTATAAATCTATTATAAAAAAAATAAAGGATATATTTTAAGAAGAGATAATTTAAATCGCTATAAGAAAAATAAAAAATGAGAAAAACAGCATAAATTGATAACATATCCACTGAACTACTAAAAATCGACATAGAATAAGTTAGCGGAATATTATTTAAGCTATTTAAAGAAATATGGGCTAAAAAACAAATTACCACCAATCGGAAGGATGAGATCATTCTAAAACTGCAAAAAAGGAAGATATCAAGAAATGTTATAATTGGAGACCAGTAACACTGTTACCTACACTCTCAAAAGTTTTTACAAAAGTATTACTAGAGAGATTAAAACCAGAAATTGTTAAAGAATTAAGAAACAAACCAAGTAGAATTTCTGCGAAACTGTTTAACTGTTGATCATAATATTATTAATATTGTATGGCCATTTTATCGGGCATAATGTTAGTGAAATATGCGACGTATGCACAAGGAACCATATTTTCCCACAAGGAATCACACAAGGTCCTCACCTCATTTTGGCGGAGTATACGAACTGATTAAATGGTTAGCATGGTTAAATTAATAAAGGCACATCTGAAGCGTGTTATCAAAGAAATAAACTTACGGAAAATTTTATCTGAATACTTGTTCAGGTGGAAGTTGTACCAAGACCTTTGAATCTCATGTCTTCTGGTCTATCCAATCTATCCACACTTACTCCCTTTCACTTCCTTGTTGGAAGATCAATAAATTCCATACTCGAAATTGAATTAAGATAAGCTTAACCAAATAGCATGTTTGAAAGAGATGGCCATTAGAATACACCTCTAAACTCTAGCAGCGATACAAGTGGAAGAAAAATCAGCGTAATGATCGGTACATTGGTGTTAGTCAGGGACAGAAATATATCTTCCCTACATTGGTTTTTAAGACATGTTCAATCCGTTCACTCAGGATCTGATGAAATGGTCAAAGTCGTGACTATTCGTACTTCAAGGGGCACTACCCATAGGGCTGTGGCATGTATCTGCCTTCTTGCTGAAAATTTACTACTATACAGTAATTAATTTTTTCGCAAAATTGCTAAAAATACAAGTTATTGTAATTGTAAGGTAAGATCAATGACGTATAATATATATTTATTATAAGTCATTGGGTAAGATAGACTTACTAAGGATAGACACTATGGATGATAATAGACATATTATCTTTATATATAAAGCTATATATAAGGAAAATTTGCTTCATGAGCCCGAAGAAGGCATCTGACTGATTACAAAATAAACAACTAGCCTAATACTAGCATATGACACATCAAATCAAACGACGTAAGACGTATAGTACAAGTATATAACAGTATACTATAAGTATATAGACATATACTACAAGTAGTATAATGCATATAGCGTGCCATCAATATGATAACATATATGATATTATGCTAAGGTAAAAAAACATGATGTCAGGTCAGAAGTGCACCAGATCATACTTTATATTTCATCATCATCATCAACTACCCTCTAACGGACACTGCCGAACATAGGCCTCTCGCATGCTTTTCCACTTAGTCCGATTTTGCGCCATCTGAATCCAATTTGTAGTCACTCTTTTTATGTCATCTGTCCATCTCGTTGGGGGTCGACCTTTATTTCTGTTAGCTTGTATTCGGGGTCTCCATTCCAAAATTCTTTTTTTCCACCGGTCATCAACTGATCTTGCTACATGACCTGCCCAGTTCCACTTTAGTGTTGTTATCCTTTCAATAACGTCTGCTACTCCTGATCTTTTGCTTATAGTAGCATTGGGTATTCTATCACGTAGAGAAATCCCTACCTTATTCTCTCCATTGCCCTTTCCGCAACTTGTAGTTTACTTACTGATGTTCTTGTGAGTGTTAGGGTTTCTGCGCCGTAGGTCATCACTGACAAAATACACTGATTAAATACTTTTCTTTTTAGACACATTGGAATCTTAGACCTAAAAATATCCTTCATCTTTCCAAATGCAGCCCAAGCGAGGTTTATTCTTCTTTTCAGCTCGATTGTTTGGTTGTCTTATAATATGCAAAAAGCTTAATATTTAAAAAATTGTATGACTGAATGTAAATGACAATTGATTGGAGCCCCCGTCGCATGTGACGGGCAAAGTAACTAACATATAAATAAGTAAATACCGATCAGAAGTTCCCGGACAGGGGGAGATTGGTTTTTTGCAGTTTTCCCATCTCACTACCCAATGATACCTGTCCGACCCTGAGAAAAGAGCCACACCATTTTCTCACCTGAATCGACAAGTGCCGAAACGCACTATCTATCAAACGCTGACGAAGCCTGACCGTTAACGCAAGCGATCAATAACACGAATTTTAGTGCAATACTCTAGTTCTGAAGCTGGTCGCAAAACTACAAACGGCTTGCAGAAACAAGGGTCACATACACAACACTCACACTAGCATGACAGTGAAAGGGGTCCTCTTTCTGCTACCGAAGCATCCTCGTCGCTGGGACACTCGGCCGACAACGGAGCTATGTTACTTGACACGGGATCTAGGGTCGGATGGGGCTGTCTAAGCGACTGAAGGAGCCAAAGTAAAACCAAAATGGTAGCGTCCATCACTGCTACGCTAACACACATACATTCACACTGGGCTACCTGCGCGGCAAGCCGCCTCTCGAAAGATGACAAGGCCAGGCCGTTAACAAAAACACCCAATAACAAAATTTTAGTGCAATACACTAGTTTTCGAAGTTACGTGTAGACGTAAAAGCGGTTACAGGAACAATAGTAACTAGAGACACGGTTCTCGCCTCTTATTCGAATAATGACTACAGCTCAATAGCCTCCAAGATGCTTCACCACAAAAACAACGTTATTTCAGTTGTGTTTTGGGATCTGTTCTGCTTTCGTTCATTACAAAAAAACATTCAACTCCAGCCTGAAGAGGATCCAACGATCCTAAACGAGTACTCACATGTTCATTCCTTTTCGAAATAAAAATTTATGTCACCTATCCTGCAAAATTAACATTGAGAAGAAGATCAGAAGTTTGCGAACTTATTTCTATGGTACTGAACACAGTTTTTTGCTTAGAATTTGAATTTAGGATTTTAAAGTTAAACCCCTCTTCCCAACCCCCAGGGATGAGGAGTGAAGTAGTGGTGAGGAGTCGCGCCTGGTTTCATTCGATAGATTTTTAAAAAAATATGAAACACCTGTTTTTTGTTTTTTCATTTAAGAGTGTATTTATTGCGATATTAGACCGAATCAATAATTTTCGTAAGGTATCAGGATAAATCGTACTCTTCCGATTAAAGCGCTATCAATCAACAATTCGAAAAAAGTTACTGATAGTAAGAATTAGTTACTAATAAATCAAAATCTGTAATAGATGGTGGTTCTAATTTAAGATTATAAAATTGCCGCCTACCCCACGAGGTTGTCTTTGGTTGAAAGGGGGTTGGCATCATTCGATAGATTTTTAAAAAATAATAAAAATATGTTTTGCAGTTTTTTAATCCAATGTAAATTTCGCGAAATATTCTATCGTCTCGCTTCTTTTGGTACACTCGATATAATGTACATATATTTAAATAAAAAAGTTAAATTAAAAATAAAAATTACAATACAAATCAACTTACAGGTTATCGCATAGGGAGGGACACCACAATTAGAACTAGAAGAAACGTTTGATGTGGAATTTTATATGTTTAAAAAATCCGCCAATTTTTTAGGAGTTATCTTAGAAAGTAGTTACTACAAATGCTACATAATATCTCTACTTTTTACAATATGCTACATACCTACCTCTATTTTTTGTAAAATTCTTCTAACAATAAACTTTTTGTTGTCAAAGTATTATTTCGTCGACTAGGGTCTAATTAAAAGTCATTTTCACGCGTTACTACTTACATAATATACCATTTTTCGAGTTCATTAAATGCGAATACATTACACAGGCGTCGTCGTTCGATTGTGCTTTTTAGAGCGTAAGCGATAAAAGATGTGACGCTTTAATGATACGACAACTTTCTGTGGCAGGAAGACTAATCTTGACACAAGACTTGTACAGTATCCATTTCAAATCGACAGCCATACTGTTACCAAGTACGAGGCGCTTTGACGCGAGAAATGATGCTCTTTTGTCGACCGTAGAATTTACGGAGGTATTTCTTGTTAAAACGCTCTAGTTTTTGTAAGGTTGGATAAGTTAGAAGTGCTGCCGTTGGAAGATACGGGCGGTGGATTAAGTTAAATTACTTTAGAATTTAATAAAATAACATGGTAAACATTCATATATCAGTTTTAATAATCATAAACATAATATAGCGTGTATTTTATAAGTCAATATAATAAATATATACATTATCGATAATAAAAATTGATAAAGTAAGGGTTAACTCAATTTACAAGAATATAAATATTCTGAATTGGTAATATTTTCATAGATATTGTAAAACGTCTTACGGATATTTGGCAAACCTATTTCAGTAATGTAATGTAATGGTCTTTTATAAAGATGCATACTTACTACGTGTTTCTACAACCTTAGTTGAACCTCGACCTTTCCTATCCTAGTTTATTATGCCAGTCGTTCTTATCTCAGTTTTGACCTAACCCTACTTATATTTTTCGTAGGCATTGATAATAGGGTCCATCTGGGAGAATACTATTCATTCGCGCTTGAGAGGTATGATAATCAAGAGCAAATAAATCTTATATTTATCCTTATATATATATATATATATATATATATATATATATATATATATATATATATATATATATATATATATAAATTATATATGTATATATTTTATATATATATATATATATATATATATATATATATACATATATGTATATTATATTATTTGTTATTTATTATACAGGGTGGTCCTTAAGTAATTGTACAAACGAAAACCGTAAATTCTACACTTTAAAATATTACGATTTAAGCCAAGTTGCTTTAATCAAATGTTGATATTAAGAGCGATACAGGGTGTTAAAGAGCAAATTTAAAATTCTATTTTTCGCTATAACTTTTATGTTTGTAAAGATTTATGCATAAAAATTTACAACTGGGTACTTTTAAATATAAGAAATTATCATTCGATGCACACTTTGATGTAGCTGATAGAGGGCGCCACATATGCCATATATGTGGCATAAATTTGCACTTAACTTTTTTGCTCTTTAAGTTACCTGTATTTGTGACAAAAAATATTAAAGATACATTATTTTAACAAAAAAAAAGGTATACTTCTTAATAACTTCAAAACCTAACAGTTTTCGTGATAATCGCATTTTACAAATCAGCTGCATAATTCTGGTTTAAGGCAACTACTCCAGGCAACGAAGGAAAAATAGACAAAAACATTAATAAATCTAAATTTTGGTATAAAATACCTTTAACTAAAGTTAATAGTTAACGAAATATTAAATAAAATAAATAGATCAGCTAGATAATTAATAATAGGATTTGACAAAAACAGAATAATAGGATTGGACATCAAACATTTTACGTTTTATGTTAAATTAAAGTTATAATTAAAACATTTTGTTTACAAAGCAAATTAGGAAATAGTTAAACTAAATAACTTAACTTTTTGTCAAAGTAAGTGTTCGATATGTCCACCATTTTCTTTAATTCATTTGTCAATATATTACATAAAAGATCGTCTCATATTAAATAGCATCATTGTTTCTAAAGAAACTGCTGCAGAATTCATTTCGTCTCATAGTTGGTGGCGAATGTTTATGGGATTCTTATAGACACGTTGTTTTAATACGCCCCATACACCAAAATCAAGCGGATTAAATTCTGGGTTACGTGGTGGCTATATTGTATAATGGATGAATATATTCTTTTGGATACATATCCAAACCTTATGGTATATTATGGAACTACATCTGTCGATCGGATAGCCAAGCGGGCTGGGCGGCTGGCTTCTCCTTCGCTTCAATGCGAGAGATGTCAGTTCAAATCCCCGGCCCGGTGAACAGAAACCAAAAAGGCTAACGCAGTAGTTTAAAATTCTAAAATGAATCTGCGGCTTAGTCTAGAATATGCTGGTATCTGATCGGCCTATGGTGGAGCAGTACGGCAAGAGATAAGGGCTTGCGGCTAGGTGATACTCCTCCATAGATCCCTACCGGAAGGGCGTGGAACGCCTAAATACCGGGTATATATATATGGAACTACATCTTATTTGTCGCAGAGGTTAAATAATGTATTAAATTATGGTGTATTTGATTCATTGGTTACTTATATAAACACAGAATAACCTATCGATGACATTACTTATTTATATGATCACGTTACAGCTTACGAGTAACTATAATTACATCTAGAACAAATGGTCTATTATGAATAACTAACGAACTAATATTATGCTAAACTAAATTACCTGTGTGTTTACTATATTTATAACAATATCGGTTATTAGGCCAACGATGATGTTTTGTAAAAATGCTGAGTCTTTAAGGTTAGATTGGTAGCAAAAGTATTATGAAACAAGACATATACGTGTTATTCAATACCTGAGCTTTAGTTTTTAATTGTCCTAATAAAAATGTGTAAACAATTTACGTAGTGAATAATAAGTATTCTTTTGGGATTTTTTATAAATTAAATAATTATATCAATATCTCACCACATTGCCAAGAAATATGACTGCCACGATCAATCCAACGTTCAGAACAGTTATATTTAAGTATGTTATCACTGCCTTCTCTTTAGAATGTGATGGTGTACCATCTTGCATAAACCACGTATTTTGGGTTTTCAGCATTTTACAATAGGGAAAAAGTAATACAACGCCACTAGGTATAGAAACTTAAGAAGCGATAGAAAAGGCAAATTGTAAACATGATGACGGCCAACGTCTGAATACGGACACGGCATCTAACGAAGAAGATGAAGAATATTTTCTTCAATACGACATTTAGCAGCCATAACAAAAATTTTGTAATGTTACATTATCATCTTTGAGTTGTTGTAATAAGAATAAACTGTGAATTATGCTTATCCACAGGTATTCAGTGCTTTACCGCACAAATATTACAACTAAGAATTATTATGCAGCTGACTTATAAAATGCGAATATCTCGAAAATAGTTAAATTTTGAGGTTACTAACAAGTATACCTTTTCCTTGTAAAAATAATGTATCTTTAATATTTTTTAACAAAAATAAAGCTAACTTAAAGAGCAAAAAAGTTAAGCGCAAATCTATGCCACACATGTAGCATTTGTAGCGCCCTCTATCAGTTACATTAAAGTTTGTATAAAATTATAATTTATCCTGCCCTAATGCACCCAATTATAAATTTTTGTCCAAAAATATTTACAAACGTAAAAGTTATAGCGAAAAATAGAATTTTAAATTTCCACTTTAACACCCTGTATCTTTCTTAATATCAATATTTTATTAAAGCAAGTTGACTTAAATCATAATATTTTAAAGTGTAGAATTTACGGTTTTCGTTTGTACAATTACTTAAGGACCACCCTGTATATAACCATATTTTATCCATTATTATTAGGGTGTATCACAAAAATTTTTTTTTATTATTTAATTTTTCAAGTTGATAAAAAGTTGTTACTACCATCGTAGATCTACAAAAAAAATCTTTTTGAATTCCAACAATATTTAAGTCACCCGGAATGTACAAAAAGTTTATAAATTTTGTAAAAAAATACGTTTTTGAAAAAATAATTTACTCAGTTTATAAATTACAAATGATGTAATCAAGTTAAAAAATGTGTATTTTTTTTACATTTAATTTATCCATAGTAAACATTTTGGTTCTGAGTTAAATTATTTAGGTAACCCGGAATTACCCTAAATATATCACAATTTTCATATTTAATTCCAGTTTGACATGAATCAGAAACAGTAAAAAAAATTCTAATACAATCATTACAGTGCTGTATTTTAATGCAATGGGTCAAAACTTAAGTCCGTCAGCTAAGCAGAAGTTGATCTTGGAGACGGGCAGCTGGCACTGACTTGTGAGTCACCGGATGTCTGGCGTCTGGCTCCCCTCCACCACTCACTCACACCCTTTGTTTCTGTTAGTCTGACTCCACCGTTCAATCTGACAGCACGTGGTTTGCGCGTTATTACATTTATTTCAGTGTGTTTTGTTTAGTGCGCGTGGTTTATGACTTGTGAATTCCGTGTGGTTTTGTTGTTTTTCTATCATGAGTAAAAAGACAAACACTATCACAACGAGGAAATGCACTGAAGCTATAGTCGGACAGCCTCTTGACATTAGTAATATTAATGTTTTACCTACTAAAAGTGACGTGCTGAGGTATTTTGAATTGGTGAGAAATCAGTTGAAATCTGAAGGATGCTACCAACCACAGAAAAAGTTAATTGCAATGCGAGTGACACCTAAGTTAGAGCAAATTTGGAAAAAATCATCAATACCTGTTTCATCTACTAACAATATTGTTTTTATGATTCTACAATTGCATGAGAGGTGTGAAAAGATTAAAAAATCTTCAGGTTGTAATACAAAAAATGCCAAGAGTTTTAAAGTTGCAGTTGAAAACTTTAGATCTGACATTGATAATAGTCTTTTTGATATTTGTTCATGCAAATGTAGTAAACTAGACAAATGTTTGTGCCCAGCTCCAAGAAAAGTACCAAAATTAGAACATGCATTCTTGACAGACCAACGGAACTTGAGGATGATGTTTATCGGAGGTATTGACCAAGCAGGGACTAAAAAAATTGAAAAACGAAACAAACGGAAGAAAAAGTCCCTGCAATCTAAATTAAGTAGGAATGTGGAACTAACTACTCCACCTGATTTAATAAATGTGGATATTCTTAGTAGTGACTCTGATGATGAATCCATGGAAGAAGAATCAAGTAGGCCTGATGAAAAAGTTCAAGGTTCTAAAATAACTCCTCTAAGAAACAAAATTGAAAGTCCAAGCGTGAAAGTAAAACAAGGCCTGCCAGTGAATCTGTCATTGTTTTCCACGGCATGTGATCGCAGAGGCATTTTAAACAGAGCAGGTGCTCAACTAGCAAGTGCTCTTCTACAAGATTTGAATGTTATATCACCAGAAAACCAAGCCGCAGTTATTGACAAGTCCAAGATTTTTAAAGTACCGCCGAAGTATTAATTCAACTCGCACAAACGAAATAATTGCTCTTTACTTCGATGGTAGGAAGGATGAAACCATAATTAAAGAAATTGTACGTGGGAAATCTGTCCGTAAAACCATACAAGAAGAACACATATCTTTGGTCGAGAACCACGTTCAGCATATTTCGGTCATGTAACTCCAAACAGTGGATCTGGGAAAGATATAGTATCATCAATATTAAGTTACATGAGTGATAACTCCATTGATAACTCAAATATCAAAGCGCTTGGATGTGATGGTACGGCAACGAATACTGGAACATCGCAAGGAGCAGTTTTGTTGTTTGAACGCGCATTGAAACATTCGGTCCAAGTAGTAATATGTATGTTGCACTTAAACGAATTGCCCCTGGGGAAAGTTTTTGTTGCTCTTGACGGTCCAACCACAGGACCAACATCATTCAGTGGGCCAATAGGCAAATGTTTGATCAACTGCCAAGACTTCCCGGTTGTTAATTATGACAAAATAGATAGCACCTTCCCAGAAGTCGATAGTAAAGACTTAAGTACGGACCAGAAATATCTTTGGGATATATGTCAGGCTGCAGTCAAAGGTGAATGTCCCTCTGAGTTGGCCAGTAGAAACCCCGGAAACTTGTCCCACGCCCGGTGGCTGACATTAGCAAATAGAATCTTACGTCTGTATATTTCAACTATCGAACCAACCCCACAACTTAGAAAGCTTGCTGAGTTCATCATGAAAGTCTATGCTACCTAATGGTTTACCATAAAATGTCGTCCTAAAATTATCCACGCATCACAACACTTTTTCTTCATCGTACAGTGCACCAAGTTTTTAGACAGTGAACTGAAGGCTGTGGCTCAGTCTTCCTTGCAAAGAAACGCCTTTATGGCTCATCCTGAACACATCCTTTTAGGGATATTGTTTGACTCTCGAAAACATATAAGAGCTTTGGCAGGTTAACGGATAGAAAAAGCTCGACAGACTGAAACAAGGGCACATCGAGTCTTCAAACCACCACAAGTTAATTTTGAGGCAGAAGACTACATCGATCTCATTGACTGGCAATCCACCACAGTTACAGAACCACCACTTATGGCTGACTTCAGCAAAGAAGAGATTGAGATGATTGTTAATTCAGGAAGCAGTGATAGAAAAGATTTCAAAATACCACTTCATATTCAAGCGGTAAAACGAGTTGTAAAGGAAGTTACTGCAGCTTCTAAGCACGTTTGTCGCGTTCAAGAACGAGAAGGCTTTATAAGATCAAGATTATTGGACAGAAAGTATCTGCCTAAGTTTGAAACTAAGCGACAGTACACATCTGCTACAGCTGTATTGCAAAAATAAATTACAGGAAACATTTATTTCATACTTATTTAGGATTACATCACATTCTATTTTGAATAGTAACTTAGTATTAGTACTATAATTACAATCTGACACTCGCCCTAACAAATTCCCTTGGTCCCAGATCGAAGAAGCATTACAATACCTGTGGCTTTGAAGGCTAACTGGATTTGTTTAGCCAACATCTTTCAAGATGAAATAAAGAACCATTTTAAAGATTTTTCTTTGTCACCTTTTTATCTGTAATCTTTAAGTAAACTTTTGTATTTCTTTAATAAATTTCGTACCTCAAAACAGTCTTTTGTTGTTTTAACATAAAATATCCTAAAGTTTAAATAAGTAAATATGTAATTTATTGTTCATTAATTATGTAATAGAATACTAATAATCTTACTAACCTAAGTAGAAGCAACAAACAGGTTTAACACCTAATCATAATAAAGAGAAGATATTGATTTTTCGTTGTTACAATTGAGATTTTCATAAAGATTCCGGGTGACTTTATGCTTAGTTACAGATATTATCCTAATTTTAATTGTTCACTGTTATCACGTACTTAATATTTTTTAAGTTGACAATAAAAATATAAAATTTAATTTTCAATAAAAAAAAATAGAGGAAAAATCGTGTTTTTGAGAAAAAATTCTACAGTTTAAGTCGATTCCGGAAGACCTAAATATGTTTTAATTAAAACAAAACTTTTTTTCCCTGAAAGAGTAATGTAAGAGGCAACTTTTTATCAACTTGAAAGTTTGAATTTCGAAAATTCATTATTTGAGTATTTATTATGATACAACCTAATTATTATGATATAATCATATTTTTATCCTTCATACTTACCCTCCGTACTTCGAACGAGAAAATATTCTTTTTCAGATGTTTCGTTCAAAGCGTGATTTCTATCGGTTTTCGACTCATATACCGTATAGGTAGAATGAGTGTCGTACATATTGTTAATTGGTTGTTTTACTAAGTTTCTGTTCCTTAGAAATTTTGTTACTCCTTGACACCTGTTTGCTAGTAATATACTTTTTAATTTCTTTTGTTGGGAGTTATCATTAGTTATAAGGTTGCCTAGACATATGGATTTGTTAAAGTTTTGGCCAGTTTTTTTACTATTTTAAATGGCCGTTATTACCTACATGCTTCATCACACCATCATCCTGCCCAAAAGAATTCTGTGATCAACTCTCTCATCCATCGGGCCATTTCGATTTCTGAACCTGACAACCTTAGAGAAGAACTTGGCCATCTGCAAAAAACCCTTGTCGCCAACGGTTACTCCAAGTCCACAATTCAAAATATTACACACCGACATCTACATCCCCCTTTACACCCTAGGACGACAAATTCAGAATCTTCGGGTAATACTCCTGTGGCTTTTCTTCCGTATATTCGAAATGTCACTGATAGGATTGGCAAAATTCTTCGCAAAGAAGGTATCAGGACTACTTTTCGACCACCCAAGAAAATCTCACAATATCTACCCTCTCCTAAGGACCCATTACCGCCCCTATCTTCCTGTGGTGTCTATTCTATTCCTTGTTCATGTGGACAAGTGTATATTGGCGAAACTGGTCGTTCCGTCAAAACTCGGATTCAAGAGCATCAAAGATGCATTCGATCAGGTCTTTTCTCCCATTCTGCAGTTGCAGAACACTGCCAAGAAACCGGTCATTCCATATTGTTCGAAAAAACCCATATTATTTCTAAGAGCCCCTTTTTTTATTCCAGGAAAATCCGCGAATCTCTAGAGATCCGAAAAAATCCACATAATATCAATCGAGAGGAAGGATACTACTTGTCTCCCATCTGGAATCTCCGTCTAGAGCCGCCGTCCGGTCCCGCTACCACGATGCAGCCACATGATTGGCCAGCGCGCGCTTCTTGACGTTCGCGCCACGGAGTGTGCCAATACGTCCCGACACGACAAGTCACCGCGACTATAAATAGAGCGGTAGCGGAGTAATCGTCGGATTCACTCCTCGCCTCTCGACGCGTTAGTGTTCTGAGCTGTTGGACGTGAATCCCTGTCCTGGCATTTGGTTTTCACCTCTGGCTGCGTTAAGTAGTTGAGTTACTGTGACCAATTGCCCATCTTGGTAGTTAGTATTCGCCTCTGGTTGCGTTGAGTAACTGAGTTACCGTTGCTAACTACCCATCTTCCTTGTCTTTTGTTTTCTTTTTCTTTTTTGTTCTCCTGAAGAAGCTACATACAATTGTAGCGAAACGTCGAGATGAACCCACTTTCGGGTCATTCACAAATGACACGGTCCAAACCCGGAAGACGAATAAACTACAATTCTGACTCTGGCCGTGGAAGCCTACGATTTCATTTGAATGATCTTTCATCATTAGCTGTTACCACAGATATTGCAACTAATAACATTAATGCAGTAGATACTTTAGTAAATGTTAAATTTTCTATTTATCTCTGAGGGTGGACCGAAAACTAAGAATTGCTCTGGCAAATGATTCAGATATGTCTTTTTTATATTTTTCAATAAACTCAACTACTTTATTTAATAGATCAGCATCATTTAAATTTTGCAAACTAGTAGGTTGAATATATATGTTAACAAAATATGTTCACATTCAACAAATTTTCCGGATCTTGAAAACTCACATCTTTGCAAGGTTCGTCAAAATGCCGTTTAATCTTCCTCTGATAAGTTTAAGAAAACTAAGGGTTTATAAACCACTTTTCTGCTACACTATTTTTTTCTTTTTTAAATTTTAAAATTCATGTCGATACTTTTCCAATTCTTCAAAATTTTCAAACGTCTCTGACGAAGTGTCTCTGAGGACTAACAACCCCAGTGGAGTCTTACGTTGCCATGTAACCAATTTCTATCGTAACTTAAACATCCTAATTTTTAATTATCAAAAATGTAACTCAAAGTTAATCAAATAACATTTAAAGGGTTTTTACCCATATATTTAGGAACTTCAAATATGTACATCCACACTGATGATGATTCCGAAAACGTTCTGTGATGTAGCCTGATAGGGATTTTATTATTATACCTTTTATAAAGGAATTTTTTATTAATTTTTTTGTGATACAGGGTATACAGTCAACTTCAGAAATTTCCTTGTGGATTGAAAATAATTACTTCACAGTGCTTATTAGAACAAATGACCAACAATGACTACGAAACATCTAAGAAAGAAATTTTATATTTTGAATGGTTATCAATTGATTATATGTATTAGATATTACGTCATCAATATTGTTGTAATGACCTAACCGACGACTTTTTTTAAATACAAACTGGGGTCACGGGATACCTTATTTTAAACGTCTCCTAATCGCTTTTGCAACAATGTATTATTCGAATATTTATTTCTACAAGGTAAACCAGAACTGTTGGTTTATTAATGCAATTAACTTATACTAAATAATGTTAAGTAATATACAAAAAAATTACAAGAAATAATAAAATTGACGATCTTAGGCAGTGATGCAATAATAAAGACGAGCAATAAATTCGTTCCTAACATAATTTAGTTTCTTGATAAGCATTTATTGTAATTCTATTTTACTTAACTAAGTTCGTAATTTTGTTAACTCTGTAGAAATAAGTATTCGAATAATATATCGTTGCAAAGGTGAATATAAATGCCTTCTACAGAAAAAAAAGTATAGAAGAAAAAAAGAAATATCTAAGCAAGCGGGAGCATGCCTAAAGCTTGTGCCTGAACAAAAAGATTTGATTCAAAAGTCTTTAATTCAAAAAAATTCAGTCTTAATGACGATACAAACACTAGCTCAACGGATTTCACACCTGATGAAGGCGATGAAGTAGCAAGATCAACGTCAATATCCAAAATGTTTCATTCCCAGTAAAACCGAATGTGAAAATGAGAGGGAACAGGAAGAATATTCTGCTCAAAAGCACCAGATGATCCAGGTACTTGGCCTAACATTTTAACAAAAAAATATATTGATTTATTAGTAGAACATTTTATAAAGAACGTTAAATGAAGCATTATAAACTAACATCTAACATATGATTATAATTTAAAACATTTTCGGTCTCATTCAGTAATTCCACTTAAAAAAAGATTAATGGGAAAATATCAGTAGTTGAAATCGTAGGCTTCCACGGCCAGAGTCAGAATTATAGTTTATTCGTCTTCCGGGTTTGGACCGTGTCATTTGTGAGTGACCCAAAAGTGGGTTCATCTCTAGATGAACCCTCTTCATGAGATGAACCCACTTTTGGGTCACTCACAAATGACACGGTCCAAACCCGGAAGACGAATAAACTATAATATCAGTAGTTGGCTGTATACCATTGTTTAAAAAAACATACAGAAGTTAAAACACTTCGCCCTTGTATTTAGGTATATAAAAACATATAGTTAAAACTTTTACGTCAAAATTTATACAGTAGGCATCTTCAGTGCCTTATGTAGTTGAAGCTAACAATGAATTTGTGGCTATGACATCCATATATGGGTTTACATCTTTCTAAAATTAAATTATATGGTGACTCTAGGTCGATGACATTGGATAAAATTTAATACTTGAGGGGCTACATGTCTCCCTGCTCGGTTTTTAACACGTGGTTCTTGTCAGTTAAAACGACACAGACCAATCTTGGAAAGATGTAAACCCATATATGGATGTCATAGCCATAAATTCATTGTTAGCTTCAACTACATAAGGCACTGAAGATGATCTCATTAGATCGAAAACGTTATGCTACTGTATAAATTTTGACGACACTTGTAAAAGTTTTTACTATATGTTTTTGTATACCTAAATACAATGATGTTTTAAATTCTGTATGTTTTTTTTGTATTAGATCTTCTTCGTTTTTTTGCTGTACTGCCAATATATTACCCTACTTATCTCTATAATTTTTTTTGAATTCCTTTTTGCTTTTGTTCAATTTCTGGTAACATTTTCTCGTCTCTATTGGCTTACTTAGATCTTGCAGTTATTTGTTCATAGTTTCTCTCCTCTTTTTGCGGTGGATTTTCTTTTCTTCCTTGCGTAGTTATTTATATTCCTCCTCTGCTTGTCGGGTTCTGTACTCCTGTTACATCATTAAACATGCCCTGTTTTTTCTCTCTATTATAATCTGATATTCTTTGTCAAAACAGTCATTCGTTTTTGTTGTTCTTTGTTTACCTTTTATGTCTAGTAATTTTTCAGCTGCTTCTTTCATGACGTTTTTGCACCCTTCCCACTCTTCATTTATGTTTTTGTGTTTTAGTTTGTTTTCTAGTTTGATTCTAGTGTTAATATTTTGTTTATATTCTCTATTTTTGTTTGTATTTTTAAGTCTTTCTACATTGTATCGTTTATGTTTAGAACCTATTTCCTTTTTTAAAAGTTTAAAATTCTTATTCTTACCCTACTTTCGATCGAGTAGTAATCAGAACCCGCATCTGCTCCTCTTCTGGTGCGAACATTTATTATATTTAATTGGTGTCTTGAGTCTACAATAGAATGAACTATCATATTTAGTTTAAGTCCATCTGATGATTTTCAGGTGCCTGCGTCCATATTGTTATACGGCATGGAAACATGGACGTTAAAAGTACCTTCCATTAATAAGTTGGAGGCCTTTGAAATGTGGACGTTGCGAAGAATGTTCCTCATATCATGGACAGATAGGGTAAGCAACGAGGAAGTCTTAAGAAAGGCAAATACTGGGAGAGAACTACTCAATTTAATCAAGGTACGAAAAATTGGATACCTCGGCCATATTCTGAGAGGAAAAAAATACGCAATCCCTCAAATAACCATCCAGGGAAAGATTGAAGGCAAGAGAGGAGTAGGTCGCAAACAACCTACCTTCGGTCTCCTACCTTCGATCTTCCCTTGTAGGATTAACTGTGGTATTTCATATTTTGCTCCTCTCAATATGTGCCCAAGGTAACCAATCTTGCGTTTTTTAATTAATTCAAATAGTTCTCTTTTCACACCGGCTCTCTTAAGGACGTCATCGTTTGGAACTCTATCCACCCAAGGTATGCGCATCATTCTTCTCAATGACCACATTTCAAATGCTTCAAGTTTGTTGATAGATGTTTTTTTCAAAGTCCACGTTTCCATGTCATAAAGCAAGATGGACCATATGTAGCACTTGACCATTCTGTAGCGTATTTCGAAATTTAGTTTTTGATTACATAGGAGCGGTCTTAATTTCACAAAAGCTTGTCTTGCCATTTGTATTCGGGTTTTTATCTCTTGTTGTGGATCCGATTGGTCATTGATTGTGGTGCCAAGGTATTTAAAAGTTTTCACGCGTTTTATGCGATCGTCACCTATGCATATTATCGGGTTTTCTGGAGGGTTTCTGCTAATGACCATATATTTCGTTTTCAAAATGTTGATTTTGAGGCCATATTTTTCACCTATGCTATTCACTCTATCAAGTAATAACTGCTGATCTTCCAAATTATCAGTAATAATCACTGTGTCGTCCGCATAGCGTAGGTTGCTAATTGGTATGCCGTTCACCTTAATGCCTAATTCCGTGTCTTCTAATGCTTCCGCAAATATATTTTCAACATATAAATTAAAAAAGCATCGGAGAGAGTATGCAGCCTTGGTGGACACCTTTCCGGATTTCAAATTCATCCGTATATTGGTCTTGATCAATCCTCACCTTTGCCATTTGGTTCCAGTATAGATTCTGAATAATTCTGATCTCCTTCTGGTCAATGTTGGCCCTATGTAGTAGTTCCATTATGATATCATGTTTAACATTGTCAAATGCCTTCTCGTAGTCGATGAAGGTGAGGTAGACATCTTTTCGTTGATCTAAACAGTTTTGTATTAAGGTGTTCAAACATAAAATTGCCTCTCTTGTTCCTAGTCCTCCCTTAAAACCGAATTGTGTTGACCCGCTAAGTTCTTCTAGTATCTTGTACATTCTTGAGTGTAATATCCTAAGGAAGAGTTTCAGCAAGTGACTCATTAAACTGATTAAGCGGTGTTCATTGCATTTTGTGGCATTAGCTGTTTTTGGGATCATCACAAAGGATGACTGCAGCCATTCTCGCGGAATGTAACCAGTATCATAAATTCTATTGAATAGCTTTACCAAGATTTCGATATTCTCCTCGTCTAGTAGTTTTAGGCATAAATAACACTGGCGATATTTTGCATGCCGCAAAAGACAGACAGACGTCTGGCCTTAAGATAATTCGCCAACGCACTATAGGTGCACGGCACTATAAGAAAAAGAAGCGTATATATCTTTTCGAGCAAAGTTAAAATTATACCATCGATTCCAAAAAAAAAACTACTATGGAAAAGAAGTCACTTTTGAAATAAAAGCATAAAAAATATTTAAAATTTGTTATTTCTCAAGCACCAATTTTTTTCATTTTGTTGGACTGTGTTATCATTCCTGTTCCGTACCATGCAAGTTAAACATTTACTTTGTATTTCAGTTCTTCCATTGACGGATTTTCTGGTTTTTTTATTAACGCTTATAAAATAAAAGTATATGCTTCGTTGTGTAATTTCGGCCATCTTCTATCTAGCTGTTGATTCATCTGTTTGCAACGGGATTTAATTAAGCATCAGATCTAAGTAACCCAATTCAGTTTATTGCTTATTGCTAAACGGATGATTGTTTGCTTACGACATTGAAAATATCGGTGTAACTGGAACGCGCTCTGACCTAGTAAAATGTGCAATGTAATCAAAAGCTTATTAAATAATGTGTACAAATTAAACAAGTAAAAACAATAATATATCAACAAGCGCACGTGAGTTAAATAGCTGGAAATCACGGGATTATTAGCATTATCAATATTGTTAAGAATGATGAATCCATAGAACGGTCGAGGTTATTATTAATTACAGTTTAAATGGGAATAAGCTACAATTAAAGGTTCAAATACGTTTATTGACTTTTTAATTTCCACTTCGGAAATTGTTCTCAAAATACAAACTAATGTTTGTATTTTGACAATTGGACAGACCAATCTTGTCACCCTAGAGCAGCCAGGTAAAAGCACCCACGTTTAAGTCGTGGACTTACTCAGGTGAGATCATCAGAGTAGTCTGTGATGACGATGAGGCGCTTGCATGGCTGGAAAAGGCTACATCTGACCTCAAACCGTGGGAGGAAGCATCACTGGCTGTTGTCAGTCAGGATAAGCTCCCAAAACTTACCAAAGCCTCTCTATGGATCCCGGAGGATGCTATTAGCACCTCTGATGGCCCAGAAAGAGTGCTGCGGAGGTTAGCGGTGCAAAATCCAGACATGGCAGTTGCGAGATGGTGCACCTTCCACCATGAGGTAAAAAAGGATCCTAAAGGACACCTGTTTGTCTTCGGAATCGGAGATGATGACATGCCTCTCCTTAGGAAAAGGGCAATGATGCTGAGCTGCACGTTCACCTCATTGTATCTAAAAACAAGCACAAGCAAAGTGCAGGATACCTCCTCGGAACCAGGCACCTCAGACACGCAGCAACCGACTGCGGTTGCTGAGACTGAGACAACCCTGGTCCCACAGCAGGGAGAAGATCATCAGATGATGGTCGACGAACTCTGCGGAGGAAGTTCCGAAATAACTGAGGCTGCCCCCTCCTCAACCGAGGAGGAAATAGACACCTAAAAAGAGCCGAAACGATACCTAAGCCATGGGTAAGGACGTCGAAAAAAATAAGGTTACTATTATTCAATGCAACCTCCAACACAAAAAGGTGGCAACGGCAACACTATGTCGCCGCCTGGATGTAACGGAGGATGCAATAGTACTAATCCAAGAACCTTGGATAAATAAGACCAAAATAACTGGTCTTAGCAGCCTAAACGGTCAAATTTTCAGCTTACCAAGCAATCAACAACCGAGAACAGCAATATATGTTCCCAGAACAATCAAAGCCTCCCCCATGGCGCAGTTTTGCACCTCAGACGTAACGGTTGTAACGTGCGGTTAAAGTGAAGTGCCCATGGGGAAAGGGCAAAAATGGAGAGTTGATACTAGCATCAGTCTACCTACCCTCAGATGCAGCCACCCTACCACCAACAAGGGAAATGGAAGATCTGGTAGACCATTGTCTCAGTCAGAAAGTAGAACTTATTATCGGCTGCGATTCGAACTCTCACCATTTAGGCTGGGGCAGCAGAGATAACAACGCTCGAGGTAAGTCTCTTTATAACTATATTACTATAAAAGATTTGTATATCTTAAATAAGGGCACCGAACATACTTTTATTAATGTTCGTAGCCAAACAGTCATCGATATCACGCTGGCAACAGCTAAAATATCGAATAAAATTCAGAACTGGCAGGTATCGAAGAATATTTCTATGTCTGACCACCGCTGGCTAACCTATAATATTAGTCTGGAAAAAAGCCTTATCAAATCGCGCGACCCTAAGAGGACGGATGTAGAGCTCTACAACCGACTTTTAGAAGATGCTCTGCGGAATGAAAAGGCTTCAACTCCAGGAACTAATACAGAATTGGAAAGGTATGCGGTATCTATCCAAAACAAAATAAGCTATGCTTATAAAAAATCCTGTCCAATAAGGATGGTCCAGGAAAGTCGCAAAACCAACTCTTGGTGGTGCACTAAATTGGAACACCTTAGGAAGACAGCAAGAACAGCTTTTAATAGAGCGAAACGCACCAAACTCAAAGAGCATTGGGATTCTTATCAATCAAATCTCAGAGAGTTCAAAAAAGTCTGCAGACAAAGACAAAGAGCTGCTTGGAGAACCTTCTGTGAGGAAATCGAAGATTTCCCGCAGGCTTCCAGGTTACAAAAAGCGCTCTCAAAGGACCCACATCGGCATGTCCGCATACTAACGAAGGAAGATGGGAATAAAACTTCCAACCTTCGCGAAAGTGCTGAGGTCCTGATGAAAACACACTTTCCCGGTTCTAGTGTCTCAACAGCACCAAACCGGATGGAAGAAGCAATCATACCCTCAACAAACGACTGGCATCTCGCCAGAACAATGATTAATGAGGAAAAGGTAAAATGGGCCATATTGTGCTTCACCCCTTTCAAATCACCAGGGCCTGACGGCATATATCCAGCCCTACTACGGTGGGGACTGGATATCCTTCTGCCGCACCTCGTGGAAATATTCAGAGCCTCTTTGGTTCTGAGATATATTCCTAAGAAGTGGAGAGAGGTACGTGTGGTCTTCATACCAAAACCAGGTAGGATTGACTACACCCTACCAAAGGCTTTCCGACCAATTAGCCTAACATCCTTTCTGTTGAAAACGATGGAATGGCTATGCGAGAGGTACATAAGGGATGAAGTTCTGGTCCATAACCCACTTCACCCAAATCAACATGCATATACTTCGGGAAGATCTACCGATTCTGCACTGCATCATGTAGTGGGAAGAATTGAAAGATCGCTGGATAATAAAGAATCCACCCTAGGTATATTCATAGACATTGAGGGAGCGTTTTATAAAACCACATTCCCAACTATCATCCAACAGCTCAACGTCAGGAATGTTCCCCTGGCCATAAGCGAATGAATATTCAGTATGCTCTCTAATAGAGCAATAAGCATAAATGTAGAAGACGTTTTTGTTAGAGGCATGGTTACGAGGGGCTGTCCACAGGGAGGGGTGCTATCACCACTACTCTGGAACATAGTTCTAGATACCCTGGTTGACCAACTCAGCAGCAACGGTTTCTACACAATAGCCTATGCAGACGATATTGCTGTCCTGCAAAGCGGTAAGTTTGAGAACACACTATGTGAGAGATCACAAGTTGCTCTCCGACTAATAGAAACATGGTGCAAGAAACACTCACTATCTATAAATCCAAAGAAAACAGAGATGGTCCTCTTTACCAGGAAAAGAAGAATCACGGGCTTAATACCCCACGGATTCTAAACTACAGTCTAAATTTTTCTGACGAGGTGAAGTACCTTGGTATTACCCTTGACAAGAAGTTAACATGAAACTCACACTTAGATGGTAGAGCTAAAAGAGCATATATTGCCTATGAGCAGTGTCGACGAACGGTCGGACGCATCTGGGGCATCACGCCCAGGGTGATCGCCTGGGTCTACACCGCTATCATTAGGCCAATGCTAACTTACGGAGCTATTGCTTGGGTACCAAAAGTGCTACAGGCAACAGCGATTAACAAACTAAACCATATTCAGCGGATGGCTTGCATAAATATAACAGGTGCCATGAAAACAACACCAACTGCTGCAATGGAGTTGATCATTGGCATCACGCCTCTAGATATATATGTCAAAGAGGTGGCGCTAGTGACAATGATGCGACTGCGCTCAGCTGGTGCAAACCTTGTTGTAGGAATGGGACAATTGAGAACTTGTTTCTGGCGAGAAGAGTTGGATGCGTTACCACTTCTACAGGCAGGCTGCGACTCAATTAAACCAAAGTTTGTCTTTAACAAACCCTACAAAATTGAAACAGGACAGTATATGGAGACAAACGTGGCAAATGCCTATTGCATATACACCGATGGCTCCAAAATGAAAGAAGGCTCAGGATGCGGGATATACTCCAGATCACTGAACCTAAGAATAAAGTGGGGTATGGGCAAAAATGCCAGCGTAGTTCAGACAGAACTGACTGGTATCTCCATAGCCGCAAAAGAGATAACCCAAAAAGGTATAGCAGGTAAAACTATAATCATCTGCACAGATAGCAGACAAGCGCTACTAACCTTGAATAGACCACGTGTCACATCAGGTTTAGTAATGGAGTGTCACAAGTCACTAACCCAAGCTTCGGATGGTAATACCATCATCCTGAGGTGGGTTAAAGGACACAATAGGAATAAAGGCAACCGCATTGCTGACCAATTAGCTACGAAGGCGGCAGGCCTAAGACTCTTAGGACCTGGGGATCTTTTTGGTTGGTCAACTACAACAATCGCGGAAGAAATGAAAGGATGTAAACTTGCCAGGGTAACACTAAGTAACCTTGAAGAGTCAACATCTAAGAAGTACTTGGGAATGACCAGGAAAAACCTACGTTTGGCAGTTGGTTTTTTAACTGGTCATTGTCAACTAAGCAAACACCTCCATACACTGGGGCTAGCAGACACACCTCTATGTAGGAAGTGTGAAGACGAAACTGTAGAGCATGTCCTATGTGAATGCCCAGAGTTATCGTTAATACGAGAGTACGCGTTCGGCGTGTCCTGGCCCACACTTGCCCACATAAGAGAGATGTCTCCTGGTGACTTGTCCACCTTCCTAGAATTGGCAGGATGGACAATAAGCTAAGGGTGACAGCTCCCTGGGGGATGCACAATGGGTCAATTGTGGCCTAAGTGCTGTGAAACTTAACTCGCCCTCCCTACTCTACAGATACAGATATTGTCAACGTCAACTGAGTACTATCTAGTATTGTACTTGATAACTAATAAACCAAATCATGAGTATCTAGTGTGTTTAAATAAATGTACCATACAATACCATAAGTGAAGATTATTTACTACATGGCGATCCTACCTTTTGAATAAGGAGTCTTCTGATCCGCAGAAACAAATGAAAAATGGCAACTACATACTGGAAATCTAAATGGAAATTTATATACTAGATGTTATATGGAACCCATTGTACCAGTTTAAAAATAGAAAATGCATTAGCAGTTAAGAAAATTCCCGCCAAATTCCGGACCAAACCCGCCAGGAGCCCAGCGACAGCATCCCAGCTCATAATAATGGACAATAAATGGAAAAAATGGATAAATGGACAAAAGTGAATTAACAAAAACCATATATGAAATATATTATGTAAGTAAATTTTATTTTTTATCTTTTATATAAATTATACAGTCTAACAGATCTTATTACTTAGTATTTGAATATAAGAATTTAACTAATTCAAGTTCAGAATGTTGAGTCACAATTTTTATTGCTTTTAAAAGTACAGAATATAATTTATTTTTAAATTATTGCTAATAACTGTTTATATATCAAATTCTATTTTTTAATGATAAAATGTGCCATATAATTTTATTTGCTTAAGGTATAGTTTTAAAAATATTTAGATTTGACCATGAAATTACACTGTGACATAAGTCGGAAAATATTAAAGTGCTGCATGAATATGCTTGGATGACAAATTCTTCAATTAATATAGACGAAGAAATCGGATATGACTTTTTATTTTACTATTTAGGTACAATAAATTAGGATATTTAGAATTATCGTTACATTTATAAGGAAGAAATATAATTTAAAAGAACTTTTTAAAAACAATTGACCATGGCGTCAGAAAAATTTTCATTATGTTGGAACCATTCCCACGAAAATATAAATTCAGGAATAAATTCATTATGGAAGAGTCAAGATTTTGTAGATGTAACGCTTGCAGTGCAAGGAAAATGCATAAAAGCACATAAAATGGTTCTTTCAATTTGTAGTCCATATTTTAAGGAAATTTTTAAGGCAAATCCCTGTCAACATCATATAGTAATTTTGACAAACGTGACTTACGAAGCACTAAGAGACTTGTTACAATTTATATACCATGGAGAAGTACAAATTAGACAAGAAGATTTAAATACCGTCATTAAAACGGCCGAATCATTTCAAATACAAGGACTCACTGTAGATAGAAAAGTATTAAACGATAATAACATTATGGAAATTTCGGATAAAGAATATACTCAAAATATAGAAGATTTTAAGCCAGTTTCTTTACCTGTGACAAAGAAATAACAACCTATAAAGAAGGAAGAACACAGCGACACAGAGCAAGAAATAAGTATGGCTCTTACAATCAACGAATTTTTAAATATCGCAAGCAAGGTGTTACCCAGCGAGTTTGATGGAAGCGCAGGTAAACTGCAGTCATTTTTAGACGCATTAGAACTCCTTGAGAAAATAGCGATAGGACACGAGGAAACAGCGATAACATTAATAAAGACAAGATTAACCAATAAGGCCAGAAACCTTATAACTATAGAGGATACAATCCCAAGAATAGTGGAGACACTAAAGAGAGAACTGAGAGGCGACAATCCGAAGACAATAATAGCTAAATTGGCGAAGAAAAGACAAGGACATAAAGATGCAGAGGTCTATGCATCTGAGGTTGAGGAACTAGCCGAACAACTAAAAGTGATTTGGCTAAGAAATATACAACAGAGGCAGTAGTGACTACAATGAAACGTAATGTCAACACAGACAAAGCCAAGCTAATATTAGAGGCAGACAACTTTACAACCCTACAAGAGGTAATGTCAAAATTTTTATCGATCGACGAGACAGAAGATAGCACACAAGGAAGAGTGTTAAATTACAGAAACAAATACGCTTTTGATATGAGAAAAGAAGGTAAGAATGCAATATATGGATCTTATAAAAATAAATTCAAAGGAAGAAAAGAATATAGGAACAAAAATTATGGAAATATAAGTGAATATGAAAGACATGATACGAGGATATATCTTAATAGATTTTATAGAAACAGAGGAGATTGGCAATCACAACGAAGAAGAAAGAATAATCAATGGACACAGGTGAGATGCCACAGAAATAGAGGCACAGCGAGAGCATATTTCGCACCGCATGCGAATACGAATACATTGCCAGAAGTAGATTTTTTTGACAGGAATGTAGGCAAACTGCATATGGTTCGACCTTAATGGTTGAAACCTACGTCGAGCAGGAGGCTGCTAAGAGGATAAGCTAGGGTGGTACTTGAATTCCAACCCGCTAAAAGTCCTGCGGCTCCAGCACGACAATACAGTAACTACATAATGGATTAAAATTGCGAAACGAATTTGGAATTATGATTTTTTTTAATGAAGTAAATAAAGAAATTATTAAAAAAGAAGTTTGTCACAATAAAAGACGATTCCCTACGATTATTGTATTTATATGCAAGAGAAGAAAAGATGTTGAGTAAATTAAGTACGCACAAAGGCGAAAAATGATGAACAGATTATTTTGAAAAGTATATGTCAGTATTATTACATATTTGACGAAATTAACTTCGAGATCGAACTGAAAAACAGAAGAAACAATTCCAGTAATATAGAAACAAGAAGTTGCGAAGGAATTTACAGAAGGATCGATAGATAAACCGATTAAGCGTATGTTAGCTATAGGAATCATAAATGTAAATAATCGAGAAATATAAACTAGAAGTTTTATTCCGAAGATACAAAACCAGGAAAAATTTTTTTATATATTTTATATGGAAGAAATAAAGCAAAGAGTAAAAAAGAGTCGAAAAACTATTAAGCACAGTAAAAACCATTAATATTGGAAGGAAAAAGGCACATAGAAGAATGTGCAAAATATGCAGATGTTTTTATTTGGGAAAACCCATATGTACCTACAAAGCAAAAGTTAGTTTGTAAAAGACGAGAAACCAAACAAAAAACCGTACCTATAATATTTTATAACGATAGCGAACACATTATTCGTAATATAAACATTACATAATGATATTAGGTTAATGATAGAGTTGGAATGTACATAGTAAGCATATCCATAAAATATGAAATGAGTACAATATAACTGACCAGGTTAATTATTTTATTATTATGATCCGTATATTTAAAATTTTATTTACGATGCCAGAGGAAATATCAAGACCCTCGGAGAGACTTGGTGAGATTTTGGCTCACAAATGTGAGTGCAGAAGATTATAAAGAAAATGATAATAATGAAAAATGAGAATAAGAAGAGATGAAAAATAAGAATCTGCCAATTATTATTGAAATACGAAAAGATTAAAAAAAAAAATAATTTTTTTAAGGAAAAGGTGTAAAGATTTGTATAGTACAACATAAACATAATACAAGCAATACATAACATAGTACAAGATAAGCAGGTCAAGAAGAATTATAATTAACGACTTCCACATGTTACAGGAAGGATATGGAAGAATAAATAGGATATATAGTACAGAAATATAAGGAAATACTATTTCTGGATCGAATTACGAAGAAATGTTGAGAAATATGTGAAATGTAAAGAGATGCGACGACTGCCAAAGGCATAAGCACTCAATTATAAACAAGGAACCCATGAACAGGTACATGGATGAAAATGGGAACAGACATATATTGACTTACAATGCGAATTAAGCAACTACGTAGAAGGATACGTAATACAGAATAAAATAAGCCGAAACAGTAGCCAAATCATTGGTAGAAAAATTTATTTCGAGGTATGGAGTACACCGAAAATAATAGCAGACCAAGGCACATAATTTATGGCTAGAATAATTTATTAAGGAAGCAATACTTGGCATTGCTGTAAAAAGAGTCAATGAATATACTCATAATATATAAATGTACGTAATATATGAATGCGAATAATATATAAAAACATATTTAAATAAATATAATGTGTTAATATACTTTTAAGTTCGTTCAATATATATTTAAAATGTGTATAACAAACGAAAATGTTAGGCTGTATAGTAGTTAAACAAAATTTTCTTCTTTCGATAGGGAAGAGTAAAAACAGTTTATGTAATTGATTGAAAACGAACAGCACTTAGAAAATTTTTCTTCTGAGGGATAGGGATGTAACGGGATTTAATTAAGCATCAGATCTAAGTAACTCAATTCAGTTTATTGCTTATTGCTAAACGGATGATTGTTTGTTTACGACATTGAAAATATCGGTGTAACTGGAACGCGCTCTGACCTAGTGAAATTTGCAATGTAATCAAAAGCTTATTAAATAATGTGTACAAATTAAACAAGTAAAAACAATAATATATCAACAAGCGCACGTGAGTTAAATAGCTGGAAATCACGGGATTATTAGCATTATCATTATTGTTAAGAATGAAGAATCAAGAGAATGGTCGAGGTTATTATTGTTAACGTCAACTGAGTACTATCTAGTATTGTACTTGATAACTAATAAACCAAATCATGAGTATCTAGTGTGTTTAATAAATAAATGTATCATACTATACCATAAGTGAAGATTATTTACTACATGTTGTGTCTTTATTTTGCTGTGTAAAAACATTTCGACATAATGTCAGGCCATGGATTAATTTCGTTATTAAATAGGCTTCTCGGTTATTTGACACTGAAGAGAATAAAATTTTCCTCAGACATAAACTTCGAAGCCCGATAATTGCGATTCGTTCTGTTTAATGCCGTAAACGTAATACGTAGAATTCATTGCGGAGAGTATTGTATTTGTAAAAATATAATATGATTTGTGTCATGCAGGAGTCGATGTCTAGCTTCTTCCAAATAAATACTTTATTTATATGTTTATGTTATATGTTTTAAAAACACGTTATATACATACAAAATAAACAAGCATCTGCTATTGCTAACACTCTCTCTATTGACAGACTAATCTTTAGGTATATAGTCGGTTTCCGCACATCTGCTCAGTCTACATATTATTAACGTGAATGAAAAATGGTTTTATAAACTAGATCTAATGCATTATTTTTATTATTAAAAGTAGAAATATAATATTCTATTGTTACAATGTAAAGTGACCAGCAAGGAAACATATTTTCTTACGCGCCGCCAATGATCGAATCCAAAAATTCTGAGAATGCATGATAGACGTGATTTCGGCTACTTTTGACCACTTACGACGCGTGATTTGTGATTTATAGTTTAATTTAATCTTAGCCAGACTATAGATCGTGGTACGAGTTAAAAATGAGGCTAAAAAACATTGTACTATTGACACAGAACAACAAAATGTTTACAATCGTCATCATTGAAAGACTGATTGCTTTAATACAATTTTAGCGAATAAGAATTTGGCATTTAGAGGGACTAGTACAAAGTTGTATTATAGAGATTATGGTAATTTTTTAAAAGCGGTGGAAATGTTGGCCAAATTTGATACAGTTATTTCAAAACACCTTAATAATGTCAGTAAATGTAAAGGTAATAAAACCCGTAATTCACACTATTATGCCAGCATTCTAAAAATGAGATATAATCAATATTTTAGGCGAATCTATTCGTAATGAGATAGATATTTTGGAATTTTCTCTACTCGAAGGTAAAGATATACGGACTAAGAGCTACAACAATGGATCGATCATGAAAGGGAAAATTGTAGGGCTTCAAAAACTGATTCTTGATATCAATTATTGATTATTATACGTGCCTGATGCGGCTTATGCATTAAATTTGGTTATTATTGACGCTGACAGGTCTAGCTGTGAAATTTCTGTTTTTTTTAATATGGTGCAAAATGTTTATCCTTACTTTTGCACGTCCCCGTATCGATGGTATTTACTAAAAAAACACGTAAAAAAACTAATTTCAAAACCATTAAGTGAAACAAAAAACAGTCGTATTAACGCTATTAGACCTTTAAAACAGGACCTAAACAACATTATAACTGCAATAAATGCCTTAATCGCAGATCCCAAAAGAAATACGAAAATAAAAATGGGTGCTATATCAATAATTAAAAGTCTAAAAACATTTAATTTTTGTGCTCAGTTGTAATTTGTCATGATTTGTTATCAAGTATTGATGTCTTAAGTAAAATGCTTCAGAATTACAAATTCAATACCGGAATGTATTCAAGGCTTAGATAATTTTAAAAAATATTTGGGATTCCAAATATCTGATAATTTTAAAATATTTGTTGATTCAGCAACAATACTTGCTAGAAATTTAGGTATTGATCCTGAATTTCCAATTTCGAAGCTTAGAAAAAAGGTCTGTTTATTTGATTTCAAGGGTAGAGATGAACCAGTTTTAAATCTCATTTAGCAGTTCAAGACTGCTTTCTATTTTGCAATTCTTAAACACGACCTCTCCTCAGTAAATAATTTATTTACTTCATTATCTAAGAGCTATTCAATATTCTGCTGTTTGTATAAGTTTCATATATTTTCTAACCATATAATCTTATGGAAGCGTGTAAGGACTAAGTTACAAGTAGAGCAGAAAAAAAGTATCGTAAAAGGTAAAGACGGTAAACAACTTTCTAATAAAATCACTTCATTCAAGGATAATTTTCCGGGTAAAAAACAGTCAATTGTAATATTATAAATTATGGTCAAAAATAATATCGTTCCACGTTTTCTTAATTTTACTCTGACATTAAGAATAGCCTACAAGCCCATAGGACTTTTTTTAGGGGTCATTTGACATGTAATAACAATTAACAACAGCTGTAGAAACTATGCCGTCAATGTTTATCGGTACAGGTGACTACACAGGCAAGGTAAACTTACCACTCAAGGGGGAGGAAGCATTTTGGTCAAACATATTTGTAGTGCATTTATAACTTGGTAGGTAATACAAAAATAATGACTCGCGACCCAATGTCGTAAAAAATATTGGTACCAACAGCAGGTAAAATCTTTTATCTTCGGAAAATTTTGACCCCATTTTCGGCAATTTGATGCAACACGGCAATCATACATAGTTTCAAATCGTTATTTAGATTATTTTTTTTGTAGCTCCGTCCATATCTGTTGGTACAGAGGTGAGAAATCTAGAGCACAACCCTTAATTTTAACCCCCATTCGTTGATGACATTAAAAAATGTATGGTATTAATTCCAAATGATTACTTGATGCGTAAAAGAATTTTTAGCAACTATGCTGTCTAGAAAAAGATTACCGTACTATAAGCCTCATGAGTCATCTCCAAAAAATTGTTCCTAAAGATAATTCATAAGGGAATCTACAAGCTGTGTGAAAGTCAAATTTATCCCAACGAGTTTGGGTTCACAAATGCTGTTGGTACTAGAGAGGCTTTGTTCTAAGTACAAGTCTCATTCCAGAGATGCAGAGACGTCAACTGCGACGTATACGCATGTCTGGTTAATTAAGAGAAAGCGTTTGATCGACTACAGCATGCCAAGATGATGCAAATACTAAAAGAAACAGTAATTAACAACCAAGATCTGAAAATAATTAGAAATCTTTACTGGAATCAGACAGCAAATCTCAAAGGTGAAGGTGAACACACTGACTATGTGAAAATCATGTGTGAAGTGAGGCAAGGCTGTATTTTCTCTACTCTAATCTTCAATCTGTACTCTGAAAGAATATTTATCGAAGCTTTGCACGAAACTAAAAAAGGTATTTTACTAAATGGTTACCGGCTAAACAACATCAAATATGCAAATGACACTATAGTATTTGCGGACAACTTAGAAGACCTACAAGTTTTTATGAACAAAATTATGTATTACAATCAACAATAATGGACTCAATATAAATGTTAAGAAGACAAAGCTTATGATAATTAGCAAGAAAAGGATAACAGAAGATCAACCAATCCCCTGTAGAAAGAGTGACGCACTACAACTACCTCGGCACCATAATAAATGAAGAATGGACCAACAACCAGGAGATTAGAGCACGCATCGGAAAAGCTAGATCCACCTTCAATCGGATGGGGGCCTTCTTGAAGAGTCATAACCTCTCTCTTGATACATGCTAAGTAAAAATGCTGCGATGCTACATCTTTTCTGTCCTTTTTTAGGGTGTTGAATCGTGAACCTTGAACGAAAATATGTGCAGAAAATTGGAAGCATTTGAGATGTGGCTATATCGGAGAATGCTTAAGATCCCGTGGACTGACCGAGTCACAAATAAGGAGATCCTCAGAAGAATGAATAAGAACCGAGAGGTACTGACCACCATCAAATCCCGAAAGTTACAGTTCTTCGGACATATTATGCGAAATGAATTCAGATATGCTCTCCTTCAAGCCATCCTGCAAGAAAAAATATTTGGAAAACGAGGTCCAGGAAGAAAAGGAACATCTTGGTTAAAGAACCTCAGAATCTGGTTTATTACAACATCTGTGCAGCTTTTCCGCGCTGCTGCAGATAAGATAAAGATTGCCATGATGATTGCCAACATTCGTAACGGATAGGCACATCAAGAAAAGAAGAATGCCGTCTAAAAGATATGGTTTTCGAAAATGTTTATAAACAGTTACCTGTATTTGGGAATAGAATTTTTGTTTTTTCGGTGAGATAACTTTCTTGATCAAATATAACTTAAAACTATTAAACTTATTCATAGCCGGTTATAATAAATTGTACAAATTAAAAATTTGAAAAAAAAATTGATAATATATCCAACATATTTTTAAAATACCCTGTGGTGTATGTTATATTATATTTTAAATACTGTGGCTGTTATTAGTTATTTAAAAGACAAATGAAAAAAAGCAATGCCACACATTTTTAACTAATGGATTTTGCGCATCTTATAGAGTCTATTGAAATATTACATTTTTTAGGGCTTAGTGTTTATTTCATACATTTTGCAATATTATTTAGGTATTGAAACTGTAAGTATAAGCTTAAGCTTAAGTTTGTGGGGTGGCCACAGTTGTCCCGCGGCCATTATCTTGGAAAAAGGTGTGCAAAGTTTTTCGATCCGTATCTCGTAAACTTGCAACCGTACAGAAAATTATATTGAATATTATTTGTAGCAAACTAAATTGTCTACAACTTTAGTCCTATTACTTCTTATAGGTAGAATTATTTCTATTATAAAATAGAAAATAACAAACGCAAACAAAAATGCTAGGTCTGGAAATTAACACAGAAAAAACAAAAATATTGACACAGACGAGAAGAAATATAGTCTCACAAAACATTATACATAAGGATGACATTGAAACGGTTGGAAAGTTTAGTTGGCTAAAAAATGTCCACCGAAATACAAAGATGAGAATCTATAAAACCTTAATACGATCAATAGCAGGCTATGGCAGTGAAGCATTTGTCCTGAAAGAAATATCCAAAAGCAAACTCAATACATTCGAAAGGAAAGTACTGAGGAGAATACTAGGAGCTGTGAGTAAAAACGGAATCTTTAGAAGTCGATACAACAACGAGCTTTATCAACTTTATAAGGAAGCACCACTGTCGGCTCCATTAGAATACAAAGATTGCAACGGGCCGGACATGTGATAAGAATGGGAGAGGATAGGCTACCAAAAAGAGCACTGAATGCTAGAATGCAGGGAAAGAGACCGGTTGGAAAGCCAAGAAAGCGCTGGGAAGACACAGTAAACAGCGACGCACAAGCACTTTTAGGAGTCCGTATATGGAGAAGATCAGCCACAGACAAGCAAGGGTGTAGGCCAAAAATAAAGGAGGCCAAGGCTCAATTTGGGCTGTAGTCCCGTAGAAGAAGTATCTCGTAAACTAAAAACCGTACATAAAATTATATTCAATATTATTTGTAGCATACTAAATTGTCTACAACTTTAATCCTATTACTTCTTATCATAAAATAGAAAATAAAGTTATAAGTTATAAACAAAAATGACTAAAAAAATTGGAACAAATTTTCTTTTGGACCTTATAACTTTTTTGTGGTAATTTTACAAAGTAATGACAACAAAGCAATATTATAGAGGGTTTTATAAAAAATAATTTTCACTACAAATTTCTTTAATTTTATTAATTTCTCTGGATTTCACACCGCTACGAAATTGACTGGGCTCTTGAATACTCGCCATATTGGAACAAGGGGTGCAAAGTATTTTCGCGCTGTATCCCGTAAATTATCAACCCCACAGAAAATTTTATTTAACGTTAATTATAGCAAATTAAATTGTTTATAACTTTATTCCCATTACTTTTCAGTGTAAAATTGAAAATTTTCAAAAATCAACATTGTTAAAAGAATAATTTTAACTACAAATATTTTCAATGATTTTTCTGGGTTTTACAGAGCTCCGAAGTTGAACGGGTTCTTGATAACTCTTAAGAATACGATAAAAACGAACCATTAGACTAAACTTCCTATTATATATTTTTTTATTATTATTATTTTAAATCAATTTATCATTTTCTTAACATTATTCCTATGATATTATTAATTTATTATCGACGCTTTCCTTCACCACAAAATTTAAGATAAATTTCTTAGTAATGAAATAAACAAGTCAAACTTAATAGACCTTCTCAAAACAGCTCTTCGACTCGGCAACCGCGTGTGAACGACAATACGAAAATAATCACTAAAAAAGATACTGAGATTACAGAGTTCGTAATGTACAATGGATGAACAAAAGTCGAAAATATAAACAAAGAAAGGCAGATTGAAATAGAGCTCAAATTCTCTGTCTGGGAGGAAATTTTGTGAAAATCAACGTTAGTTTCTCTATGGTGGTATAGTATTTAATTTACGTTTTTCCAAGTTAACACATTTTTTAATTTAGTAGAAATCTAGGCCTAAGATTCAGTGAAATTGAAATACATTAGTACATAGCACGGTAGCATACGATTCTTAGTAGATATAACCTTGACTTTTACCGCTTTTCTTAAAAAATCACTTTCATTACAACTGAAATGGATAAAGTAATCTATAATATAGTACATGCTACATTATTAGTGACGGTACACGGTTATATTTAGTCAAAATATTGTTTCTAATATAATCAAAGTACTAATGTAACTAATCAAAATATGTGAATAAATTTATGAGAAGACGTATCTAATTTGAAAATTAATCTAGTTTGTATATAGCCAATACAACAAATAATTTTGGCTAATGTATTGCCATATATAAATTAATTTTAGTAACGTTTATGTGCATTTGGAACGAAAATATGTTTTAATATTAGTAATTACTGCTTTGAAACGGACTAAAATAATTTATGAATAAGTATTATGGGGAACCAAATTTATAGTGGTTAAATATGTTGCAATGTTTTGTAAATATAACTAATACCCTTTGTATTATTTCATAATTTGCTATAAATCTCAATCATTTATCCCATTGTTAATTATCACAGTTGTTTATTTTATTTGTGATCTATTTTATCCATGTTATTTATATTTATTTAATACTACTCATACATACTACTTTTGGTTTGCTGTCTCCATCTATCTCTTCATCTTTCTCTATCTCATTCTCAATCGCACTCTGTCTCCCATATACTTAGTAGTGGCTTATTCATATTAACTTGCAAAAACTAGTTTTACAGAGCTTAATGAGAAATACTTTTAAGTTCTTCGCAAGTAATTTTTAATGTTCCGAATCCTATTAAATGCTAGTTGATAGTTTTTCAACAAATTTTATAGTCGACGCTTCGAAAAATAGGGTATTTAGCAATAAAATGTAGCATTAATTAGAATATTTATTTTAATTAAGTACTTTTTATAGGCTATAATAATGTTGGATAATTATACAATGAATCCCGTTACAAAGGTACACTTGGAAACGGATTAGAAAACGGTGTTAGAAAACAATTGTTTCTTATAGTAAATAAAAGAAGATGTTTAAAGAGCATATGTCATATCAAATACTTTAGTATTTAAATTATAAAATAAAAGTCTTATTTATTACATTTAATGGAAATAAACCAAAATTGTGAATGAAAATACGTTATATATGGAACAAGTAGAGGAAGATTTGAAAGAATTCGAAAATAGAAAATGAAGAACGAAAGCTAGAAACATAAATGAATGGGGAAAATTTATTGAATAAGTTAAGGTCCAACCGGGGATGTGGAGGAAATGCTAATGATGCGTTGTATTCGACGTTTCGATTTTCACCTCGGAAATTATTCTCAAACTGCGAGTTAAACAAATTATTTTGATATAATACTTATTTTTTTAAATAGTTTCTTTAATTTGAATTTGGCGAACGATTTTCAAGGTTGAAATCGGGACGTCAAATATAAATGTACTTTCAATTAAAATTTTGGTTTATTTTTATTAAATGTGATATATATTGTAGAAATCCAAAAAAAAGTTTAGAAGCGTTTTACAATTTCCTAAAGAAATTATAAGATATTTTCTGTCGTTTTCAATTATACCTAATCGGCAGTACTCTTTACAGTAGAAATTCAAGTTTAAATATTTTTTATTTTTTTTTCTAAAGCAGGATTATTTAACGTTCTTTCATTATTTGATCTAATAATAATAATAATAATAATAAGCTGTACTCCTCGCGACGTCGAGATGTGTACGAAAATTTTTGGGGGATACTTCAACATACCAAGTCACCTAGGGCTCGATAACACGGAAAGAGTCCCACCAGAGCTCAATCCTTTTGATACCGTAGGTATCTGGGATGAGTGAGACAAACAACAACATTAATTGATGTGGCGATACCCAACAACAATAATCTTCGTGTTAAACAGAACGAAAAAATCCCCAAATACAGGGATCTGGAAATTCAAATACGAAGACAGTGGAGAATGGAAAGTACCCAGACAATACCTATTATTCTCTCTACTACTGGAGTCATTCCAAAGAACCTCCTAGAAAACATAAAAAAGCTAGGTCTGAATAAACATCTCTACAAGACCATCCAGAAAGCTGTACTACTCTTAACGTCCAGATGTGTACGAAAATTTCTGGGAGATACTCCAGCATACCAAGTTACCTAGGGCTCGATAACACGGAAAGAGTCCCACCAGAGCTCAATCCTTTTGATACCGTAGGTATCTGGGATGAGGGAATTTTCCCCTTAGAGGGAGTGTGAGCCGTATGGCTAAATCTGGATAATATAAATAGCGTTTATTGTCCAACAGAATCCATTTATAGGACAAAATACAATAATAATAATAATAAAATAATAAAATAAAATTTTAATAATTTATGTTTAGCAACAAATTGCTAATTTAAGAACTTATTTTCAGGTACATTCTGAGACATCTACTTTACATCGAGCAATTTGCGCAGTAGATGATACGACGCCGCTTAAACTGAGGGAACAAGAAATGCGCATAAACCACCTGACTAAGCAAGACAAAATGCTAGCCTGGATGAGTAAACCTCTGCATGGGCGACATCTTAATGAGATCAGCCAAGAATATGTCGACAATACAGCGTCGAACTATTGGTTGACATCAGGAAAGATGTTTCCCGAGACTGAGGGTTTCCTACTTGCCATTCAGGATCAGGTTATTCCAACTAAAAATTACCTGAAATATATTGTTAAAGATCCTCAAGTCCAAAATGACAAATGCCGATATGGATGCCAAGCCCAAGAAACCATCCAATATCTTACCGGTGGCTGCCAGGCATTTGTCGGTACTGATTATAAAGAACGTCATGACTCAGTAGGAAAGATTATCCACCAAGAACTATCTGACAAACTGGGACTTCTCCAAACCGACCATCTTCCTTATTATAAATACGTCCCTGATACAATGCTTGAAAATGACAACTACAAGCTATCCTGGGACCGCACTGTGCTTACAGACCAACCAGTGGCCCATAATAGACCTGATCTCATACTAGTTAATAAAATTACTAGGCAAACAACACTTATTGATGTGGCGATACCCAACACCAATAATTTACGTGTTAAATACAACGAAAAGATCGCCAAGTACAGAAATCTAGAAATACAAATCAGGAGACAATGGAGAATGGAAAGTACCCAGATGATACCTATTATTCTTTCTACCACTGGAGTCATCCCGAAGAGCCTCCTAGAAAACATAAAAAAGCTGGATCTAAATGAACATCTATATAAGATTATGCAGAAAGCTGTGTTACTTTCGACGTCCAGATGCGTACGAAAATTTTTGGGAGATACACCGACATACCAAGTCACCTAGGACTCGATAACATGGAAAGAGTCCCACCAGAGCTCAATCCTTTTGATACCGTAGGTATCTGGGATGAGTGAATTTTCCCCTTAGAGGGAGTGTGAGCCGTATGGCTAAATCTGGATAATAATAATAACCTGTGGGAGTTTTTGTCAGTTCTTCTATCAGGCGCGGCCCCCTGCGAATGGGGGATGCTCTCTGGGTATTCTTAGAACCGATACCCAGAGGGTAGCAGAGATACCTGCCGTGGAACAAAAACTGACACCTGGCAGTAGGTATAAAATGCACACCCATGAAAATGGAGATTAATGATTTATGTTTAGGGTCGCTGCCTGGGGATCGCCAGGGCACGTCTGGAGCCGGCGCTGGACGTGACAGCATGCGGGACGTCAGTGGCAGGGTGTTGAGGAGGCGGGCCCCTGTCATACAATCAGCTACAGCCCAACAACAACAACCACAAGGGAGCCAAACAACAACAAGAGCTCCAGTTGCTGAAACGATCGGCTATCGACAACATTTGTATGCCGAATTTTGCAGGGAGTACCCAGAGATTCAAGTCACTGAACAGCGAATAGCAGATCAATACCGGGTAATTATAAGAGATAATCTTATCCCAGAGACTAGACGCGATACCATCAAAAGCGAAGTCGAACGGGAGATACATAACCAAGAGCTAGTTGTGGATCAAGTCTCAAGCAAATCTCAAGCTACTCGTTTGGTATTGTTAAGTGGACAAAAACGGATATAGAAAATCTTCAGCGAAAAGTACGAACACACCTCACAAAGGCACAAAAACACCATCCTCGAAGTGCAATAGAAAGAACGACATTACCGCGGTATTTAGGAGGACGAGGACTTATGGATATAAGTGAGCAACTAGAAAAACACATTACTAATTTAAGAACTTTTCAGGTGGAGGCTGAGACATCTACTCTACATCGCGCGATTTGTGCAGTAAATGATACAACACCGATCAAACTGAGGGAACCAGAAATGCGCATAAACCATCTTACTAGTGACGAAAAAATGCGCACCTGGATGGGTAAACCTCTTCACGGGCGACATCCTAATGAGGTCAGTCAAGACCACGTCGACAATAAAGCGTCGAACTATTGGCTGACATCAGGAAAGCTGTTCCCTGAAACAGAAGGTTCATTACTCGCCATTCAGGATCAGGTTATACCAACAAAAAATTACCTGAAATATATCGTCAAAGACAATCAGGTCCAAAATGACAAATGCCGATATGGATGTCAAGCTCAGGAAACCATCCAACACATTACCGGGGGTTGTCAGGCATATGCTGCAACTGAATATAAGGAACGGCACGGCTCAGTAGGAAAGATCCTTCATCAAGAGATAGCCATCAAACTGGGACTTCTCCAAACAAACCATCTCCCATATTATCAATACGTTCCTGAAAGTATACTTGAGAATGATAACTACAAGCTATACTGGGACCGCACTGTGCTCACAGACCAAACAGTGGCACATAATAGACCAGATCTCATACTAGTTAATAAACTAAAGAGACAAACAACACTAATTGATGTGGCGATACCCAACAACAATAATCTTCGTATTAAACAAAACGAAAAGATCGCCAAATACAGGGATCTGGAAATTCAAATACGAAGACAGTGGAGAATAGAAAGTACCCAGACAATACCTATTATTGTCTCTAATACTGGAGTTATTCCGAAGAACCTCCTAGAAAATATAAGAAAGCTAGGTCTGAATGAACATCTCTACAAGACCATGCAGAAAGCTGTACTTCTCTTAACGTCCAGATGTGTACGAAAATTTTTGGGAGATACTTCAGCATACCAAGTCACCTAGGGCTCGATAACACGGAAAGAGTCCCACCAGAGCTCAATCCTCTTGATACCGTAGGTATCTGGGATGAGTGAATTTTCCCCTTAGAGGGAGTGAGAGCCGTATGGCTAAATCTGGGATAATAATAATAACTAAGAGATAACTAATAATTTAAGATGTATAATGACAGATTGGAAGACTAAAATTCACCTCCAAGTACCTGGTGAAAGCAATATCGAAACAAAAAATATCGCAATTAACCGTGGCCTATTCCAAGGAGACTCGCTGAGTCCATTGTGGTTCTGTCTAGCGATGAACCCACTATCCCAACTATTGAACTCCACTGACTCAGGTTTTAGCATTAAAAACAACAATACTGTAGTGGCGAAGCTTAATCATCTGTTTTATATGGATGATTTGAAACTAATGGCTTCCACTCGAAATCACTTAGATCAAATGCTAAAAACTGTATATACTTTTTCAAATGATCTCAGTACGCACTTTGGGTTAGACAAATGTCGTGTACTAAATATAGTCAAGGGAAAGGTTCAGCCTGGAGGATTCGATATGCAAAATGGCCAAAACATCGAGGATATGGGTGAAAATGACATGTATAAATATCTAGGAGTAAAGCAAGCGCGGAAAATTGACCATAAACAAATGAAAATCGAATTAACATCAGAGTTCACACGAAGAGTAACACAGCTACTCCGCTCACATCTTAATAGTAAAAATTTGTTTAACGCATTAAACACCTACGCATTTTCCGCGCTTAGCTACTCATTTGGGATTATTAGGTGGACTAAAACGGATATAGAAACTCTTCAGTGAAAAGTACGAACACACCTCACAAAGGCACAAAAACACCATTTTCGAAGTACAGTAGAAAGAACGACGTTACCGCGGATTTAGGAGGACGAGGACTTATTGATATAAGAGAGCAATTAGAAAAACAGATTAACAATTTACGAAGTTATTTTCAGGTGCAGGTGGAGACATCTACTCTTTATCGCGCGAGTTGTGCAGTAGATGACACAACACCGATCAAACTAAGGGAACAAGAAATGCGCATAAACCATCTTAATAAGAACGAAAAAATGCGCACCTGAATGGGTAAACCTCTGCACAGGCGACATCCCAATGAGGTCAGTCAAGGCAATATCGACAATATAGCGTCAAACTATTGGCTGACATTAGGAAAGATGTTTTCCGAAAGAAAAGGTTCATTATTTGCTATTCAGGATCAGGTTATACCAACCAAAAATTACCTGAAATATATCGTCAAAGATTCTTAGGTCCAAAATGACAAATGCCGATATTGTTGTCAAGCTCAAGAAACCATCCAACAGCTTAGCGGGCGCTTTCAGGCATTTGCTGCAACTGAATATAAGAGACATCACGACTCAGTAGGAGAGATCTTTTATCAAGAGATCGCCATTAAACCAGGACTTCTTCAAACAAACCATCTCCCATATTATCAATACGTTCCTTAAAGTATACTTGAGAATGATAATTACATCGCACTGTGCTCACAGACCAAACAGTGGCACAGAATTGACCAGATCTCATACTAGTTAATAAACTTAAGAGACAAACAACACTAATTGATGTGGCGATACCCAACAATAATAATCTTCGTGTTAAACAGAACGAAAAGATCGCCAAGTATAGGGATCTAGAAATTCAAATACGAAGACAGTGGAGAATGAAAAGTACCCAGACAATACCTATTATTCCCTCTACTACTGGATTTACTACGAAGAACCTCCTAGAAAACATAAAAAACCTAGGTCTAAATAAACATATCTACAAGACCTTACAGAAAGCTGTACTACTCTTATCGTCCAGATGTGTACGACAATTTTTGGGAGATACTCCAGCGTACCAAGTCACCTAGGGCTCGATAACACGGAAAGAGTCTCACCAGAGCTCAATGCTTTTGATACCGTAGGTATCTGGAATAAGTTAATTTTCCAATTAGAGGGAGTGTGAACCGTATGGCTAAATCTGGATAATAATAAGACCATGAAACCTGGATAAGACCATGCAGAAAGCTAGACTACCCTTGACGTCCAGGTGCATACGAAAATTTTCCCCTTGGGAAAGGGAGTGTGAGCCATATGATTAAATCTGGATATTATTAATAATAATAATATCGTGCGGCATTTTTGCCAGGAAGATCCTTTTGGATAAGTTTCGGCGCTAATTGATTATTTAACCGTGTTTCAGTTAAATAGTGTAGATGCACACTAGCCTAGACGGGCCGACGGCTTTACGTGCCCTTCAAAGCACGAGGACAGATCATTCTCATTTTTAGAAATGACAATCTCGTTGTTGGTACCTAGAATCGTACTCGTGCGTTCTGGTATAGAAGGCCAGTATGTTGGCCGCTAAGCTACGACCGGCCCATTATTTGATATTCGACCTATTCTCATATTCCAAAACTTTTGCAAAATTCTCCGATCTATTTTAAATTAAACATTAGAAAAAAGTTTTACTACATTTACTTTACGGCAATTTTTAATAACAATAGTTAGTTATTCGCTTAGAACTTTGTTAAATTATGTGCAGGTTTTAAATTAAGATACAGTAGAGATATTGTGGAAAGTCAAAATTCGGTTTTTAGGTTTTCTTGCTAATTTTTATTATTTTTCAGGATTTCCAGGTTCTTAGATAGAACTAAAATTCTATAATTACCTTTTGTTTTTTTTAGTTTTGTATTTATGAGCAGGTTAATTAGTAAATAATTACTACTCAAAAATTACAAAATAATATTCCAACCGTTCCCTTTAAAACGCTCTTCAAAATTTTATTTTAAATTCCTACCGTAATAGTTCTAATTGGCACTAAATGTGTGTTACCACATCTAATAAAATTTTAATAAAATTAATATTTTCGAGATAGCGTCCACAGAATTACTCTTTAGGAAAAAGCAAATCCGCCCGTAGGAATTTGCATAGCAGTCGCAAACACAACTGAAGCATATAAATATTTACAAGGACCTGTTGAACATGCCGAAATTATTCTTGGCTTTCAGACAGCTCGTAAGCCATCTTGAGGCTATTAGGTTCTCGAGGGAATATTTAAAGAGGCTTCTACCGTCTCTCCGCGAGACGAATGATATACAGCTAGGTGTGCTAAAGAAACCGAAGTGGAATTTACATTTTTAATGTGATGATATAAAAATCATTCCAACAAAGGAAGATTGGTGATAATGTACTTATTAATAAATTGTTTAAAATAAAGACGTCTTTTAAAAATATAAATAAGTGTATGTCGTAATCCCGTATATTTAGTTTCTCATGAAACATTTATAATAATGATAAGCATGCCAGATATTTTAATTTTTTACAAAAACTTACAAACAACTTAAGAAGTTTAATGTTTTTGCTAAACAAATCTTTCATACCCTGATGTAACTGTGGTTAAATAGTGTTACAATACTAATTTAGAAATATAGTGAAAGACACGACATAACGACATAAGTCGTTATCAAAACACGACATAACTTAGAAGCCGTTATTAAATAAACAATTGGAAATAAATTAAAATGTAAAGCTCTTAATTATTTTTTTTTCTTTTCCGTTAAAACATTTTAAAAAAATAATTTTTAAAAAGTATTACATATGTGTGATTAAATGTTGGTAATGGATCTTGGAGGTAGTATGGGTTGTCTATACTCACCTTGCAACAAAACTCTATGCAGTGTAGAAATTCTACCAATAAATCCTAATCTCACGTGTCCTATATCAACTCAATGCATGTCGGTATCTTTTACAATTAATAAGGAAGGGAAAAAAGGGAGTTTTAAGAGTCTATAAAATAAGTGGAATATATTGACTAAGGGATAGAAAACTCCTATAAAAAACTAGGTAGAATGGAAAACCCAAGCATTCTCATCATAAGCCTTACCTATCTTCTTCTTTTTTAAAAGTGTCATTTTTTTACGGAGGTTAGCCATGATCATATAATTTAGAACTTACTTACGCTCACCGTCTTACTATACTATTCTCTTAGATTCCGCAGCCCAGATATACTGATGTATTTTTCCTTTCCTATTCTCTATCTGGTCTTCGATAAAAAGCGGCATAAAATACTGTATTTTTCTATATGAATTATATATCCGGGCTATTGCTGTTGATAGATCTACAATGTCCACATCTCAAAGGAATTAAGTCTTCTTATCACTTCCGAGTGGAGAGCAAGACAAGAAGCACTACGGAGCAAATGGCTCCCGCCAACCAGATGGACACGCAGTAACTGGATGCAAGCCGCACAATATAGAGGCAGATAAAAATAGCTGAGGGTGACCCATGTGCAGTGGGCGCATACAGGTTGATGATGATGATCACTTCCGATTAACCGTCCACGATTCGACTCCATAGTACAGGACACTAAATAAGTAAAATTTAGTCAGTCGTATTTTAAGGGCTAATGTATATCATATAAAGAATTATTTTCACTTTTATAAAGTAGGCGCATTATTTTTCATTTCTTTTATTCAAAAATCTTTTGTTCAAAAACTTTTATTTTTGCAGTATAGTCGTTATTTTTTGTTTTTAGTGTCTCCAAGTACGTGTACCTGTTTACTTGTTCTATATGCTGGCTTTCTACTAGTAGTATTTCGCTAGTATTGTTGTTCTTAGTAATTTATATTAATTTAGTTTTTTTAGCGTTGACAGAGTATTACGTAAATTACTGCAACTAAATATTTGATTCTTTAAGATTTTTTCTAGTTCTTATATCAACTTTCGTGACTATATAGGCATATAGGCATTTTCATATGTATATAAATATAAAAATATATATAGATATACATAGTTTTATTTTATATTCTGTTGATAACTGAATTAAGTTGGGCGAGGTGATGGTGTGACTGGGCATTGAGATAACTGCTTGTACGGGAGGGTTTCCACATGATATAAAAAAACTGTGAAGTTGTGTTTCTAAACAAGAACATAAAGGAATGGCAAAGATGCTTTAGACCCAACTTCGTAACCATGATCATCGTGAATTAAATACTGGTATTTATTCCATTCAGGTGGGATAGGAAGCGATCTAATGTATCTCTACCAAGGGGCCAAATGAAAAAGGTGTCATCCGTGTACCGTAACCAGCAGGTGAATTTACTTTTAATTATATAGCCTTTATATATTTTTATATATAGTTTTCCAGCTGTTTTATAATTTAAAGTTTTTTTTTTATTTTTGTTAATGTGATCTTCTTATTCTTCCTCAGCTTTTCCCTTTTCAGGTATAAGTTTTCACATAAGAAAAGCTGAAGTGTTTCAAAATAAAATTTCGGAAGAAGCAAAAGCTAATGATCCTTACGTTCAATCAATTTGCTTAGATTATCAAAAAAATTTGCCTGTTCCTGTAACGAATATTACGGACGAATACTATTTGCGTCAGTTGTGGATTTATAATTTGGGAATACGTTGCTTAACGACAGAAGAAGCCAATATGTATATGTATGCAGAACACTTTGCTCAGAAGGGACCAAACGAGGTTATTTCTTGCCTTCAGGACTATATTACGCAAAATCAGAAGCCAGAACAACGTTATTTGAAACTTTTTTGCGACAACTGCTTCAGCCAGAATAAAAATAGATATTTATTTGTCTTTTTGGATCAGCTTTGTTCCAATAATATTTTTGAAGCTATAGAAATCTGGTATCCAATACCCGGTCACAGTTTGATGCCAGTCGATCGAGATGTGATTCGCTATGATTGAAAAACAAAGATTAAAGTACGACAAAGTTGACAACCCTGAAGTTTATGTCAATATGATAAAAGGTTGCAGAAAGAAAAACCCATTTGATATCGTATTTGTACAGCATTCGCTGAGGTCAAATGGATGTCTGAAAAAAGGCGATCATAGCATAAAAGTGAAAAACTATAAATTATGGTTAGACTCCCATATAAAAAAAACTGTGCCAGGAATTTCGAAAGCTACACGCATAAAATTTTCGCGTAATGAGCAATCACAGCTCAGTGCAACCTATTCTGGCTCAATGGACCTAATCAAACTTTACAAAGTGGATCAAAACCCTAAAGTTTGCGGCCAACCCACGCTGGCCTATGCGAATGAATACCTTCAAATTAAACAGTTGAAATTTGACAACGTAATGCATCTTGTCAAACACATTATATCACTGGACACTGAATTCTTTACTCGAACCATGTCTGACAATGGGAGTATAATCCAACAAAATAACCTTGTGAGTGAAGAACTTCATCAGGTGCAAGAGGCTGACGCAGTTTATGAATAGCTTTTTTCCCTATCATATTCTAATATTTTCTGAAAGCATGCTGTGTAATTAATACAATGTTTATGTTCTTACATTTCTTACATTTTGTATGTTCTATGTTCTTACGGTGTCACATAATAAATATTATTTCAGTATAAACGCTATTTTTTATGATATATCTTTAATTTTCCACGAAATAACAAATTGCAACACAAAATGTGCCTAAGTCACAAAACATTTAAATTTTTTTTAGAAAATTGCAAAGCTTTATGTTTTGTTTATTCATAAAAGTCGAAGAACCTTTACAAAAAGAATAAATCGCAACACACATTTTGGTCATAACATTTTCAGTAATATTTCAAAATCAAAAATAACCTTTCAAACCTTAATATCTCACAATTACCAATTTGTGACCAAGGCACTTTTTGCATTGACCCCTTTAATTGCAGTCTTTGTTCTTGATTTTTTTTGGGACTATAGTCACCCCGGCTCTTTTGTTAATAAAGTCGTTACTGATCATGTCCCTTCTAGTCTTACCCAACATATACAGTAACATTTTTATTTCAGCTACCTTTATCTTCTTTTGTTGAATCTTCTTCACAGGCCATACTTAACCGCCGTAAACCAATCCAGGTCTCACCACACTCTTGTATATCCTTCTTTTCAGCTCTTTATTTAAATTCTCCTACCCGTCCTAGTTTTGCTTCAAGCAATTCTCTGTCTATAACCTCTTCCCCCCAATGACATATAATCTGTTTCTGACCTGCTAACCTTAAGTATTCCCTCTTTAGTGACCATTGTTTAACAATCTAATTTCTCCAAAATTTCTTTGCTTTCCTCTACTAACACTATTTCATCAGCAAATGGCAATGACTAAAGAGCCCCCTTCCTTACTTTCTCTGTCAGTACATCTATAATAAGATTAAACAGGTAAAGAGTCAGTCACGAACCTTAATGCAAACCAACCAACACTGGAATAATTTTGGTTAATCCGACAGCAGTCCTTACTTTGGTGTACGCTTCCTCATATATATCTGTCACGAGCGTTACGTACTTCTCATAAACCCATTTCTCTCGGATACATCTCCATACTCTTGTCTAGGAACTGTGTTGTACGCCTTCTCAAGATCTATAAATATTACATGTCGCTTTTTTTTCTCCTTGCCGTATTTCTCTATCAACTGCCTGAAAGCAAAAAAGGCATCCATTGTCCTCCTTCCTGGCATAAACCCAAACTGTTTTTCATCTATCGATATCCCTCTCCTTAACCTTCCCTCTACAGTTCTCTTCCAAAAAAATTTTATTTTAAATTTCTAGTAAAAGGTATAAATAAAACACCCAAACGGGCTAAATAACAAATACAGAACGTTTTCGGAATGTAAATTCCATCATCAATGTAACAAAGTGCACATGCTATTAGCCACTAAAATATATGGGTGAAAACCCTTTAAATGTTATAAATTTACAAATATGTTACATTATATGTTATTTATAATTATGATGTTTAAGTTACCGTTGAAATTGGTAACATGCCAACGTATGGCTCTACATCGGTTAAGTGGTCCTGAGACAAAGTGTCTTCGAGGACCTGTTGATAACAACTGAATTGTCATTGTGTACGACATTAACTTAATTCCTCTACAGTTTTTACAGTCCTAATTGTCCCCCTATCTTTATACAATTTTACTATCACACTCTTTCTTCATGCATTGGGCATCCTTTATTCCTCATAATATCTTATTTATTATTTGCCACAAAATATCAAGATGCATTCCTTCCATAGAGCCTTTCAAACCTCCATAAGTATTTCATCAGGTGCTACCGCCTTTCCATTCTTCATCCTATTTAACGCCTCGTTTGGGATCCTGCATCCTCTGTCTTTCCTCTGGTGTTCTTCATTTAGCAACTTTTTAAAGTATTCGTACCATATTTGCTTTATTTTAACATTGATTTTTAATGAATAATATAATAACAATGCTATATAACCTCTTCATCCCCTCGGGTGTTTACAACTCTTCATACAGCTATGCAGACGATCTTTTCTTAGCAGTAGCTACTGCGGGCTTTGATTTGCTCTTTGTTACCTTGTATATGTCCTTATCTTCCTCTCTTTTAGACCTGTCATACCTCTTTCTAGACTCTTTCTTCTCTATTATCTCCGTTGTATTTCATCGTTTCACCACCAAGTTTCTTTGTCTCTAGCATGCCCTTTATTAGCTGTTTTTCCTAGCACTTCCTCTTTCACTCGCATTACAACTTTACTGTTGGCTTCTTATCAGTCATTTACCCTATCTTTTACCTCAAGCTCTTCCAGCACTCTACTCTTAAAGATTATTACCAAATCCTTATCCTTTAACTTCCACCACTTGATTTTTTGGTGTCTTACTTGCTTTCTTTCCACCTCATCTCTATCTCCGTATTACCCTTTATCACTTTACAGTTCGTAGCCCCTTTTAGGCTGACTTATTCTACACAGCAAAAAATCTCGTACTCAACAGTCGAGCTGTGCTTCCTAAACTGAGTATATCGATTAAGAGTTTTATTAGTTTCATACTTTAATTAACATAAACATTTCAATCATCAATAACTTGCTGAACAAGCTTGTAATAAATTGATCTACAGTTGGCGTTAATTATACTCTCCATATCTTTTCCTAATTTAAATATACCATTTCTACAGTTATATATTTTAACATCTCCCACTGTTGGTCAGTTGGTCTTGAGTAATGCTTTGACATTTTCAATTTTGTGGTTTTCCCATTGACTGCGTGTTTGACTGAATCAGTGATATTATACTTAAGTCTGCACATTTTGTTTTCAAATTTGATTTTTTATTCTAAAAATTTCAATTTCATATTTTTTCAATTTCTTCTTTTCTTCAGTATTGGTAGTGCTTGATAAACCTTTTAGTGTAGTCCACCAATCACTATCTAACATATTGTTTAGTCTAGTTCTTACATTTACACTTTATATTTACTTCATTTGCCCCCAAATTAACACCTGAATTACAGGTTTGAGTGTGGGATCTGGATTATACAGTCTACATATAGTAATTAATATAATTTTATATTTCAACAGTTGGTTTTTCCTTTATTAGTAGTCAGTTGAACTTTTTTTCAATGTTCAGTTTACGATGGAATTTTGAAATGTACAGATCACTATGATTGTGACTGATCATCTAAGTTACCATATGACAGATGTCACTTTAACATTTCCTTTAAGACCAGGAGCCATTCTGTCTTGTGCTGTCGCCCACAATGTAGCTTCGAAATAATTTTAAACTGTTTGTCCTTTGTCTAATATTAGTTCTTGATCCGATTTCTCCGATCTTCTGAATATCATCAGTCCATCTCATTTGTGGTCTTCCTCAGCTTCTCTTTTCTAACGATGGTCTCCATTGTTGTATTTCGTGGTTCCACCTTTTATCCTTCAGTCGTACATTGTGCCCTGCGAAGCTCCTTTTAACTTAGCAGCAGGTTCTCCTGCGTCTTTTACTTTGGTTTTGCTTCTAATCCATTTGTTTATTTTTTTGTCTATAAGTCTCACCCCGAGCATTGAGCTTTCCATCGCTCTTTGCACCTTTGCCATTTTATTCATATTAGACTTGGTGAATGTCCACATATTCTGGTTTTCAAATATTGTTCTACTTTAGTGCTTTTCAAGATACAATTCAGTTTTCTAAATTCTGCTCACGCTAACCTTCACGTTATTCTTCTGATAATTGCGGTATTTTGATGTTCTTTGTTAACTTTATTATCTGTCCCAGGTAGACGTATTTACTTATTGTTTCTAAATTTATGTCGTTTAACGTTATTTTCTAATGTTTTGTGTATTTGTCATTATTTTGGTTTTTTCCAAGTTCATATTAAGACCTACTTCTTCCGAAGCTTAAAATAGCTATCATGGTTTATAGTTCTTCGAAACTTCGTAGCGGATACTATAATGTCATCAGCGTATCTCAAATGACTCAGTTTTCTTCCATTAACATTTATTCCTTTACCTGCCCAGTTAATGTCTTTGAACACGTATAGATTTGGTGAGATAACATCTCCCTATCGAACTTCTCTGTTGATTGGTATAGCTTTGGTTTTCGCATCTATTTGTATTTTCTTTGTAGCTTTCTTGTAAATCTTATGTATGAGCATTATGTATCAGGAGTCTATTCTGCAGTTGTTCATGGCTCTCTCTATTCCCCAAAGTTCTATGGATTCGAATGCCTTTTCATAATCAACGAAGCAAATGTATAAGTTTAAGTGATATTCATTGGTTTTCTCTATTAGCGTTTTGACTGTTAGAAGATGATCCGCTGTAATGTAACCTTTTCGGAATCTTACCTGCTCTACCGGTTAATAGCTAACGAGCTTCGACGTTAACCTGTCAGTTATTACTCTTATAACAGTTTGTACATTTAGGACAGCAGGGAGATTGGCCTATACTTCTTCAGATCTCCCCTGTCTTCTTTTTTGAAGAGAAGTATTGTCAAACTTTCATTCCAATCATCTGGGACTTCTCCTTTGTGAAGACCTTCGTTGAAAAGTTTTTTCAATTCTTCGAGAATAATTTCAACATTTCTACCAATATTTCATCTTGGCCCGGAGCCCTACTGTTCTTTAGTTGTGCCATAGCTTGTTTTATTTTGAAGGATTCTATGTTAGGGGATATTTTTGAGTTGACATTCGTTATCTTTCTCTTAAGATCTTCCTTTACAGTGTTATCTGGATTCTTGTTTAAGGAATATAAATCACGGTAAAATGTTTGAGTAACTTTTAGGATTTCATTCTTTTCTTTTATTTTTTTCCATTCAATGAGATTATTATAAGCTTTCCTAAGTTTGATTTTAAGCATTTCAGGCCTTGGTTCTTTTCTACTATTTTTTCTACCTTGTTTTAATTGTAGATCTTTAAATCTTCCCCAACTCCCTTCTTTATTTGTTTATTCAATTCTTTGAAACCATCGGTGTTTCGCTTTCATTCGCTTTGAAATGTGCGTCTCTTTTCCATCAACTGTTTTGTTCTATCACTTATTCTGTCTTCTTTATTTTTTGTTTTCTTTGCAAAAGTCAGTCCTGCTTTCAAGGGCTTTTGTTGCATTTTTTTATTAATTGTGTTCATGTCGGAATATTCCTGTTCATAATGTTCTACAAATTCGTTTCTTAAGACTTCTCTGTACTCATCTCTCTTCTGTCGCATTTTAGTTTGATCTATCTGATTACAATAATTATGTGAACTGTTTCTACTGGTTTTTTTAATAAGAATCCTTGCTCTTAAAAGGCGATGATCGCTGCCATTTGTGAATGACATGAGAGCAGTTACATTATCAAAAATGTCTTTGTTCCCACACAAGAAGTAATCGATCTCGTTTTTCGTCTTTTTATCGGGAGATATCCACAACTATTTTCGGTTTGCTGGTTTCTTGAAGTGTGTGTTCAGGGCATATAAATTTTGTTGTTCTAAGAAGTTATATAATTTTTCTCCTCTTTCGTTTCGTGTGCCATAACCATGCATCCCTATTTTAGTTTCAGTATTTTGTTCTTTTTTACCTAATTTTAAGTTGAAATCTCCCATAATGATGGTATACTTTGTATAATTTTCTTCTAATACTGCTATCAAATCTTCGTAAAACATTTCAACTACCTCTTCCTGATGTATTGTTGTGGGAGCATACACTTGTATAACCTTGATCTTGGTTTTATTACCTAGGTCTATTATAATATAAGCTACTCTATCGGAAACGGTTTGGTTTGGTTTGGTATGAGATATTTTTTGACAAGAAATCCTACTCCACCATATGTTTCGCCTATTTTCCCTGTATAGTATAGGCGATTTCCAGAGTTTAGATGCATGCATTGTTCGCCTCTTTTCTTTGTACTTCTAACAGTCCTACAATATCCCACTTTATCTTGGATAGATCTACTTCTAATTCGTAGACCTTTTCGTCTTTAGCCATCAATTAGATATTGTATGTGGCTAGCAGTAGCTGTTTTTGTTTGTTCGTATCTATTTGGGTGCGTTTTGTTGAGCTTCTGCCTCCCCCAGAATTGGTAAGGCTGACCGGTTTTCCGGTGTGAGATTTTAAGCTGATAGTTCTACCCACCTGGGGTATCGTCCCATTTTGTTTTAAGTCCGGAAATTAGACCGGTAGAAAAGTTTATAAAATAAAGAGAAGGAAGAATAACCCAAATTTATAAATAAATGTTATTTCTACATGTAAATGAATTATAGTTACATACGGTTTTTTATGTGTGGTAAAAGTGATATTAACTTTAAGTGATATTATATATTTTATATGGTGAATGATTAAATTTAAGATATTAGATTAAGTTTTAATATATAAAAAATACACGCATGAGTCATGGAGAAAACCACCTACCTGGTTCTCAACGGTTTAAATAAATAAAATATAAGCGATTAAGCGATTAACGGTTTGGTAAAAAGTGCATTCTTGACTATGAGTTCTGTGTTTAAGAGCCATGACCTCACCCTAAAAACAAAAATAAAGCTCCTTAAATGTTATGTGTACTTAGTGCTTCTCTACAGAGTAGAAACGTGGACATTGAAGGCGGAAACTCTATCAAAACTTCAGGCTTTTGAGCTATGGTCATACAGAAGGATCCTGAAGATACCATGAACAGACAAAGTTACCAATGACGAAGTACTGCGTAGGATGAACACAACTGCGGATGTAGTCAACATCGTGAAGAGCCGTAACTTGCAGTACTTTGGACATATATTAAGAAATCAAGGCAGATACGAGCTACTTCAACTCATTTTGCAAGATAAAGTTGAAGGAAAAAGGTCCCCAGGACGAAGAAGAATATCCTGGCTTGCTAACCTGAGAGCATGGTACAGAAACACCTCAACACAGCTATTTCGTATAGCAACCAACAAGGTCATTATATCCAGAATGATCGCCAACGTTCAGAATGGACAGGCACCCTAAGAAGAAGAAGAACGGTTTGGTATTGTTCTATTTTACCTTATATCGAGTTAAAAACTTTGAGAAATCTTGTAAAAAGCTAATTATTGAGGTGAATTGTTACTTTGTTTATGGAACACAAAATTGGGAAAGTTGAATTCAATTCAATTCAAGAAAGTCAATTTTGAGAATATGGGAATTTGGTTAGATTTTGAAGAATTAAAAGATGCTTGGTTGATGGACAGTTGGTAGAAGGAGCAATTTGGATGTTTGAAGAACATCGAATCCTGAGAAGTGATTTAGTGCCAGTAGTTGTGAACGGTGTAAAGGTTAATTTTTCTTTTGTGAGTTTAAAAAAACTGGATTTCTTGTCAGCAGAACAAAAGAAAGGACTAGAGAGTTTTTAAGAAACGATTATCAGGTATACTATTAAATTTAAAGTAAACAGGTTTTTGTTTAAGAACATAAACGGAGATATAAAGTTTGAAACCAAACAAAAACTAAAATTAATTTGTAAGGTTTTTTTTGTTAATTTTTTGTGAAGTAGTATCTTTTATTTGTTAAAGCTAATTTAATTTGGGCAGTTTAAGTTCTCAAGATAGGAAAACATTGATATTTATAAGTGATTTGTTTATACGTGTAATAATTGTCCAAGTAATTTAATTTAATTATCTAAAAGATTAAAAAGTCATATATATATATATATATATATATATATATATATATGTATATATAATGTATATATTACATATATATATGTATATACATATATTACATCTCAGCAGTATTTTATAGTATTTGCTTTTGAGTAGAATAAATTGTATAAAAAAGCATATTTGACTATTTATTTTTTCAGTGGAAAAACTACGAAAACTTAAAACACGGATATTGTATAAAAGGCGATTTGCCATATATTAAAGGTAATAATTGCATATTCACCGTCTTTCATATGGCGTAGCCAAAATATTTCCTTACTATAGATTTTTACAGTTTTATACATTTTGAAGTACCTCTGTAAAACGATCGGTAAACAATTTTTGGTATTCTTTAAGTACATCTTGGAGATATTGTCGTATAAAAGCTTCCGAGCACACAATTCACTTCGAGGACATACTCATCCTTGTAATCGATTTGGGAATGTACAAAATGTCCGGTAAAGTGGTTCAATCGTAGCATATAACATAAATTCCTTCAGAACATTTGATTATTTAGGGAATTCCGAGGGTAAATTCGCAATGTGTGTTACATCGTTCCTAAAACAACTGCGGCAATCAATAACAGGTTGCTACTGGTTGCGTCTTCTCGGTGATTCTAAATGTTGTTGTGAAAGTAATGCATTTACATACCTACATATACAGGCATCAACTAGTTAAACACGTGCAATAAACGAGGTTTGCAAATCCCTTATTAATTTCATTTATGTTACACATTATTCGGTAACAAAATGATTTACGACCGAAAATTATTTATTACAACTTATTGACTAATGTTTTTTTTTAATTGATTGACTTTCGTGGATTCAAAATTAGTTTAAGACACTAAGTTTTTACCTTTTTATGAAATTGCCGATTAAATGAAGGAAATTTATGCTCAATGATAAAAAACCTAAAAACACAAAACAGTTTTTTATTTTTTACTGAATATCGTCAACTTGACGTATGTCGCTGTACAAAAGCTTCTCTAGAAGTAAAATTTTAGACTATTTTGGTGTGCAAACAATAATTTATAATAGTCCCTATTAGCATATAAATTACTATCTTATCTACTTTTTTAATAGGCTTAATAAGGAATACCTATTAACATCTGTTTGGTTTTTGAGGATTATATCTGCATTTTTTAATCAAATGCTTCCTAATATTCATAGTAAATCTATTTTTTTACGTTTTGTTTTACATGAAAAAAAATATTTTATTTGAATTCACAGCTTTCTATAATGAAATGGCTGGCAGGCGTTAAGTTGGTTTTACCGTAAAAAAACTAGCTGTGTTTATATACTCATGATATTCGGTTTCTCTCATATCTATCTTTATCATTTTTTATATATTTACTTAAACAATTGCATATTTTTAGAACTGTGTTAGTCCCTGTTTTCTTCAAGAAGTTTGAAACATTCTCTATTTGTTTACATATCAACATTATATTTTTTGTTTCTTGTGTATTGGGTGCATATTCACCGATTTGTGTAATTTATTAGCCTTTATTGGGGCAACACATTTTACTTACGCAACTGGCAACTCGGGTCCGTTGGACCCATTACTTTTCTTGAAGTTACTATCCATATTTACCTATATATTTCTAATATTCTTTTTTGATTTTTTATTTAAATTATCTAGATTAGATTTAAATTTAAATTGTCTAGATTAAAAAAAAAACAATAGATTAGTCAATTATTTTTCTTTATTGCAATATTGACAAACTTTTTTAGTTAGTGACCGTTACACATTTTTCTACTGCATATTTCGCAAATTTGTTTTTATTTCCTTTTTTGTTGGATATGACATGTGTAACCTTTTCTTTGTTAAAACTGGAATTTTTTTTAGTTGTAAATTTTTATCATTTGGATAAGCTTTCTGCAAGCATTTTAATATATTGTTTTTAGATGTGCCTAGTCCCCTTAATTTTCTTCGTAACATTTGAGGCAGCACTAGTCGTTCTAGTGTCGTTGTAAGAAACAATCTTCGCTTTTCATATTTGTTTTCGTTCCATTTTGGATGTAAATTTGACCAGTTAATAAATGAGGTTACTCCAGCCATGTCTAAAATAGTCTTAAAAATGCATAGTTGTCGCAAGTCACATTCCTGTTTACGATTCCAGGAATAATAATAAGACTCAAGAAATTGTTTTACACCTTCACATGCAAGATATTTTGCTAGTTTATTTCTTTTTTTTCATGTATATGGTACTCCACCTAGAGGGTAACACGTTTTCGAGTCACAGGCCCACCATATTTTCATGCCATATTTATCTGGCTTTTTTTTCTCGTAAATAATATTTCTGAAAGTTTTGGTTGACTTGATTTCATACGTCGCATATTGCTGCTAATTTATCGTTCTTTTTTCGTCCACAAATAAACAAAAGAAATTCATATAGGTTATATATATAAATCCATAGGTTCATCTATACTTTGATCAGGGGCTAACATTACTTTTTGGATTTTGCTTTTTATTATGTTGGAGGTTCGCATACGTGCTGTCGGTTGTAATTGAGTCTTTTAGTTAATTCCATCCTTAGTTTTAAAGTACACAATTTAAAATCTGGGAACTTTTTAGCTACACATTCTTCTTTAAGGTCATACAATACTACCTGCTGATTATCCTCCTGACTTGCTTTCGAAAGATGATCTTTAATTTCAGAATCACTCTGGGTGTTCCTACTTCAGAAGATTCTTCATAATCGGAGTCTCATAAATTATTCGCCATCTTTTACAGTTCTGCAGCTGACAATGGTTTTCGGAACATTTTGTTCGCACTTTTTACTTTCACTGAAATTCAATACAAGCTTAGTAGCTTAGTTCTCGAAACTAATATCGATATCAAACGACTGATAGCAGATGCGTTATTTATTTTAAAATATGTATACTTCACTATATTATTGCATTCCAAGAACCATTATCAGTTTTTTAAATTTATTTAGAATAGACATAATGCCTACTGTAAACATCTCTTTCTAACATTGTTTTTATGATTCCGGGAGGATTCTCGAGTTTAATCAAATTGAAAAATTTATGTTTATACTGGATATAGTTATACATAAAAATAATTGATTGTTTCTTCTTTTATATGCTGTAAATTTATTATTGGGGTGAATGTTCATTACTTATAACTTCTAAAGATCTATAGGAACCTGTAAAATAATCTAGAATATCGTATCCAGGTATCTGCAGCTTAAGGTTTTTTATGTTTTATCGTTACTAATTCACATTTAATAGAATATTCAATAAGCTTCCTGATAATCCAATTACACATAATCTGTAAACTTCTAGAAAATTTGACTACCTTTTTTGTCAGATAAATAAAACACTATACAGGTTCTAAAAATGACAGAAAATTAAAATATATTAACTTACAGAATTAATTATATTAACTACGTCTGCTAATAGAGGGAAATATTGAGTGAAACAAGGGCCCAGAAAAAATAAAACAGTCATGACAAATAGTTTCACTAAAGTTGTCCAACACCTCTGTGAAATTGAAGATATTCTTTGAGATCGTAGATCAGCTATATCACAATATCCTGTTAAGATACAGTTTATTCATTTTGTAAAAATTTTAAATACAGATCTATCTATCTATCTATAGCCCAAAATCTATTCATGTGTTGAATATAGGCCTCTCTCATTTGTCTCCATTTGTCTCTGTCTTCTGTTTGTCTTTTCCACATTGGACCTGCGCTTTGCTCAATGTCACCTTTCCATCTCATTTGAGGTTGACCTCTTGACCTTTTTGCAGTATATGGTCTCCAGCGGCCAATTTCTTTATTCCATCTTCCATCCTGATATCTTTCGTTATGCCCAGCCCATTTCCATTTTAATTTCAATGCATGTTCGACAGCGTCTGTTGTTTCGGTTTTGCATCTTATCCACTCGTTCCTCTTTTTATCTTTCAACGATATTCCCAACATTTGTCTTTCTATAGCTCTTTGAGTTTTCTTTATTCTATATAAGTTGCTCTTGGTACACGTCCACGTCTGGGCACCATATGTCAGAACAGGTAGAACGCATGCATTAAATACCTTCGTTCTTAATTTTAAAGGTATTTTTTGGTTTTTGATAGTATATGAGAGTTTTCCGAATGCAGCTCACCCCATTCTTATTCTTCTGGTTATTTCTTTAGTCTGGTTACTTTTGTCTGCTCTGATAGCTTGTCCTAAGTAAATATATTCTTGGACGTGTTCTATGTTTTTTCCACCTATGGTAATTACTGATCTGTCTTCTGTATTAGTCATTATTTTAGTTTTCTTTAGATTTATTTTTAGTCCTTTCTCCAGAGATGTTTTTTCTAGGTCTGAAATCATTATTCGAAGTTGTTCCATAGTTATTGCTATCAGGAGTACATCATCGGCGAATCTTAGATGATTTAAATATTTCCCGTTTATACAAATCCCTTTATTGTCCCAGTCTATAGATTTAAAAATGTCTTCCAACGCCAGAGTAAATAGTTTGCATGAGATTGTATCCCCTTGTCTAAATACAAATAAATACAGATATCAGATTAAAATAGGTCTTAACATAACATAATAGCTATTAATCAGCTTAACTAATATGTGGTTTCTAATGTGAGCCAATATTTTAAAATTATCCATGTATAATACATAATTAGCTTCGCCACAACAGTGTTATTATTTTGTAGGCTAAAGCCAGAGCCCATGGAGTTCAGTAGCGGAGAGATGGTTTATATTCATAATCATTCATATTCATAGTGGACCCAATGCTATTGGTTAAATAAACCAAACAATAAAATATTGCTGACATAATCCTCTCTGAGTAGGCATTCCAAATACTAGATACCGATTTCATTGAAATAACCATAGTTTAATGAAATTAAATTAAAATTTTATAAATATGTTGCAAAAAATAAAAGCAATGACATAATATACTGCCAGAATGATTTTTTGTAATAATTAATAAATGTAGTAATATTCTGTACAAGAATATACATGTTGTGCTTTACATTTCGCAGTCCGGAACACAACTCTGTTTAACTACAAATGTGCACACAACATGTATTAAAAAAAAAAAAAGAAAAATGCACACCTTTATGCCCAATGATTGCATTTCAATGAAATCAGCTATGAGTATGTATACAGCGCAGCCCCAAATTATTAGTTATCACATCAAAAGATGTATCTAAAACGAGAGAGTTTTTTTTTAACATACTATTCAGAATCTGATTATGTCAATCAACAATTACCTTAAATGTTCTGTCAAAGATTCTCATCTGTAAACAAATGTCAGTATGGATGTTAAGCTCAAATAACCTTTCAAAAATTTACCGAGGATTGCCAGATATTCTCCGTAAATGAATATAAAGAATGCATAACTCGGTAGGACAGATACTATATCAAGGAAAAACCGGAACTTTACCATCTTCCTTATCATTAATATTTCCTTGGCAGCATGCTCTAGAACAGCGATTATCAAACTTTTTTTTATACGTACCACTTATATAAATTCTGTGTCAATCGCGTACCCCATATTAAAAAAGTAGATAATAAAATTTACTAACTTTGGCAAAAATGTATTTATTTAAAAAAATGCATTATAAATGTAACAAAATAAAACTTACAGTCTAACCCAGTCCAAAAATTCAGTAAGAAGGATAGTTCTGCATAGCTACAACAAGTGAATCGATATCACGATCAATTTTGTGCTTAGTTTCATTCGTAAATTTGGATCAAGATTAAGCCTACTGCGAAATTTATTTCTCACTTGTATCATAGCAGAAAATCCAGTTTCACACAGGTAGGTGATCGTAAAAGAAGTAAAAATAACAATGCTTTCTTTAATAAGGCTGGATAATCATTTTTAATATTTAGCCAGAATTCGGCTAACTCTCATTTTAAAAACTCTATTTTCAAACCCCCATCACAAGATAGTTCTATTAAAGACTCTTTTTCGTCTTGTTTTAATGTTTCAGGAATGCTATCCAAAATAAATGGTTGTCGTATCCAAAGAAACTGAGCATAGTCTTCGTCAAAATATTCTTTAAAACTATCAATTAGCATTTGACAATGCTGTTTTATGTTAGAAATAAGATCATCTTTAATATTTATTTCATGCTCAAGCACAAAGTTTTCTAAATTGGTAAATGACTGCAGGTCTTTGTTTGAAACACTATTTTTCATCATATAATATTTCTTGATAAAAGCATTTATTTTGTCGTTTACAGAAAATCGATTATGTGATTTACCTTCTATGCTAAAGTTTAGGTCATTTAATCTATTAAATATGTCTGTTAAGGAAGCTAGTGTTGTGAACCAGAATACATCTAGTAACCGATGACGCAGTTCAAAATTGGTTTCCGTTAAAAACACATGTACGTCAGAACGCAACTCGAATAACCTGTTCAACATTTTACCTTTTGATAACCATCTTACCTCTGTGTGTAGAAATAACTGAATATGATCACTTCCCATTTTAGAGCATAGTTTTGAAAATAAACGTGAGTTTAAGGCTCTAGATTTTATGAAATTGACTATCTGAACGGCTTCATGGAGAACATGTTTAAATTCATCTGGCATTCGCTTTGCTACCAAAGCTTCTCTGTGGATACTACAATGGGTAAAAGTATAATTTTCTGCAATCAGTTTTACTTTGGCAGTGACACCTCCGTATTTTCCTGTCACCATCCAAACAGAAAACAATGCATTGTTTCCAGTCGCATTTTCCACAAAAATCATTGATTTTTTTGAATATTTCATCGCAGTAGTTCGTTCTGTTAACGCCTCACAGAATAAGTACTCCTCTTTGATTTTGTTTTGAAATATATATCGCATATAAACCATAAGCTGAGCATAGTTTGTTACACCTGTACTCTCATCAAGTTGTATTGCAAAAAAATACTATTTTTTATCCGGTTTACCAATTTTTCTTTAACATTTAATGCCATTATTTCAATCTTACGACGTACGGTATCATTGGATAATGTTATAATTCTGAGCTGTTTACCTGAATTTACCCCAAAAATACACGTTACCATATCTTGTGATGTCTGATGCCTCTAGTGGTGTTTGGTTGCTGCCGGTGAAATTCGACATTAATTTTTTTGTACCTCTCATCTCTGTTAACTTACGAACGAAGTAATCGTTAGGTTTATTTTTCAACACTGAATGTTTTGCATTGAAGTGGCGTTTTAATAGGTTTCATACTCTGGTTAGAAAGAATTGCCGAACAGATTACACATTGGGGTCTTGGCTCATCATTTATATTCGTGAATGTTAATCCCATATTAATGTATTTAGGATCATATTTTCTAACCGCCACTTTTAGTTTTTTGAAAGAACTCTTTTTTTCATCACCCTGTATAGGCTCCGACTCTGAAGTGGAGCTCGATGGCCCGGGATATTCAGATGTTCTGTTGTCTCTTTTAAGCCATTTATCCATTTTTTATATGCAAAAATTAGCACGAATCATTAACAGCAAATTACTAACTCGTTTCGACAAAACCCACCACAACGACTGACGGCCACGAAGAAACTGATGACGTCAATGGACGTGAATCAAGGGCAGTGACAATTTACCGTGATTCCAGTGTTGCCAACAATGAATAAGACATTACGCGTTTGTGGTTTCAAATCACAGCGTTACCATGCACAACCTAAAAGATAACATTCGTTATTAAATTTTTTTGTGAGTATATCTTACACGAATGGTATTTACCATATTTAATGGCAGATCAAAATATATTTTGATTTTAAAAATTTAAGTTATTTACTATTTAAGTAATTGTTAGTATTATTGCGGTATTTGTGTGACTCAGTCCTTCAGTGCAGACGAATTAGTTTTGCTTTGCAAGATGTTTGTTTCTTAACTACGGTTTGCGTAAATATCTGCAGCGCAATTAATTGTGATGACGATTAATGTTTTTAATTAAGCTGATACGACAATTTGACTTTGGGATTTCCCATTTTCAGTCGCAAATTTTTACAAGATATATAACAATATCATAGTATCCTATGCATACGAACCGTGGGTAACTCCTTACAGAACAATTTAAATCTTGCACAGACTTTTTGTTGCTGTAAGTTTAAATAAGTCTGTTAAACACAAAGATTTCAATATTTTTTTGGAAGATAAGAAAAACAGTTGTTTGTATATATATATATATATATATATATATATATATATATATATATATATATATATATATATATATATATATAATTAATATAATTGTCTTTTATGAATGCCTAAAAAGACTCAAAATTTACATATTATTTTTGCACTTGCTCTGCTTGCAAGGAACCGTACTGTATTTTATTACAGTTTAATGAAATGTTATTTTCTCTATGTTCTTAAAAATTATATTCAAAATATTTCTATAAACTATTTTTGTAGACATTTCAACCTTTTAAAAAGAATTTTAAATATTTATTTGTCGGCTAGTCAGAAGTTAATTATTTTTTTTTTACAAAAAACCCGCTTTAACCTAATAAGGCTATTAGCGGAACGGTAACAATTATACTTTACTGAGTTTATCAAGTTTATCAGCTTACGTAGTTTATCAATATTTTTATTTGAGTCTAAAATGTCTTTAACAATAAAACAAAATGTATTTCAAATTGTCTTTAACAATTATTATTCTGCCGTATGCCACAATTGTAATCCTTAGGGAGGTGTTATGTAACGTATCCAAAGGTTTTAACGTTGTTTTGCTAGCAGATGCACATGCTACACATCCGTAATCCATCTTGGAACGAATTAAGGTTCTATATAACATGAGCAGTGTTTTACCATCAGTACCCCAAGTTCTGTGAGCTAGGTACTTTAACAAATTAAGGCCATTTCGACATGAAAGAACTAATTGCTGAATATAACTTTTCCAATTTAACTGTTGATCAAATACTATTCCTAGGAATTTCATTCCGTTTGTATAGGAAAGATTTTGATTCTTAAGAGTGAGGTTTGGTTTATCCTCGACATGTTTCTTTGAAAATATAATACATTTTGTTTTATTGAAACAAAAACTAAAACCAGACCTTAGGGACCAATTTACTAGGTAATTTAAGTGTTCTTGTAATATTCTTCTTCTTTATGTGCCGTCTTCTACCGAAGGTTGGCGACCATCAAACGATAGGTTTCTCTGTTTTGTGCCGCATGTATTATGTTCGCGGCTTCTGGTATTTAAAACCATTTTCTCAAATTTCTCAGCCAGGATTTCTTCTTTCTACCCAAACCTCTTCTACCTTCAATCTTGCCTTCCACGATAAGCTGTAGCAGACTGTACTTATCATTACGGAACACATGGCCCAGGTATGACGCTTTCCTCCTTTTAACAGTTGTTAACAATTCCATCTCTTTACCCATTCGTCTTAATACCTCTGTGTTGGTCACTCTGTCTGTCCAAGGTATTCTCAGTATGCGTCGATACAGCCACATTTCTAGAGCCGCTAACTTCTTTATAGTTGCTGCTGTTAACGTCCACCCTTCAACTCCGTAAAGTAGCGTAGAGAGTACGTAGCATTTCGTGGCGCGCCATCGGAGGTTAACGCTTAGGTGGCGGTTGCTTAAGAGCTTTCTCATTTTGATGAATTTAGATCTTGCTATTTCAATTTGGATCTTAATCTCTACATCTGGATCCCACTTATCATTTACTGTATATCCCAGATATTTAAATCGGTGTACTCTTTCAATACGTTCGGCTTGTAATATTGACGCCATATTATTAACGCTCTTGCCTTTGATGTAAATAATCAGGTCATCAGCATATAGTCTTGCCTGAACAGGTTTCGCAATGATTTTGATTATATCGTTTATTGCTTTTAAAAATAGAGTAGGACAGATAATCGATCCTTGTGGGATTCCATTTTGTTGTTCTCTAATATAAAATATAGCACCGTTTGCTCGGACTTGAAATGTTCTTTGAGTTAAAAATTGCTTATGTAGGCCATTTTCCTTGATATCCCAGATTTTTTAGAATGTTTAATATACGGTGTTTCCATATTGTGTCAAATGCTTTGGTTATGTCAAAGTAAGTTGCCATACATTTTTGGTTATTTTTAAAAGCTTCGTGAATAGCGATTTCCAGATCGATAATTGTTATCGTTTGTAGATCTGCCTGGTCTTACTCCAGCTTGTTCGATGATAAGTTGATCATTGTGTTCCAAGGTTCAGAAATTATTTATTCTGCCGTATTTTATTTAAATACTTTTCTTTATTATTTATAATATAAAACTTAAATGATTATACATTAACATATTAATTTAAAATATATCTTAACAGAGAATTCCACATATTCAAGAAGAAAGAAATGCAAGCACTATGAGTTATTTGGATTATTTAAAGCTTCGGCTTTATTCCATCCACGTCAAACCAATATCTGCCCATGTGTCTTTTGCGCAACAAAAATTTCACTAATGACGCTATGAAATTATCCAAGCTAGCAGATCATCTAAGATAGTGTCACCCCGATAAAGTAAGTAGATATTTGTTTTAGTTTAAAAATCTGAAAGATAGACTTCAGAAAAGAAATACGGTTGACATTATGTTTGCTTCAAGTATTAAAAGACACAATGATTATTGCTGGCATCTTATATTATCTCGTTACTCGTAGTAAAATCTGGGAAACCTCATTATTTTTAGAAAACCCCACAACTAATTTTGCTAGCTGCTAAAGAAATGTTAAAAAAACTGTTTCACACAAGCTCGCATTTAATATACTCAAAAGAATTCCTTTGAGCAATAATACAGTCCAAAACCTATTTATAAAATGAGTCCATGAAGTTAAAAATCTTTCTTATGCACTTTTCTGCAAACGAATTATTTCTCAGTTTAGTTAGATGAGTTAATTTTATCTGGTAATGAAGTACTATGATAAACACAAAAAGCGATCAATATTTAATTTATTGTTAGCCTGTTTTAGTGAAAAAATTGCCTTTATTAAATATATTATCGACAACAGCAGATGAAGCACCAGCCATGTTTTGACATTATAGCGTTTTTATAACGTGTTTGAAACAAAATGTACGCGATGTATTTGCAATTGACTGAATTTCGCTGGCAACCATAAAGGACTTTGTGGTTCTATTTTATTATTTTTTTAAGCAAATTTACTATTATATATGATATATTATAAAAAATGTTTCGCCTTGTAATACATAATGGTTGGACGAAATCACCATATAATAAAGGTTACTTCTCTTAGCATTTCCATCTTTATTTATAACACAAATGGTTAACACTTTTACATACTAATTGTTAATATTTAAAATAGTGCTTAATTGAAGTTAAAAAGAACTGCATCTCGACTCCGAAGTTATTGGCCCTACTCCTTAGCACAATTTAACAACCCAACTCTACGAGCCAACTCTACAATTCAACTCTCAATTATGTTCTTGATTATTTGTTTACCGTTTTAATATTCGTTCTTTCATGACGACGTGAACAAACAATATTGTGTATATGTAAGCAAGGCCACCAGGCTTGCAACTATGCAAAAATGATGTGTTTGCTAAAGTTTTGTATTAACTCAACTTGTCCTAGTTAGGACGTTCCCGATCCTTGATTAAAAACAATTCCAATTACATATTGATAAATGTAAAAATATGACTAACATTATTTAAGAATTTTAATATATTAGGAATAATATCACACCTTCCTAAAAAAAAATTTCTCTTAGATTACTGTATTGCCTTTCTCCCTTTCCCTTAGGAAGAAGAGAAATTTTTCAACAAAAATAGTTATAATTTCGTCTTTCACGTCTAAATTATAGTTTATGTACGCCGCGATTATTCATTTGTTCTATGACTTCATCAAATCCCTAATTGTCCTTTACTATTACCGCTTTCACTTATGTCTACCGACTGTAAGAGTTTAACCTGTTTTTATGCACTTCCCTAACCTTACCTGTATCTAAGTTAATCTTACAGTTAACATTATTTAACATTATTATGAAGGGACCTACATAAAGACTATCAAACTTATTATTTTCTGTTCTTTTGAGCAGAACTAGGTCTTCTATTGTAAAATGTTAAAGTGCCACTGTTAGCTTGCTTACGTCTAGTCTTTCCTTTTTGTGCTTTAATAGAAATGTGTTTACACTATCGTGTGAAAATTGTAGTTTATATCGGAGCTCATTATAGTAGGCATCTACGTTATAGCATGGTTGAATCTCTTATGTGATATCCTCTGGCAAATTCACTTTCCGACCGTACAACAACTCAAAAGGTGTATAGCCATGATATGCGTTAGGGGTTGTGTTGTAGCAATATGTAAACATTCTGCGTCATTTGTCCCAATTTTCCTTGCTTTCGTCGATGAAAGATCTTACGTGTTCATTTATGTCCTATGGGGGACATAAATGAACACTATATACTATATACTATATGTCAATACCATCATGTAAGTATCTACATTAATTTTGTGGAATTTACCAGTTATATTTTTAGTGGAACTAACAACATTCAAACTGACACGCAACCTGACTGTGCAACTAGCAACTAGGTTGACCCCATAGTGAGCATTGTCGACATGTTGATAATAGTAAAGCTTGTTTAAAAAAAAAATCAAGGTTATTGTTACTTTTACTATTATTTATATTAAAACAAAGTATAACGAAACAATTTTGTCTTATATTATTTTAAATTTATTTTAGTATTCTGCCTGAACCTTTAAGTGTCCGAAGGATAATAGACATAGTATTTATCCGCTGATCACTGACACATTGGAATCTGATGATAATCTTTTAAACAATAAAATGACTTTCTAACAGGACAAGGCATCCCCACATTATCATATACGCGTAAGACAATTTTTGAATCAACGTTTTCCAGGGCGCTGGATTGTCACAAGGGATCCAATAGAGTGGATCGGACACCGGATCTTTCGCCTTTAGATTTTTTTTTGTGGGGACACCTAACATCAAAAATATATGCCAATCCGCCTGTAGATATTGCAGAGTTGCGACAAATAATTGTGACAGAATGCCCATTATTCACACCGAAGGTATTTGCAAATGTACGAAGAGGCTTTGAAAATATACTGTATTATTGTATGGAGGTCACAGGAGGTCATTTCGAACATTAAATTAGTTAATTTAATGAAATTTTATGTTTTTTGTTCTGTTGTACTGATGTTCAACCAATAAATTAGCCAAAATTATCTTCAAAGTTATTTCGTAAAATAAAAAAAAGTATCGTGTAGAGGAAAAATTACCTTTCAGATGGTATTAAACAAAACATTTGCTATTAAAAAAAAAACTGGGGGTTGATGCGTGGCAGTAGGGAGTTACATTTGAGGGCATGAATTTTGCATGAAAATTCGTTTAGCGCCCAATACAAATTGACGAGTTTTTTTTTTGTTTTGAAAAAACTCTTGGTTTCTAAGTTTATGGGGGGTCAAATTTTCGTTGGAACACACTGTATATTATTATTAAATTTATGATGGGTACTTACTAATTCTTAAGCTAAGATGTTTTATACTAATTTTCTTAAAAAAATGTTTGTTAAAATTTATATGCTTATGTTTATTCTTTTTTGTATAATAAATAAATAATAAAATATTTTCATAAAATCTGAATGCTTTTTTTGCGTTTCTTTATGCTTTTAAATCCGATCCGAACTCTAATTATAATTATCACAATATTGTGCCTTCTTTTTTGATAGTCTCAACAGTCACACGTACTGCCGACGCACTGTTGCCAATGGTTCGCAGAACTTTCGAAACACTGTGCGGCTACTATTTCCCGAATTAATAGTGATGACGCGCTGATGTAGCCTCTTAAGATGTCGATGGCTCGACGATTTCTTGTTCTCTTAAATGTTGTAATTTTCTGTTTAATTCTTCTATTTGTGCATGTGGTGTCCTATTAATATTTATGTAAACTGGTGTGTGATATACTCACAAAGTATGTCATGTCATTAATATGACATGACATACATTGTCGTATTGTATTTAAAATATATCTGCAAAGTCTTCACATAACGATACTAATTTATCCCGTATGTATTCTGGGATTTCTAGATTTAGTGATTCCTGATGTATAGAAGATAGCCAATTCTCACAATCCGAGGTAGCTTTTTAAAAAGCCTTAAAAAGCCTTTTTAAGACCTTTGTACTGTGGCGTGATGATGTGGCATATATTGCAAGCCTCGAAACTGGTAGCCTAAAATTTTATTACAATAAAACTATATAAGATTGTGATAAATGACTTTCTGCTATACGTATCAGTATTACGGACTCACATTGGCAACCTTTTCATTATTTTGGTACTTCTCCAAATTTTTTCTTTCTGTCATTACTCTGGTAGATTAGTTTGTATACGTTAAACAATTTTATTTTGTTTCTGTCGAATCCTTCTCTTGAGTTTCCTCTATTTTTTTGATTATTATATTGTTTGTATTCTTTCTTTCGTATGGACGGTGATCTCTTGTTCTTCGCATTCAAAGCATTTTGCTGCACGAAATTTGGTCGTCTCCACTTATCATATCCATTATGATATCCTCTTTTGTACTGGAATATTTCCCTTTTATTTTCGAAGTTTATTTTATCGTTTAACACTCGTTCCTGTGTGTTGTCCTTCGTTGTGTTAATCGATAAAAATTTCGACATTACGTCTTGAGGGGTTGTATACCTACATGCCTCTAATATTGACTTGGTTTTGTCTGAGCTGGCATTACGTTTCAATATTTCTACCACTGTACCTATCTAAAGTGTATTTCTTTGCCAAATCTACTGGCATTCCTTCTGCTATGTATGTCACTTTTAATTTTTTGGCTAATTTTTTGATCTCAGATGTGTACACAGCTGCATCCCTGTGTCCTTCGGGCACCTCCAGTTCTCTCTTTAATATTGCTTTTATTTTTAAGATGGTGTTTTCAGTGGTTATTAAGTTTCTGGCTTTGTTGATTAATCTTGTTTTTATGAGGGTTATTGCTGTTTCCTCGTGGCCCATTATATGGCTACTTTCTGTAAAAGTTCTAGTGCGTCTAAAAAAATGTAGTTAACATACGCTTCCGTCGAACTCACTTGGTAACATTTTGCTTGAAATACCTATTTAAGAATTCGTTAATGCTAAGAACCATGTTTTTTTTTGTTCTGTATCGCTTTGTTCTTCCTCTAAATTTTCATTAATCTGTTGAGATATCAGAGCAGGAACTAATATTCTGGAATTTATAGCTTAGAATAATCGTATAACTTTATCTCGTATTTACTAAAATATCTTCTGCAGGTATCCCTTTAAATATCGGTTAAAACTTCCCAATTTTTATTTATAAGGTGTACGAACTTGTATGCTTCAATTAAGAATTAAGTCTAAGAACCATGGTTTTTTTTGTTCTGTATCGCTTTGTTCTTCCTCTAAATTTTCATTAATCTGTTGAGATATCAGAGCAGGAACTAATGATCTGGAATTTATAGCTTGGAACTATCGTATAACTTTATCTCGTATTTACTAAAATATCTTCTGCAGGTATCCCTTTGAATATTGGTTAAAGCTTCCCAATTTTGATTTATAAGATGTAAGAACTTGTATGCTTCAATTAAGTGTATCGTTACCTCAATCTTTATATTCTTGCTTTTAGGTATTTATTTTTTTTAAGACCCTTTTGTTTTGCTTCGTTATATCTTCCTGACGTAGTGTGATACTCGTAAAAGTTCGAGGAATATTGACTCAGCCACAAAAAAAATATCTATTTAAACAAATTGTAAAAAAACAAAATGATCATCCAAAATAGTCGTTTAAAAATGACATGAATATACAGTGCGTCCATAAAGTAACGCATAAATTCATTATTAGCTAAATAAACATCATTATAAATTCCCGAAACAGGTCGATTTTTAATTTTAATTTACTATTTTTTCAAATATTAATCTAATATACAGGGTGAACCATATTCGTATGATCATTTCATCCCCATTTTTTTTTAAATGGGGCCTCCATTTTTTTAAATTTATTAATTTTCCTTGCTGAGCCCAAATATGTAACAACACATTGCTTAAAATTTATACAGTTCGCATAAATTCATTATTAGCTGAATAAACAAAATTATTAGAAATTCCTAAAACAGGTAAATTTTTTATTTTTATTTTCATTTTTTTAAAGTATTAGTCATTTAAAAATAATTAATAATAATTAACAAAATCAACGGGCAAAATATTCATACTATAAGGAAGCGCGATAAAAAAACAATATACAGACTCACCACTTAAACATCTAAGTTTGCTGTTGATCTTGCTGCTATGCCTCGGGGTATGTATAATTTAGATTCCTTCTATGCGTCTTCCATACTGACTATAATAATCGTAGTATTAGCACCCAGGAGATAATATATAGTAGTACCTTTAACTTTGTATCTGGTCTGACATCTTTATTCTTACTGCAAAGTTGCTGTTGACCAATTCATTCTCTTGTAGCTCTTCTTTCGATGATTTTCCTCCAATTTTTATACATATATTATGGAGATCCTGGCAGGATAGTCAAATAATATAAAAATGTTTCGTCTTGTAATACATAATAGTTGGACAGGATTACCATATAACGACCCCGAAGTTATCGGCCCTACGTCTTAGCCCTATTAACAACCCAACTCTACGACCTAACTCTACAACTCAACTCCCAATTCTATCCTCAATTCATTGTTTACCATTTTTATATTCATTCTTACATGACAACGTGATCAAAGTGTATTGGGTATATGTAAGCAAGGCCACCACGCTTGCAACTATGGAAAATTATGTGTTTGCTAATGTTGTGTATTTAGTAAACTTGACCCAGTTAGTTGCTCTCTGACTCTTGATTAAAACCAATTCCAATTACACAGTGTGAAAGTGAGAAAGAATTTTAATATATTAGGTATAATATCATACCGATATTAGAAGAAACAAAATAATTTCGTTGTTAAAAATGTGTTGGTAAAATTTGTTTAAGATTTAGAAGAACGCTCATAAGAGTGTGGTCAATTTTTACTTACATAAATCAATGATCGTGATGATCCTGATGTATTGTTTTAATGAATTTGTTAATATCTTCTTCTTATTGTTTCTTCTTCTTTTGTCATCATAACCCTGGATGGGTGTCTTTACCTGTCTGGCTATGTCCTTTCATTCAGATCTCTTTTGGGCCCTTCTCCTCCAGTGTCTTATATTCATGATTTTCAAGTCGTATTCCACGTCAGCCAACCATCTCGTCCTGGGCCTTTCTTTTTTCCGCTTTCCTATCGACTTCCACTGTAACATCGTCTTTTTCGTTTTCGTGTCTTCTTGTTGCTATTCCAGCCATGACAGTCTTTGACTTTTCACAAATCTTACAATGTCATACCCTTTATTCAGTTCATTAGCCTCGGCGTTGCTCCTGATTCTCCATGTGCTGTCTTCCTCTTACACCGGGCCATATACTTTTTTTTCGTCATTACCCAGGTTTCACAACCATAGGTTACTACGGATCTCATCAAAGTTCTGTAGATAGTCATTTTGGTTCTTTTGTCTAATAATTTCAATGTCATCAATCTTTTATTAGCATAGTATTGAAACGTCTTTTATTTATTTATAATTATTTATATTTGGTTGTGAATTCTTAATTTATAATGTCTTGTTCTTATCTTAATTCATTAAAAGGCACAATAATTTATATCAATTTATTTAACGAATAATACACATAATTTATATAGGCGAGCGTAACAATTAAAGTCGCGGCCGCGGGGCGTCAGAATTAACTGTCCTCTTCAATCAAAGTTCGGTTATTTTATATGAAATCCTGATATTCGAGAACAGCGTCGTCTCGCATCGAAAGATCCAGAAGTTAGCCGGGCTCATTCACCATAATTTGGTTCTAGATCCTTTGCCAAAATTTCTACAACAAAACAGAATTATTAGTCATCATTTACAGTTATTTTTAGGCCATGATATTTATCGTAACAGTATGTATGATTTCCACTGGAAATATGTGCATTAATTTCGTTACTTAGGGAATTCTTCTGATTGATTTCTGTGTCCAGATATATAAAGGTATCCACACGTTCAATAGTATAGTTGTCTATTGCTATATTATTTTCATTCTCGGGTGTTCTTTTGATGGTCATGTACTTAGTTTTTGTTTCGTTTATTTTAAGTCCTCTTTTCTGTGCTTCAGGATAAATTTCCTTGAACCTTTCTATTAGTCGTGTCTTTCTTCTACTAATAATGGCGACATCGTCTGCATATGCAGTAATTTGTACTGTTTTGGTGTTTATATGGCCGGTTACATTAGTGTTTCTGATGACTGCTTCAAGAACTAGGTTGAATAGCATCGTTAAAAGTGCGTCTTCCTGTCTCACCCCCATGTTGATGTCAAACAGAAGAGACAGTTCTCCATCTACTCTGACTGCGTCTTTTCAATCCTTAGACGTCATTTTTATGAGGCTGATATATTTTTTGGTATATCTTGATTTCGGAGGTCTTCCAGCATTTTGTCTCTTTTCACACTATCAAAAGCTTGTTTAAAGTGTATATACATATTATATAGTTCTATGTAGTATTCATAACCTTTCTCTTGTATTGTTCTAAGTATGAATATGTTGTCTGTAGTGGCTCTATTTGGTCTCAATCCATTTTTATAATCACCTATTATATTTTCGGAGTATTCTGACAATCTAGTGTAGATAATACCAGAAAGGATTTTGTATATTACATTTAGCAATGTAATTGGTCTATAATTCTGGCATTCCCTCTTATATCCTTTTTTACATATTGGCTGTATAAGACCTACTGCCCATTCCTCCGGCATTTGCTCCTTGGTCCGTACCAAATTTATCAGGTAATGGATTGTTCCCCAGAGTTGGGGTCTTTCATATTTCATCAATTCTGCCGAAACTCCTTTCTTGCCTGCCGTTGTTGTTTTGTTTTTTAGTTTCTTTATTATTTGAACTACTTCTTCATAAGTCGGATTTTCAATGTGCTACTTCGCCGTAAAATATATTGTTTCGTTTTGATCATTTCCATTGTCTGCATTTAGATTTTCCTTAAAGTATTCTGTCCATCTCAATATAATTTTTTGTTTCTCTATTAGTAGGTAGTTCTCCGTCCTTGTCTTTGCATATTGTCAATTTTGGTCTAAATAACTGTGTGCTTAAATGAAATCGTAGGCTTCCACGGCCAGAGTCAGAATTATAGTTTATTCGTCTTCCGGGTTTGGACCGTGTCATTTGTGAGTGACCCAAAAGTGGGTTCATCTCGACGTTTCGCTACAATTGTATGTAGCTTCTTCAGGAGAACAAAAAAAGAAAAAGAAAAACAAAAGACAGGAAGATGGGTAGTTAGCAACGGTAACTCAGTTACTCAACGCAACCAGAGGCGAATACTAACTACCAAGATGGGCATTTGGTCACAGTAACTCAACTACTTAACGGAGCCAGAGGTGAAAACCAAATGCCAGGACAGGGATTCACGTCCAACAGCTCAGAACACTAACGCGTCGAGAAGCGGGGAGGATTCACTCCCCGCCTCTCGACGCGTTAGTGTTCTGAGCTGTTAAAATCGTTAAACCTAGCTTGAATTTTTTCCTCTACTGCAGTTCTGCATTCATCATTATACCATTCCACAGTTTCTTCTGCATATTCCGTTATTATTGTTTTTAATGGTCTCCATTTTTCCTTTGTAGTATCTTCATTCTTCCTCTCTGATTCCGTTGAGTTTTATTTGGAGAACATTTTGATATTCTTATGTCTTTGTTGGACTTTAGAATCCTTCAACATTCCATTTTTTAATTTGGCTATTTCTCCCTTTTGCCACTGTCGCGATTTTCTGCCTCAATTTTGCCTCCATAACATAGTTATCTAAGTCAGAGTTCGCCCCGCGACACGTTCTGACATTAGTTATGTCTGTTGCCCATCTTTTTGAGATGAGGATGTGGACAATTTAATTGGCTTCATTGGTTCCTGGTATTTTCAATGTTCCTTTATGGATATCTTTTCTCTAGAAGTTAGTGCTGACAACTATATAATTATCTGCTGTTGCAAATTGTGCAATCATTTGACTGGACCAGTCCATTTTGACTGGTTTCATTATGCAAACTATGTTTTCCAAATATGTTAACGAAAGTTTCTTCTTGCCCCAGCTTAGCATTAAAGTAGCCTAATGTTATAACAGCATTGTGTCTTTTGATTTTATCACATACTTTCTAAAGTTCTCCATAAAATCTTTCAACCCCGTTTTCATCAGCCTCTTCTGTCGGTATATATACATTAACCATTGTCACGTTATGTAGTTTACCTTTGAGTCTTCTGGTGCAAATTATGTCTGATATTAGAGTAAATGCGATAATGGCTTTTCGTAGTCCTTTGGTTGTTTGAATTTGTTAATATCACGTACTAATATTTTGTTGAAAAAACTATTGTATAGGTAAAAAACAATAGGTGAGAGAATTTTATATTCATTTCTATCGTATTTAGCAAATTGATAAGTATTCAAAAATCATTTAAATTCCTGTCTATTTTAAGACAGGTTTTCATTATAGTTTATAGAGCTATTATAGACATTATATATTATATAAAGATATTTAAGACCAAAATGCTAACATGCACAAGACCATTAGGAAGATCCGTTAAAAGATGGTGAAATAGCTGGTAGTCAACGTCACAGATACAACTACAGCCTTAAGATTGACCAAGAAGAGGCCTAAGGCCTAATATAAGAAGAAAAACAAGAACAAAAAATATAAAAAACAATTAGTAAAACGTGTTTATATATATTTTTTAGGTAAGCTAAAATATACTGTTTTAGCAGAGATTATATCAATAATTATATTTTTGACATTCTGGAAGTTTCTTTAAGTAAAAAAAATATTTCAAAGTGATACACTTTCCTTGTCCAATTTATATCGAGGCTAATTATAATATCTTGGCGTATTTCACGTTGCACCTTAATTAATTCTTTTGTTTTTTAAAATAAACAAAGATCTTAACTAAACTTCGTTTAAAACCTTATTTTAAAAATTATTCCTTTACAAGCAAAGGTCCGCTCAGAATTTGAGAGCTAAACTTTGCTTATGAGCGTTGCGGTACGGACGATAAAAAGAGTAAAAAGCAAGAAGTTGGAATATCTCCACGTTCTTTGTGATTTCGTTATTCGTGATTGTCCTGATAGTGCCTGAACGTGATACTCTATTATAGAGACATTTTATGGTTTCTCTGAAAGTGTCATGGGCGTAGATGAAGGAATTCTTATTTTAAAGGAAATTATGGACATTTAAACCATGTATTTATATTGCAATGTATCTCTTCTTCTTCCTCACTTGTCATATCAGAATTATCTCACGGTGGTGATTACAAGTACTGAGAAGAAAGGTGACCTTTTGGCCAATTTCACTGCAACCTTTTCAGATCTATTGTGGGCCTCTAGTCCTAGATAACATTCTCTAGTCTGACCCTTTTTATAAAGTCTAGTAGCTTCGAGACTGTACCTTCCATGTAGTTATTTGCCAATGGATTTTCTTCTCCTAATGCAAAGAACCGCACATTTGCCAGACTGTAACACTGACATAAAATGTGCTCTGCTGTTTCTTCTTCGAGGTGACAGAATCTGCACAGGTCATCATCTGATAATCCCATCAGCTTCAAGTGCCTATTCAGCTTACAGTGCCCTGTTAGAAGACCTACTATGGCCTTGACTGTTTTCCTACCTTTGCTTATTAGGTCCGCCGTAAATTTTGGCAAATGTTCTGTAATGAACTGTTTCGCCTGTCTTTGTCCTGGTGAACTCCTCCACCATTCCAGAAGAGATTTGTGAGTTACCCACTTCCTTGTAGCCGTTATTGTTACTGATTTTGCAACTCCGCAGAAGGGTTCCGGTCCAATGAATGGCATTAATGAGTCTTGTTTGGCCATTTCATCTGCTTTTTCATTGCCCTTATGACCCTCGTGCTTCGGTACCCAGGCTACCGTAACCTTGCTACGGTCTCCTAGTTTATTTAGGGCACACACGCAATCCCATACTAGCTTAGAATTGACCTCTACAGAATTGAGTGTCTTAAGCGCTGGCTGACTATCTGTGAAGATGGCCACTGAACAGAATGTTCTTTCCTGCTTTTCTATTTCTTCCACGCAGTGAAGGATTGCAGTTATTTCCGCCTGAAAAACTGTCACATCCTTAGTCACTTACCGGGAAATGTATCCCTTGATTTGTCCCTACTATGTCGGCTCTTACACCCTCCATGTTTTTGAGCCATCCGTGTACCAGGTAGCAGCAGCTTGTATGGGTACACCTTTACTCCAGTCTTTCCTGCCTGGAATCTTAAATGTGAACTTACTGTTAAAGCTATATGTCGTAACTGTTGCATCGATGGGTGCCATCACAATATCGGCTTTTATCTCCTTGATTAGCTTTCTGTTGTCAGTACCACGAACCTGGTTTATGTCGCTGACTATGGATTAATCTGTGCATCACTGATCTGGCTTTGCCCTGTATAAATATACGAAGTGGTGGTAGATTCAACAGGACTTCCAAGGATGCAGCAGGAGTTATTTTTATGGCCCTTCTAATACACAAGCATGCTAGCCTTTGTGTATTACCTAGCAGCCTTTTTGCTCCCACTTGCTGCGTCTTTGTTCACCACGTCACCGAAACATAGGTTATCATGGACCTAATAACCCTTGTGTATAACCATAGAGTCATTTTGGGGTTAAGTCCCCAATTCTTACCGCACATTCTTCTACATCTGCCCAGGGACATAGTATTCCATGTAAACCTATGATCAAAATATACCCCAAGGTATTTTGTTTCTTTGGCAAATGAAATCTCTCTTCTTCCCAGCACCGGTGGTTTTAGACCTTATAGTGCTGTTTTTTTGGTGAAGTTGACGATTTGTGTTTTCTGAGCATTGACTTCGGTCTCTCTTGTTTACACCAGTCGTCAACTATATTTAGGGCTGCTTGCATTCTCACACACAATATCTGCGCAAACCTGCCCCTGACAACAATCGCTATATCGTCAGCATATCCTAGACAATAAAAGCCTTCTGTGGGAGGATTTCTGAGGAGATCATCTACCAAGGTTGCCCAAAGTATAGGGGAGAGAACTCCTCCTTGTGGACAGCCTCACCTACTTTTGCTTTGATGGTTGCTTTACTCAGAGTGGACATTACTGTCCTATTCTCCAGGGATGCCCTTATCCATCTGCATATTACCGCAGGTGCGCCTCTGCGGTAATTATTATTATTATTATAATTATTAATTATAAATCGTCTCCTCATAGCTCCTATCAAAGAGCTGGTAGTAACAATATTAAATGCCCCTTCTGTATCTAAAAAAACGGCCATTGCTATCTCTTTGTCTTCCATTGACTTTGAGATAACCCTATTTAGATCATCCAACGCAGAGTCCGTAAATTTACCAGGTTGGTATGAATATTGACGATTGCTTAGAAGATTATCTTTTAGCACTTCGTCTCTGATCAACCTATCAAGAAGCCATTCCAGCGTTTTTAATAAAAAAGAAGATAGACTTATCGGTCTATATGACTTTGGTGTTAGGTCTGATACTTTACCTACCTTAGGCAAGTATAGGACTTTGACCTTTTGCCATATTTCCGGTACGACCCTCCATGCTAAACTGGCTTTGAGGAGGTTGCATAGATGTGGTATCAATACCTCTAATCCCATATGCAACCGTATTGGATGTATGCCATCTGTCCCTGGATACTTATATGTCCGAAACTTATTTATAGCCCATCTATTTCTGTTTGGTCTTGTGATTGCTCTGGCTATTTCCCAATCTGTAGACCTTGGAGTAGTGAGCCCTTGGTCTATGTTGGTTTATTTATCTGCATCATCCAGATTTGTTGAGCCCGGAAAGTGCGTGTTTATTAGTTCTCTAAGACTTTCCTCTTTGGTGTCCGTAAATTTGTCTAAATAATTAACAAAATTAAAATCAGATCGACTTTATTCTAACCAATCTAATATTAAAAAATTCCATTGTAAGCGTTAAGAATTTTCCTGGAGCAGATGTCTCTCAGACCATAACCTCCTTGTCTCAAAAATGAAACTAAAGACCCGTTTACACGGGTAGAGTAATGATGCAAGTATTTGGTAGAGTAGAATAACTCTACCCGTAAAAACGCTCAGCGCAGTAGAGTAGCAAGTAGAGTGCATAGTAGGTGGTAGAGTAGAGTGACTAGCAACATGTGGCAAAGTAACTCTACTCTACTACCATCACCACCGCCAAAATATCCACTCGCCTGCGCGCTCTACCCATGGAACGCGGTCAATTCTGGTAGAGTAGAGTAGGTAGGAGAGTGCATAGGGACGCTGTCATTCCGTCTGGAGTTGTGTTTTGTGTAAATAGTGAAAATGATGTTCACCGAAGATGAACTTCATTTCACTTTCCCTTTAAAACTTGTAGAGATGTATGGCGAATACCAGTGTTTATGGAATTTAGGTAGTGTACACTACAGAAATAAAAGTATGAGGCTAGCTGCGGAAGATGAAATCGTCGAAAGAATGGCAAAAGGGGGCTTTGAAGTCAACGAGCTCAAGCAAAAAATTAAGAATATAAGTGCACTTATAATCAAGAGTGTTTAAAAATACAAAAATCAAAAAAATGGAGTTCAGGTTCAGCCGATGTATACGTTCCGAACGTGAAATGGTTCACTCCTATGGAAGCAATCATGAAAGGTGCAAAAAGAAACAAGAAAACTGAAGGCTCACTTACAAGTTACAGGTTTTTATTACTTGTTAATAAAAAATACAATAAGAAATAAAAAATGTATTCTTATCAAGATAAAAGAGCTGAGCCCCCGTGTGTATTCCTTCTTTTAAACCACTCTCTCATCCACTCTTTTCTTTGTTACAAAGAGACCTCAGACAAATGCATTTGCAACAGTAGCTAAACAATTTTGAATCAATTTTCTTTTTCTTGAATTCATTTTGTACTAAACAAACACCTACTCCACAGTATACTAGCATAAGTACTATACTTGTAACTCTCCTCGTATGAACGGTATCAAGCCATTTTTGGTAGATACTTACTACTACAACTACTCTACTCTCCTCACAACTCTACTCGTGTAAACAAGTCTTAAGGGTAAAAAAGATAATAAAATCAAAAAGCTCTAAGGTGAATACTCAGTTACTCAAGATAAATGAAATCCGTGTTGAGGCTTTAACTCGTATCAATCAAGAAATGAAGAAATTAACATCAGAAATGAAAAATATTATGTGGAGCAAAATCAAAAATTCTGTTATATAAACACAGAAAAAAACTCTACAAAAGAAAACAGAAAGCCGAAAACCTTGGATGACTCAAGAAATACTGGAAATCATGGAACAAAGAAGAAAATAATAGAAAAAAACCTAAATAAGTACAGAGAAAAACATAAATTAATAAGGAACAAAATAAAAGAGGCTAAGGAAAAGAGGATGATGGAAACATGCATCGAAGTGGAAGAATTGCATTGCAGAAATAACATGATCATTATAATTTACATAATAAAGTGAAAAAATTATCTGGAAAATCACGAACAAATATACCCAACCGATTAATTGACAAAAACAATAAACCTATGAATAACCCAATTAAAATAAAACAAGTATGGACTAAATATATTGAAGATCTTTTCATGGACCCAAGAACGGAAAAAACACAAATTGATAACGAGGAAGCTCCAGTAATATTAAAATCTGAAGTCCAACACGCTATAAACAACTCAAAATCTGGCAGAGCCCCTGGGCCAGACGAAGTTCATATGGAGCTGATTAAACTTATAGACGAAGACAATTTAAGTGCAATAACTATACTCATTAACAACATATACAAATCTGGTGAGATACCTACAGAATGGCTGCTATCGACCTTTGTTCCGCTGCCAAAAACCAAAAATTCCAAACACTGTAATGACGATTTATTAATCAGCCTAATGTCACACTTATTAAAAACATTTTTAAAGATTATACATGCAAGAATCATTTACAACTCTTGCCCAAAAATGTCGACATTAACAAAAAGATCTTTCGTTGCGTTTATAGACTATGAGAAAGCTTTCGACAAAGTTAAACATCACAGTCTCATGGAATGTCTAAAGAGAAAAGGACAAAAATGACATTAACATAGTGAGAAATCTCTATTGGAACCAACAGGCTGTGTTTACAGGTTTTTAATATGACTCATATTTTATCGTAACAACATTATTTTTACGGTCTGCAAAAGGAAATATGGCGCTTCATAAGAGGTCAAAAACGGAGGTAAGGAACTAATAGAACCAAAACACATACAAAAGGATACGTGGATTGACTACCTTAAAAAGCTATATGCAGAGGAAGAACAAACGACGCTAGAACCGGAAACACCAGAAATTACCACAAATGAAGAACTTAATATAAATATACAGGACGTTCAGAAAATACTTGAAAACCTGAAGAACAGAAAAGCAGCAGGTAAAGATGGGATACCAACCGAGTTACTGAAATATTGTGGAGCAGCAATGACAGAACAATTAACAATATTAATTAATAAAATTATAAAACACAATAAAACACCGGAAGAGTATAAATGGAGAACGAGCCAACTAACTCTTCTATTCAAAAAGGAGATAAAATAGCCAGAAAACTACAGAGGTATAAACTTGTTAAATACTACCTTACAACTTAAAACTAAAATTTTACAAGTACTAATAAATCGGAGGATAAGTTTATCAGGGTTGTCGTTGTGGAAGATCATGTACAGATGCAATATTCGTTATAAACCAAATTACAGAGAAATCACTAGAGTAAAATAGACCAGCATTTCTGTGCCTGATTGACCTAAAGAAAGCGTTTGACAGAGTAAGACTCAAAGCTGTAATCCATCTTCTGTATAACAGAGAAGTTTCCCTAAATATTATAATAATTATTGATAACATCTACCAAAACAACAAAATGGAAGTCAGAATAGATGAACAACTTACAGAACCTATAGAAACAGGCAGCGGAATAAGACAAGGGGATTCATTGAGCCCCGTGCTCTTCAATTTGATCATGGATGAAATCATCAAAACCGTTAACAAAGGAAGATTATATAGAATGGGAAACAAAGAAATCAAAATACTCTGTTACGCAGACGACGGAATATTGATAGCTCAAGATGAAGATAGTCTGCAAAGACTGGTCCACAGATTTAACATAAGAGAAAAAGAATTTAATATGACAATCTCATCTCAGAAAACTAAAACAATAGTAGTCAGCAAAGAACCAACCAAACGTAAAATAGACATTGATGGCATCAGTATTGAACCAGTAAGGAAAATAAAATACCTGGGAATTACACTGTCTAGCTATCGAGACCTGGACACAAAAGTAAGAGATCAAGTACAAAAAGCAAATAGACTGGTAGGATGCCTTAATAACACTATATGGCGAAACAGACACATTGACACTAATATAAAGTCAAGAATTTATAAAGCCAGTCATTGACACTAATATAAAGTCAAGAATTTATAAAGCCAGTGTAAGACCAATAATGACATACACCTCGGAAACAAGACCCGACACAGCCACCACGCAAAGGCTACTGGAAAAGGCAGAGATAAGAGTACTGAGAAGAATTACAGCCAATACGCTGAGAGATCGAAAGAAAAGCGAAGACATTGGAAGAAAATGTACCGTACAGTGTCTAAATGAATGGACACAAAATAGAAAAAAGAATGGAATAACCACATATGCAGAATGGAGGAAACCCGTGTCGTCAAAATAGCAAGAGAACCGCGCAAAAGATGGAGTAACAACCTTGCATAGAGGTTTTAATCCGCCAATGAATAAGCAGAATTGCTTATAAAGAGGAAGAAGAAAAAGAAAAAGGTGGGATAACGGACCAGCAAGCACGTTTGACTGGTTGTCACCGAGGAACCTACTCCTTTACCACTCATCTCCGGCTATAGGCATGTCATACAGGCGCACGTTAAGATTGGAACTAATCGTATTGAACCTACAAAACCTCCTGCATAGGTTATGTGGAACGAAAGCACAGTGGCCCCACATGAGCTCGTCTTGGATACTAGGAACGGAAGCTGTTGACCAGTGCGACTTATGGACTCGTTTTACTTCTGGCAGCCCCCATACTGACTACTGACACCAAAACCACGGACACGTTACTGCTTCTCCTTACGGGACATACGAACTATCTACTGATCGATTTTTACGATCGGTAGGGACCATCACCCTAGCAATATCAGGTTGTAAACAGCCAGACATTTCATTGGTCTCCTCTTACGACGTAGAGACCAGCATCCTAGCGGTATTCTTTTCATTCGTAGAAAGCTACTAGGATTAGACCGCACGCTAGACAGCCGGGGAAATGGAATAAACCAATGCTTTTCATGTATCTCTACTAATTGTTGATTTGAATAAATGCCAAAAAAATTTAAAATTGTTACTGGACAAAATGAAACACAAGACAAACTTTTTATTATTGAATATTATTTTCGCTCACATGAATGGTTAAGTGGACATTATTTTATAAACAAATTAGTTGTTACAATTATTATCCGACAATATTAAATAATATAAATTTGTAGCACTTTATTGAATAGTAAAATGGGTATTACCGAAATTATTTTGACGTGACAACGTCTTAAATTAGGTTGTGGCTCGGAGTCATTCATGAAAAAGTGTAACGCCCGCTCACGTCTGTTACAGTGAGTCACCGAACGAGAGAGAGGCCCGCCGGACCGGCGAATGCCTTGCGTCTCTCTCCCACTCAAACATGATCGGTCCGCTGCGCGCGCAGCACTAGAGAATAAGGCGCGTTGAATAGGTGCGTGCTTCCGTGCTTGTGTCTCTGTCAGTGTTGTTCCGTCTACCGATTTTTCGGTAGATCTACCGAATTTGATTCCTATCTACCGATCTACCGAACTGCCCCTTGAATCTACCTAATTTTAAAACAAATATCACAATGACTTGAAAATAAATTCGGATAATACAATTTATCTTTTTATTTCTGTTACCATCAAAAAACTTTTCAGTGTAACCTAATACTTGGTATTTTTAATACGTTTGTATTAAAATTCATTTGATACTTCCCTATAGTGTTTAAAAATATATTTGCAAAGATGCAAAGAAAGCGAAATACCCCGAGATTCAAGTTCGTAATTTTATACCTAATAATAACATATTGTATAAACATCATTCCGTAGTCATAATCATTCACACACGTCTCTTCAATTCTCAAAGAATCTCAAGTATTAAGTGATAAATTATTAGCTAAATGACGGTGTGTGTGCTGTCGGTTTTCTTTGACTGCCGACTTAATCCATTAGCAGATAATGGTTGTTACATCTATTTGAACCAGAACGTTTTAACTTTCTGTAAATATTATGACCTATAACTATTTCTCAAAATATCATTAAACCTTATTTGTATCATAATAGCTGATGTGAGCATTTTGTCCCAATAATTTGATTCTTTATTTATTAAACAAAATTCAATGAATTATGGTTATTTCTAATAATTAGTTCAGCATAATCATTTAAGGTCTTTAACTTTTGAACCATTAAGTCACCACCATAATGGGAAACTTTTCTATTTTTAGTTTTATGGAAAAAAGTTATTCTTTCTAAAAAGTTCTGAATGATCTAAAACTTAGAATACAATCATCAGATATTAAATTTTTTTAGTAATATAGTCAGTTTATCAAAAAATATGAATTTTATGTTCATATTTTTTGAGAAACCTCGTGTATATGGCTCAAAAAATTTAATTGATGATTGATTTTAGGTTTTAGGTCATAAAACTAAAAAAAAAATTCCATTATGGTGTTCACTTAATTGGACGCACTGTATTATAATATATATATATATATATATATATATATATATATATATATATATATATATATAAATATATATATATATATATATATAAATATATATATATATATATATATATATATATATATATATATATATATATATATATATATATATATATAATTTACGTCATTGCATATGATCTACCGAAATCTACCGAATTTTGCCGAAGGCATCTCCCGATATTGAATAAGCTCCACGGAACATCACTGGTCTCTGTCTTTCTCGAGCGTTCTTGGCGTTCAAGACACATTACAGCAGAAACACTTCCTTTCATTTCATATTTCTCCTATCATCGTCCTATCCTCAACAAAATCACTCAAATAGAAATTAGTTAAGTTTAAGTTTACATGTACAATGTTTTAGTAAACAAAATATATTTCTATAGTTAAAATTTGTGCAATTCTTATTTTCATTCAACTCCTTGTTCCTATTGTGCAATTTAATAATATTCATATCAATAAATATTCTACCGAGAAAAAGACGTTGTCACGTAAAATCTTCGCCCGTAAAACCGACTTTACAGGCAACCGATTTTTTTTGCACTAGTATTTATTTCTTTCAGGATCAGAAGATATGCGAATATAATAGTGTTAAAATAGTTCCGTAAAATTTATTCTATATAGAAAAAGTTCCTTGACTTACAAAAAGAAGTATTACAAATCCAGAATATTTGAGATGTAATCGAAATATCCTGAAAGGTTTCGTAAAGTTTAAAACGCCAGAAACTGTATATAAAAACAGAAAGTTGACAGTACAAGAACAGTAGAAATTGAGATTGTATATAGTTTATAACAAGTATTGCAATACTAATATACAGGAAATAAGTCAATACTCACAATTATGGGCGCCACCAGGATTATTTTCAGAGAGGTGCATCTGCTTTTTAGAGGGGTGCATTTGAATCTACACATATTATTAGCCAATACAAAATATACCTGTACAGCTATGTACTGTACTTTCTTTCCATCAGGGTGAACCCCCTTGCACCACGCTGTCAGCGCCTATGCTTTCAATTTTAAGTAGTTTTGTTGTTGGTAAATTTGGGGAACTAATAACTAAATACAAGCAAATAACTATAATAAGAATTGAATTAGGTATTGACAAAATATATATTACAGTCTATTCCATATATTACAGTCTATTCCATAAATATCAGTATGAAAGTATCAATTTAAATGGTCCAATGTGCAGAATTGTAGAATAGTAAATTCTCCCAATTTTTAAAATACGGTTGTGGGACTGGCCTATAGAGAGTGAACGTGTACTGTTAATTTTTAAATTTATTACTGTAAATACCAGTTTTATTAGTACTTAATTACAAATAGTGATAAACAAGCATTTGTGTACAGATTGCTGATATTTTCTTCATTGAAAGAAATTAATTCTACCAAGAACACAGAGGTAACGGCAATCAAAGAAATATATATTGAGAAGGTAGAGGTAAAGGAAATATTAAGAAAATTAAAAAACAGAAAATCACTAGAAGAGAACAGAATACCGAACGAATTCCTAAAGTAGGGATGACCAGATCTGACCAAGCAACTAGTAAATCTAATCTAAACAATAATAGAACAAAACAGAATTCCTCAAGTATGGAGATCAAACATCCTTATACCTAATTGGACCCGGAAAACTACAGACAAATTAATTTATTAAACATAATACTAGAATTAACAACCAAAGTAATAACAAATAGACTGAATGAAATTATAATACTAACAGAATAACAACAAGGTTTTAGGACGAGAAGATCATGTACCGACGCTATATTTATAATAACGCAAGTGCAACAGAAATCATTAAAATACAACAAACCGGCATATCTATGTTTCGTGGACCTTAAGAAGGTATTTGACCAGGTCAAATTAAAGGACGTTATCCACTTATTGTACACAAGAGAGATACCTATAGGAATAATCAAAACAATCAATAATATCTACCAAAACAACACAATTAAAGTAAACGTAAAAGAGGAACTAACTGACCCTATTGAAGCTGGCAATGGGATAAGACAGGAAGATTCCCTGGTCCTCTATTATACCAAATAAGAGAAAAACAACTTAAAATAATCTGCTATGCAGGCTGCACATACTACTCTCTCAAAGTGAAGATGATTTACAACGTATGCTGTACTAAATTAATATAACCGCCAGTAAATTTAACATGTTAATTTCCCCAAAGTAAGACAAAATGCATGGTTATAACCAGCATTGGAGCTGGTTATTAAATATGAGAGTCGCTAGAAACTAGAACATAATAACATACACAAGATAACCTTAACCTTTCCTGATGAAAGTGGAATGAGTCAGATTGCTCACATTTTAATAGACTCAAGGGATGGAGCAGACGTAATAAACTTCAGAAGTTATAGAGGCGCAAACATAGATTCAGATCATTGCCTAGTTTTTTTAACATTGAGGGCTACAATTTCAAACACCAATAAAGAAAATAAAATGGATAGAAAAAAATGGAATGTGCAAAAGCTGAGAGATGCGACAATTTCAGAAGGGTACTCGAAAAACATCACCAACAGGCTAAGGAATCAAAATGTAAATGAAGAAGGTCAAAGAGATATAAACTCCTACTGGACTAGAATAAAAGAAGATATTGAAGCAGCAGCGAAAGCTGAAATAGGAACAGAAAATTGTGCCCTTAACAAAGTGTCATTGGTTTAACAAAGAATGCAAAAATTCAAAAAAAGAAAAGAGAAGAAAAGGGGATACACAAAAGAAAAAAACTTAAATAAGGAACGTATTGTCGAGTGACGAGGAGAGGAGAAGGCAGATTGAGACCTCAGTGCTGTTTGACGGTTCTTGTATTTATACAGAACACGATACTGGTATATCACGAGTGAGGGGAGTAGACAGATTAAGACCCCGAACTCGAACGGAACCGTATCCTTCTTAAAAATGGCTCCAAAATGGGTGCCGAAACGTCGAGCATTAAGTTGTTAACGCGGTTCTTCCCAAAAACTTAGTAGTTTTCACTTTTCTGACTGCGGAAATTTATTCATATACATCCGCGGAACATATAAATATATGAACTTTAATCAAATAAAAGGCAGATATCGAGCACAGCTTATTTATTAAATCTTGTCCAAGTACTTTCGCTCCTAGAGCATCTTCAGGGGCATTTCGTCAAATTTGGCCTATCCAACTAGAAGCTAACTTTTACAAGATATAATATAATATTCATATTTGTTTACTATTCAATCATAAAGTTCAAACCACAAAGCTATAAAAAACGTCATCCCATTGTCAGACAGAACACTTATACCACAAATAAAAACAAAACAATAAATGTGAATATATTACAAGCATATACCCACGCAAGACTATGGAGAAGAAGAAATTGAAAAAGTCTATCATGATTGAGAAAAAGTATTGGCATATTCAAAGAAACACAAGCTCAATATTGTTATGGAAGATTTTAATGTGAAGTTTGGCGAAGGAGAACAGGAAGATATAATCGGAAAATATGGTCTTGGAATATACAATGAAAGAGAAAATATGTTGGCATCTTTTGAGTAGAGAAACAACTAGTAATAACAAACACAATTTTCAAACTTCTATAGCGTCGTACTTACACCTAGAAATCACCACCAGCTACACTTGAACTTGTGGTTCGTAACCAAATAGACCTATATGTATAAATAGAAGATATAGAAATTCATTATTAGCAGTCAAAATATATTCAAATGCAAATGTATTAACACAATATTCAAATAAGACTGAGATTAAAAAGCGTTACAAGAACTAATAACCAAACAGTTACTATTGATAGAGAAAAGATGTCAAATTATACTGTAAAAGAAGAAATAACCAGTGTAATAGAATAAAAAATAAATTTAACATTAACCAAAAATAAAAGTACTAAGGAAAACTGGATCACAATTAAAGACATAATAAAGACCGTTCAAGAAACATACTTAAGTGAAGTAAAAACAAGAAGAAAACGAGGTTGCATGACAGAGGAAAAACTGAGACTGATGGACCAAAGAAGAGAAATAAGAAATTAAGATAAAAACGAATACAAGTAAAGAATGCAGTAAAATTGAAAAGTATAAAAAGAAATAAGATACATTTCACCTCTAGTCTTCTGTGCCCTATTCAACGGACACATAATATTAGATATCAACAAAAAGTTAAAAGAATGAAAAAACTACATTTTTGAATTATTTGAAGACGAAAGAATACAAGACGAAACAGGTCTATCTATAACAGAAAGTGAGGTTACATGGGCAATACAAAAGCACTGCCTATATTGTATAAATACTAAAGTTTTAAAAAGAAAATGGAATTAAAGCACTGTGTGGTCTCTTTAACAGAATTTATGACGCTAGGATATTATTAACTGATTGGCTTAAGTAATTATCTTATACCTGACCAAACATAGTGTGCTAATTTCAAAATATCTGAGTTGCACGACCAGCAATATTGATTGTTATTGTGAACTAAATAATGAAAATCAAAAAGCATCACTGCACGATGTTATATAATCCTAAACAGACCAGCAATCGGAGACATTATTCATTCAGTTATTACTCGTATTTCAGTTTAGTCGCGTTTCCAATTATGCATTCAGTAGGATAGCTACCGAGTCAATCATCACCCAAACCACGTCACCATCGATGGTATAACTAAACCGTCCTATGTTACCAGTAGTACCATCGAATAGTGATCAGTATAGTAGTGTCTGTGGGATCGAAAGACTGAGACCTCCGAAGCACTGAAGAAGATATCAAATAGGATGTCGAAAGCTCGGCGCAATGATCATCGACGCGGTTTAACCCGTAAGACTGTTCAGTGATATTAATTCTTGTATTAGTATTATTCTTAGCTCTAGGTTTAATATATATATATATATATATATATATATATATATATATATATATATATATAATATATTATATATATATAAATATTATATATATATATATATATATATATATATATATATATATATATATATATATATATATATATATAGTTTGAGTTTAGTTTTTGAACCTTAATATATATTTTTTTAGTGGATTTTCTTGGGCTTAGGTTTATAAAAAAATTTTGATTTGATACTAAGACATTTTCATATATTTTTTCGACGTTTCGGCAGGAAATCCATGCCTTTTTCAAGAAGCAATATTGACTAAAAAAAGATTTTATGACATACATAATACGGTTTAAAAGTTAAACTTTTGACTTACCAAGCATGTAAAAATTTGCGGTCTATTGTTTCATGCATTCAGTCTCCTTTTGAAAACCTTTCAAAATATTTGAAGAACATTATTTCCAACGTAATAAATAAAAATCCACACTATTTAAAAGACGCTGATCACCTAAAATTAAAACTCAAAAATATGCATTTACCTCCAAATTATAAATTAGTTCCTCTCGATGTGGTATCTTTATACACCAATATTTCAATAGCTTTAGCGAAAGACATTATTAAAAAAAAGTGGAATGAAATCAAAGCGTTCACAGACATCCCTCTAAAAGAATTTCTGCTAGCAGTCGAAACAACATTAAAGTCAACCTAATTCCTATATAAAAACAAAATCTTTCAACAAACAGATGGATGTGCTATGGGTGCTAGTATATCCAGTGCCATCGCGCAATTAGTTTTAGAGCATCTAGAGGAAATTGTTTTAAATAAAATAGATTTTGATATACCTTTTTTCTATCGCTATATAGATGACTGCTTGAGCGCAGCACCAGAGGATAAAATGGATATTTTACTAAATGAATTCAATAACTTTTACCAAAAACTAAAATTCACATTAGAAATTGAAAAAAATTATCAAATTAATTTTCTGGACCTGACCTTACATAGAGAAAACAGCACTATAACTACTTCATGGTACACCAAAAAAACCTGGTCATCGAGATATCTGAATTTCAACTCTCATCATCCCCTGTCTCAAAAGAAATCAGTAGTTATCGGACTCGCCGATAGAGCTATTAGATTATCCGATCCTATCAATAGACCTGAGGCCATTAAAAAAGCAAAAACAGCACTAACACTTAATTCATACCCACATCACCTTATCGACAACACTTTCAAATCGCGACTGCATAAATTTTACAATAACAATAATAACAATGAAACCAACACAGTAAAAAAAAACTATATGTCTCTTCCCTATATAAAAGGATTATCAGAATAAATTGCAAATCTTCTGTCCAAACATAATATTACGGTTGCTCATAAAGGGCACAATCTTTTGAAAAAGAATTTTACAAGACTAAAAACAAAAACCCCTCTATTAAAAAGATCGCATGTTGTATATGAAATTCCCTGCTCGAATTGTGATGGAGTATATATTGGACAAACCAGTCAGCTATCTAACTCAAGAATACGTTCCCACAAATATGACAAAAAAAAACTCAACTGCCCTCACAAAACATGAAAACGAAAAAAAACATAAATTTGATTTTGAGAAAACCAAGATCCTGGGAAGTGAACCCAACAGGAAGAAGAGAGAGCTTCTAGAGTCTATACAAATAAAAAAAAATAATAATGTAATAAATGATACAAAAAAATGTCAAAAATTTGAACAAAATATATTTTAACTTAATTTAAAAACACATAAAAAGAAAATCTCAGAACGCCTATGATGTTAAAATAACTGATTGTTTAAACGATAAACTAACATCAATAAACAACACATTAGATTTAAAATACATTTTACATGTAGTGACTTAGTGGGTATGTCCTATGTTTTTAATATTATTTTAATTGTGACGTCTACTTGTTAGTACCGAATTTTTACATGCTTGGTAAGTCAAAAGTTTAACTTTTAAACCGTATTATGTATGTCATAAAATGTTTTTTTAGTCAATATTGCTTCTTGAAAAAGGCATGGATTTCCTGCCGAAACGTCGAAAAAATATATGAAAATGTCTAAGTATCAAATCAAAATTTTTTTTATTAACCTAAGCCCAAGAAAATCCACTAAAAATCCACTATATATATATATATATATATATATATATATATATATATATATATATATATATATATATACTGCGTAGCGCAAGCGGTAGGATGCTTGACTCGCAAGCCGGTGGTCCGGGGTTCGAATCCCACCGCCGACAAGAACATCTAGACATTTTAAAAATGTCTATAGGCCCCAGGTCGACTCAGCCTGAATAAAAATGAGTACCTTGGGTAAAACCAGGGGTAATAATAGACGGTTGAAGCGTAGCACTGGCCATGTTACCTTCCTTGTATACCGTAGGCCCTAGACATAGCAGACTACCCTGCTATACTCCCAAAGCCGCGACAGCGGTATAAAACGGGAGACTATTATATTATATATATATATATATATATATATATATATATATATATATATATATATATATATATATATATATATATATATATATGTTTTTTTTTTGGCATAGACTTTTAGTCATTCAGCCGGACTGTATATATGTTGATTGGGAAGAATAGTATGATATTTCAAAAACATTAAATTTTCAGAAATGGCAATTAAAGATTGAGATGGATTTCGAGATCGGATAACTTAAGCAATACATTACTAAATATCATTTTGATCATAATAATTAAGGCTTACAGTAGTAACTGACAATATAAGTTTTTCATCCGATCCATATACCAGCCCCAACTCATATTTTTCATCCCCATTTTGAGTTATAATAGTTTTCTCTATAAATATCTTGTGTTGTTTTACAATTATTAGTTTATTAGGGACAATAAAATGAAACAGTTTAAAAGTTTTATTTGAGTATAAACAACAAACGAATGAAAAAATAGCAGCTGTAGTACAATATCAGTATAAAAACATAAAAAACTTTTGCAAAGAGAGAGAGCAAGCCAGCTTTCTTTTTTTCATTTATTCCTACCTTTTTCCTATAAGCTTGTTTAAGAGTAACATCACGTGGTGATGGAACTCGTCATTTGCTTTGAAGAATGTTTAAGGTATTAAATTCCTGTTGTTTGTATGACATTTTATATAGCAAGTGACTAGGATTTTCTTAAGTAACTTTTAAAACGCATATTCCTGATAGATGGACTGAATCACCTTCTTCCGTCTTAAAAGAATCCTTTATCCCCATATCACTTGATAGTTGTTTCAGATCAAAAAAATTCTCATAACACATTTCATGTACGGTGAATGGATTTCCATTCTTCTTTGCTTGTCTAACCAATGTTACATATTGATCTGGTACGTAAATTGGAGAAAATTTTTTAAATTTAGCAATTGAACGTTCTATAACAGAATGGACGTGGTCTCCCTCGTTCTGAGTGTGACCACTAATAAAAAATTTATGGGTGATGGACCTAATATTTTCCAGAACAGAAACTGCATTGATGTATAAAGCAAATACGAAGCGGTTCTTATTTTGACCGAAACAGTTGTCAGTATAAAATACAACATCTACCATTTCAGTATTTTTGCGTTCACAGACTGCAAATAAGCCCTAACGCGAGAACCCACTTCATTTGCGCCTCTGTGAGCAAGACCTTCGTGCCACATAAAGCACATTGCTTCCGTACTTTTAAGCTCGTACAATGTTAAATTATACACACTTAGTTTTGATACATAATAAAAAGAAGACGAGTCCCCTTGTGGGCATGGCAATGCTGCCTTCATATCATAAACAGCGACAATTTTATCTGGAGAATGTTTATCTATGTCCTTCTCTTTTCTTGACAGTTCTTTGTCTTCAATATGGTTGTTGTACTGTTCCTGAAGTTCTTGTTTTTCTAACTCGGAGGCATTAGTAAAACCCTGGCAAAAATCACACATCTTTTTTTGGAATAAAAAAAGATAAATTAAACTCTCCCTTGAATATATTGGAGTACATCAAATAATTTACGCTCGGTTTCTCGAGTTCTGTGCAACGCTGCTCATAATCTCTGTGGAGGTCGGCAATAGTTTTTCCTCCTTCAATATATTCTTTTTTTGATTGAGATCGGCAGTAGTGGCTCTCCCTTCGAGGAATAGATCGAATATGATTACGCACTTCTTCTTTTAACTCCTCAGGAACACTGCTATGTTTTTCGTGTCTGCCTCGATTATCTGCCTGTATAATTCCATTTACGTCATTATTTTGTTTGCGTAAAACGGTTTCAATTACTTGAGAGTTAATGCAAAGGGTTGCCATAAAGAAGGACTTGCAAACACGAATTTTTTCTCCTGCGTATGTGAAAAAAAAATGCGTTATTAAGACCACGTATTTTTTTAACCGAAATTGTATACCGGTATCTTGGTTTTATGGTTGTAGTACAAGATGCAATATATATTCTTTGTTTTTGAATATCAGCCATACTCCAGTAATCGTCGAAAATTTTCTGTCTTTGTTCATCTGCTAACTTAAGTGAACATTTATAACGACATTTATCAGCATTGCAAGGGGGTCGCATTATTCTAGCCTTACGCTTGACTAATACTCGATCTTTGGTTCCATCTTCTTTTTTCGTGATTTTTATTGAAGCATAACTTTGGCCACTATTCCTCATCATCTTAGCAACATTTTTTGCCACTGAGATATCTTTCTCTTTCGCTTTTTTACATTTTCTGGTGGAGGACATGGGTTTTTAACACAGCGTCTTTTGTTGCTTGAATTTTGGTTCCAATTTAAAGGAGGCCCCTCATCAGAAGAATCATCAGAGGATGACAAAGGACTATTGGAAGAATAATTTGGGTCGCCCGAGGTGTTATCAAAGACTGAACTACTAGATGAACTGGTTGATATGGAAGACGAAGAGCTGCTACTGTCCTTTTCACGCTCACTACTGATTGTAACGTCATTATTTATAAACGTTGATCCTCTTTCATCTTCAGTACCTGTTGTTTCATAGATAGTTGGACTTTTTTGGTTTTAACAAAAAGAGAAATCAAACGATTTCTACCTAGCGAAACCGAATTCAAATTTTTACCACTGTGTTTCCTAAAACTTGCGAAACAATTAGCTGGATAAATTACTCGGCAAGGGAATCTAAAATTGCATTCCACATGCCGTTCATCCTGGTCAAAATTCGTAGTGAATTCAGTTTCTGGTACTCCAAACGAAGTAAGTAATAAAACATAATGACGGTATTAGATTTTTGTTTCGATAAAGGGCAGCGACAGCCGCTTATACGTATTTAGACCTCTTTAGGTCTCCTCAGAACGGTATAGCCACTGCTCTGAACCAAAACAAAAATCTCTCCCGTCCTAGACAATAGTTAGAAAAATAACTATATCCTACCGACGTAACTACGCCATCTAAAAACAAAAAGTGAAATCAAACGATTTCTACCTTAGGTATATTCTTCTACTATTATAGGTATATTTCTAATTAATTACTATAATAATGTTTTTTGAGAAATGTCAACGTTTTACCTATATACGGGGTGTAAAGATAATTTTGCAACACCCTGTATAATGTATTAGAAACAAACACCACATGTTATTAATATTTCGAGATTGCCTCATTCTTTCTCCACATTTTCGTAAAAAAATCATCTCGATATCTTTATTATCAAAAAAGGAAAGTATGTTCAAAGCATTACGTGATTTTCTACTCTCCAAAATTAACGCACTACCTCAACTCTACAATAATAATTTTTAAGCTTGCACTGCAGACCTATTTCTAAGTAATTACTGTATTAATGTTTACGGAGAAATGTCAACGTTTCACCCATAAACGGGGTGTAAAAATAAATTTGATTTTTCATCTTATTTTGCAATACCCTGTGGAATTTATTAAAAGCAAACGTGTTATTAATATTTCAAAAAACCTTCATTTTTTTCAACATTTTCGTAAAAAAATCATCGATTTCTTTATTATCAAAAAGAAAAGTACTTTCAAAGCATAACGTGATTTTATCGAATTGTAATACTCTTAATACTGTAATACTACTTGTTTTGCTGTTTTGCGTATGTTATGTAGTTGACATGGACCGTATTTTAAGAAATCTAAGCCGAGATGAATGTGTTCAGGCAATTACTTTAGCTGATGTAGGGTTTACTTATCGTGAAATAGGATTGAGGTTAGGAGTATCTCATACTACGATATCACGAGTCATTCAACGTTTTCGAGAAACAAACGACAATACGAAAAGGCGTGAACAAGGAAGACGAAGACTCACAACATCACGACAAGATCAGTTTATCAGGCTTCGTGCTATAAGACAACGTTTTCTCACAATGAGACATTTACAAATACAAGTGGCAAATGTTCATAATATTCAAATTAGTAGAAACACTATATCAAGGTGTTTCGCTGAGCAAGACGTGCATATAAGGATACTAGTCAGAGCACCAGCTTTAAACGCAAATCATCGTAGAAATACATTACAATTTGCCAGAGAGCACCTTGATTGGAATGTTAATGACTGGGAGCACGTGTTGTTCACTGATGAATCAAGGTATTGCTTATATAGCTCAGATAGACGTGTGAGAGTTATTCGACGGCCAAGAGAACGCTAGAGATCTTCATCATCATCCAGCCTCCATTTATCACTCCACTGCTGGACATAGGCCTCCCTTAAGCTCGTTCATTCTTTGCGATTTTGTGCTCTTTGTTGCCAATTTTTCGTGATACGCCTGATGTCGTCAGCGCAACGTGTAGGTGGTCTTCCTCTACTACGTTTGTCTCCTCTTGGCCTCCAATGTGTAATTTTACTCGTCCATCGTGAGTCATACATTCTCGCTACATGACCTGCCCAATTCCATTTAAGTTCTGCTATGTGTTCCACAACATCAGCAATACTCGTCCTTCTTCGCAGATCTTCGTTTCTTATTCGGTCCCGCAACGTCACTCCCAGTATAGATCGTTCCATTCGTCTCTGTGCCACTCTCAATTTCGAAGCCGTAGTCTTGGTTAGAGTCATAGTTTCCGCCCCATAGGTCATGGCCGGTAATACGTATTGGTCAAATACTTTTCTTTTGAGGCTAATTGGTATGTTGGCCCTAAATGTGTCTCGCAGTTTTCCAAAGGCTGTCCACGCTAAAGTAATTCGTCTTTGGATTTCGCATGTTTGGTTATCCCTGCTAATTCTTATTTCGTGACCCAAATACGTATATTTCTGCACCAGTTCTATTCCTTCCTTGTAAGTTGTAGAACAGTGCAAATACGACCTATTATTTTATTCAATGGAGGATCTGTAATGCTTTAGGGAGGAATATCTCTTACAGCGCGAATGCAACTTGTTGCTTTACGAAGAGGTTCCTTAACAAGTGAAAGGTATATTACAGAAAAAAAAAATTATTTCAAATTTTTAGTAAAAGGTATAAATAAAATTTATACCTTTTACTAAAAATTTGAAATAAAATTTTTTTGTGATACATGGTATACAGCCAGCTACAGGAACTTAGTTTCCTAGTGGATTTTGTATATTACAGACATTTTGTCTAACCATGTAGTTCCATTTGCTCCTTATATAGGAAACAATTTTCTTACTTAATAAACCATGAACTGGCCACCCTGCAGCCCGGATCTCAATCCCATAGAAAATTTGTGGGATATTATTGATCGTCAACTCAGGAGCCGACAATCACCGACAATACTCGTTATTAAGTTTATGGGAGAGGGAATTGTTAGATATTATTTAGGTTATGTTTTCTTAGGCTTTATTTGTATTAAATGTCAATACCTTGTTCGAGATTATTTAGGTTATGTTTTCTTAGGCTTTATTTGTAATAAATGTCAATAAAGTTTATGTAAGTAATGTTTTCTTTGCTTTAAATGTTAATAAAAACTTGTTACATTTAAAATTCTGTACAATCTCTAATAATAGAGATATCAAGATAATTTTTTTACGAAAATATTAAGAAAAGATCAGTCTATCTTAAATATTAATAGAATGTAGCGTTTCTTTCTAATAAATTCCACAGGGTGTTGCAAATTACGATGAAAAAAACACAACTTTATTTTTACACCCCGTATACGGGTAAAACGTTCATATTTTTTAGAAAGCAGAGTGATTTACTAGAAATAGACCTATAACATAAAAAAAAAATCATCAAAATCCAATTATTCGTTCAGAAGAAAAATAGCTTCAAACTTATGGTACATTTAAGGTGGTGCGTTAATTTTGGGCAGTAGTGTATTTATATACACGGTGGTCCTTAAGTAACTGTACAAACAGAAACTGTAAATTCTGCACTTTAAAACATTACGATTTAAGCCAACTTGCTTTTATAAAATGTTGATATTAAGAAAGATACAGGGTGTTAAAGTGGAAATTTAAAAGTTTATTTTTCGCTGTAACTTTTACGTTTGTAAATATTTTTGGACAAAAATTTACAGTTGGATGCTCTTGAGTAGGATAAATTATAATTTTATACTTACTTTAATGTAACTAGTAGAGGGCGCTACATATGTCATATGTGTGGCATAAATTTGCGCTTAACTTTTTTGCTCTTTAAGTTAGCTTTATTTATGTTAAAAAATATTAAAGATACATTATTTTTACAAAGAAAAGGTATACTTGTTAGTAACCTGAAAGTTTAACCGTTTTCAAGATAAATGCATTTTATAAGTCAGCTGCACAATAATTCTTAGTTTGATATTTGTGCGGTAAAGCACTGAATACCTGTAGATAAGCATAATTCATGGTTTATTCTTGTTAGAACAACTTAAAGATGATAATGTATTATCACAAAATGCTTTGTTATGGGTGCTAAATGTCTTTTTGGAGAAAAGATATTTCATCTTCTTCTTTAGGTGCCGTGTCCGTATTCATACGTTGGCCGTCATCATGTAATCTCCCTTTGTTATCGCTTCTTAAGTTTCTATAATGGCGTTGTATTACTTTTTCTCTATTGTAAAATGCTAAAAACCCAAAATATGTGGTTTATGCAAGACGGTACACTACCACATTCTAGAGAGAAGGCAGTTAGAACATACTTAAATACAACTTTTCTGAACGTTGGGTTGGTCGTGGTAGTCATATTCCTTGGCAATGTGGTAAGATATTGATATAATTATTTAATTCATAAAAAATCCAAAAAGAATATTTATTGTTCATTACGTAAATTGTTTACCCATTTTTATTAGGACAAATAGAAACTAGAGCACAGGTATTAAATATCACATATGTGTCCTGTTTCATAATACTTTTGCTACAAATCTAACCCGAAAGACTCAGCATTTTTACAAAAATATCATCGTTGTTGTAATAACCGATATTGTTATAAATATAGTAAACACACAGGCAATTTAGTTCAGCATAATATTAGTTCGTTAGTAAATCATAATTGTCCATTTGTTCGAGATGTAATTATAATTACTCGTAAGCTGTAACGTAATCATATAAATAAGTAATGTCATCGATAGGTTATTCCGTATGTATATAAGTTACCAATGAACGAGATAAATCATAGTTTAATACATGATTTAACTTCTGCGACAAATAAGATGTAGTTCCATAATATAGCATAAGATTTGGATATGTATCCAAAATAATATATTCATCCATTATACATTATAGCAACCACGTAGCCCCGAATTTAATCCGCTTGATTTTGGTGTATGGGGCGCATTAAAACAACGTGTCTATAAGAATCTCATAAAAATTCGCAACCAACTATGGGAAGAAATAAATACTGCAGCAGTTTCTTTAGAACCAATGATGCTATTTAATATGAGACGAATTTTTATGAAATATATTGACAAATGAATTAAAGAAAATGGTGGACATATCGAACACTTACTTTGACAAAAAGTTATGTTATTTAGTTTAACTATTTCTTAATTTGGTTTGTAAACAGAATTTTTTGATTATGACTTTAATTTAACATAAAACGTAAAATGTTTGATGTAAAATCCTATTATTCTGTTATTTTTCAAATCCTATTATTAATTGATATATTTATTTTATTTAATATTTTGTTAACTATTAACTTTAGTTAAAGGTATTTTATACCAAAATTCAGAAGTATTAATGTTTTTGTCTATTTTTTCTTCGTTGCCTGGAGTAATTGCCTTAGATCAGAATTATGCAGCTGATTTTTAAAATGCAATTATCTCGAAAACTGTTGAGTTATGAGGTTATTAATAGGTATACCTTTTTTTGTTAAAATAATGTATCTTTAATATTTTTTATCCCAAATACAGAAAACTTAAAGAGCAAAAAAGTTAAGTGCAAATTTATACCACATATGTGGCAGAAGTGGCGCCCTCTATCAGTTACATCAAAGTGTGTATGAATTTATAATTTCTCATATTTAAAAGTACCCAACTGTAAATTTTTATACATAAATGTTTACAAACATGAAAGTGATAGCGAAAAATAAAATTTCAATTTTGCACTTTAACACCCTTTAAAGGAATTTGGCTTAAATCGTAATATTTTAAAGTGTAGAATCTACTGTTTCCTTTGTACAATTACTTAAGAACCACCCTGTATATATATACATATATATATATATATATATATGTAATTTATTATATTATTATTATATATGTATAATATATATTATATATATTATATATATATATATATATATATATATATATATATATATATATATATATATATATATATATATATATTTTATATTTTATTTTTATTTAATTTTATTTTCTCGGTTTGTCGGTTAGTTGTAAATAAAAATATTTAACTATGGATTAAACGTTTCGGCTACTTGCCATTTTAAGCGCTTGCTTTTAGGAACATTACATTATACAATACTGAGCCAAGACCAGACAAATATAACAATACAAAATCATACCATAGAAAATGTTGAACGTTATGTATATCTAGGTCATGTTATCAAACTAGGAAAACCAAATCAAGATGCTGAAATTAAAAGAAGAACACAACTGGCATGGGGCGCTTTCAGCAAATTAGCATATATCTTGAAAAACACCTCCATTCCAGTAAACTGAAAGAAAAAGGTGTATAACACATGCATACTACCAGTTTGTACTTACGGCTTGGAGACAGTAGCCCTTACCAAAAAATCTGCTAAAAAATTAGAAACAACGCAAAGAGCAATGGAACGAATCATGCTTGGAATATCACTAAGAGACAAGATTGGAAACACCGAGATAAGACGTAGAACGAAGATTAGGGATATTGTGGAAGAAATTGCAAAAATGAAATGGCGCTGGGCAGGTCACGTAGCCCGATTTAATGACAACAGGTGAACACGGAGAATTCTAGAATGGAGACCAAGGACGATAACAAGAAGCATGGGAAGACCTCAAAAAAGATGAGTAGATGACATAAGAACAGTGGCAGGCAAACAGTGGATTAGATTGGCGCAAGATAGAGAAGGATGGAAGCAAATGGGAGAGACCTACATTCAGGAGTGGATGGAAAATGGTTGACAGAAGAAGAAGAAGACATTATACAATTATATTTCATGTTTACACTCTTTAGAAGTTTAACATGGATTAAAAAATTGGTATCTGACATTAATACGTTCTTCCAACATATATATATATATATATATATATATATATATATATATATATATATATATATATATATATATATATATATATATATATATATATATATATATATATAAATACATATATTATATATATATATATATATATAATATATATATATATATATATATATATATATATATATATATATATATATATATATATATATATATATATATATATATATAGATGTTTTGGATGGGTTGGAGTCAATAAAAGGGGCTATCGGTTAACTATTTATTATCTCGAGCTTTCAATTGTGTTTACAATTATTATCAAGAGCTGCTAAAAAAGACAAAATATCTTACAAAGTTGAACTAGAAAGAAAAAATTTTTTGTTAACTCACCAAATAAAATTAGTTTGGTTAATAAAATTGCTGCAAATACATTTCAAAAAGAATTAATACAAAAATGCCCTTATCTAATAAATGATTCTCTGAAATTTTAATATAATTTTGAAAACATTTTCTTAACACAATAATATATATATATATATATATATATATATATATATATATATATATATTATATATATATATATATATATATATATATATATATATATATATATATATATATATACAGATTGAACCAATTTAAAACGGAACATACAATTTAATATATATCTGTTTGAACTGCATTTGAAATAGTGGACCAATATAAAACTTGGACAAAAATAAATCTATACCCGGTGATAGACATTGTATAAAATATCATTCAACTATCAGTCTTCTTTAAAGGAAAGAGAAGCTTGCCTAATAGTCGGAGAGATAGAGCCGAAATTTTGAACTGATCAGTAATATGACATTTCTCTATTGGAATATATTCATTGTAACTGGGTTAAGACTTTGCCTTACAGGCGGACGCCCCTCGTGGTACAAGGGGTGGCTATACAGGGACAAAGTTGTCATTTTTTTTTTGGAAAAATTAACGATCGATAATATGGCTAAAAATTTGCCTAGAGTAAGATCTTGGTATAACTAGACGAAATCCCAAAGGGCTGACGCGAGAGTGGATACATAAGGGGTGGCGGACAGGGGTGAAGTTGCAATTTTTTTGGGGATAAATTAACGATAAGTAATATGTCCGCCATTTTCATGGCTCATTATTTAGCCCCTAAAAACTATAAATCCAAAAGGGCGGACAGCTGGGTTGGTACAGAGAGCCATAAAACGGGGTCAAATGTACCACTTGCATGCGCATTTTAGGTCTCGGCAACAATTTTCAAACTGATTTTATTATGATATTTTTATACCGATTGATTTGAAAATTTGTATGCTCACTTCTGTTACTATACTGAAAAGCGTCAAGTAGAGTTTTCCTCAAAATTTTCCAAAAAAATTTCCAAAATTTTCGTAATTTTTTGAGCTAAAATCTAATTTGTAGAATTCTTTCTATTTTCTGTCAGTTATACCATGATTTTTTTCCAAAAATTTTCAAACGATTTTTCCGATAAGAAAAAAAAATTTAGAAAAACTTTAAAAATTTCGTCATTTTTCTCACTCTCATTGATGTCATTACATTCATCATCTTCGTCACTTTCAATAATATCACATTCATTATCTGCTTCATTTTTAATCACTACTTCTCGAACTGATTCTGGCATCTGAGGTCCACTAAACCATTTGAATTTATATGTTTCATCTTCAAACTCCCAACCATGTTCTTCAACAATCAATTCTGTTGGTACTTTTTTATGAGCATTTGTCCAAATATTTGAAATATAATGAGCTCGCAGTAGATGTTGGTGTAATTCATCTTGACATGGTGGTAAGCTTGAAGCATCGAAATTTTTTAGTTTTTTTTTAAGGTTCGTTCACATCATGCAACTTATACTGCCGGTTAAATAGTGAAAATCTGACATTGTTTACTTTTCTTTTTGGAATTGTTCTCGTCAGTCCTGTTCCATATAAGTGACATACGAAAGTTTCTAAGGTTTCAAAAACTTCATTACAATCGAAGTCAGTTTCACCAAGTTGAATAAAAGCATCTTGATACTTATTACATTTAGCGCATGCGTCTAGAATTACTGATCTAAATGAACGCGCATCATTATTATTTTAATATTTTAAAATAATAATGATGCAAAATTAATGTCCAAACAGAATTTTTAAAATTATAATTAACTAATGAAAAAAAATTCAATCAATTTGAAAGTTAAAAATAAATATTGAAAATATCTACAAAGTAAATTTCAAAACTTAAAAAATTGATAATTCCACTATTAAATTGATTTTTATTAAAAATTATTTGTAAAATGTTAAAGGAATTCTACAAATTGAATTTTATCTATTAATAAAGAGAAATAATATATTTTGTATTTGATTATTAATGTAATAATAAATCAAATTTTTCTTATATCTGAACAATCATTATTTATGCAATATAAATTTGAAAACCTTTTTATTGTAATAAAAAATAAGTAAAATTACTATTTGTTATACCAAAAATATTTAATAATTAACATTATAAAATTACTGTAATTTAATAAAATATCAAATATCAAACATTTATTCAATTGAAAATTAATTCGTAAAATATTTATATTTAAGAAAAAAATGTGATTTGTAAAGTAAATATGACTTTAGTTTGACTTTTAGTTTAGAAAAAATAAACATTATTATAATATCATTTTAATACTACAAAATATTCTATAAAAGATTCAGACGATGACGTAGAGTTTTATCAAATGTTTTAGAAAAGTTTTTCTAAATTTTTTTTCTTATCGGAAAAATCGTTTGAAAATTTTTGGAAAAAAATCATGGTATAACTTACAGAAAATCGAAAGGATTCTACAAATTAGATTTTACCTCAAAAAATTACGAAAATTTTCATTTACGGAAATTTTTTTGGAAAATTTTGAGGAAAACTCTACTTGACGCTTCTCAGAATAGTAACAGAAGTGAGCATAGAAATTTTCAAATTAATCGGTATAAAAATATCATAATAAAATCAGTTTGAAAATTGTTAGGCAAGTGGTACATTTGACCCTGTTTTGTGGCTCTCTGTACCAACCCAGCTGTCCGCCCTTTTGGATTTATAGTTTTTAGGGGCTAAATAATGAGCCATGAAAATGGCGGACATATTACTTATCGTTAATTTTTCCCCAAAAAATTGCAATTTTACCCCTGTCCGCCACACCTTATGTATCTACTCTCGCGTCCGCCCTTTGGGATTTCGTCTAGTTATACCAAGATCTTACTCTGGGCAAATTTTCAGCCATATTATCGATCGTTAATTTTTCCGAAAAAAATGACAACTTTATCCCTGTATAGCCACCCTCTGTACCACGAGGGGCTTCCGCCTGTAAGGCAAAGTCTTAACCCAGTTACAATGAATATATTCCAATAGAGAAATGTCATAATTATTACTGATCAGTTCAAAATTTCGGCTCTATCTCTTGGACTCTAAGAAAGCGAAGTGGTTTGACAGCATAATAACTGCTTGTTTAGTCTAGTTTTTTCAGTGATTCTAGGCAACCTATTTGGGTGGAGTTTTGACTTGTTCTTGAATGAGTTCCGAATCCAGCAGCCCGCTGAAGTATTGGATTTTTATAATATAATTATTTGACAACCTTTTGTTGGCCAACCACCTAGAGCGGACTTGAGCCGAAATACATTGATTTCGTATGTTCCGTTTTAAATTCGTTCAATATGTATATATATAACTGTTTTGGATGGGTTGGAGTCAATAAAAGGGCTATTGGTTAACTATTTTTTTAATCTCGAGCTTTCAACTGTGTTTACAATTATTATCAAGAGCTAAGAAAGACAAAATATCTTACAAGGTTGAACTAAAAAGAAAAAACAATTTTTTGTTAACTTACCAAATAAAAATTAGTTTAGTAAGTAAAAATTACTGCTAATACATTTTCAAAATAATTAATATAAAAATGTTTTAATCTAACAAATGTTTTGTAACGTTAGGCACCAAGTTGTAACGTTCCAACGAACATTCATTGGGTGCCAATTTGTAATCCTTCGAGGCTCAATTTGTAACATCCCAACGTTGAGCTGCTGTTGTCAACTTGTAACCGCAAACCTTAGTTTGCTGCTACAATCCGACTAACATCACTAACAACGTTGGAATGACAAATCGTTTCCCGTTGGGACCAATTTTTAACGTCATAACCCCTAATGTATCAATTGCAAAATTGCTACATTAGACGTTATACGAAACACTCCCTGGCTAGCTCACTCAGGACGTGAATATGGCCTACTCTGGAGCAACACACGCAAACAAGTAAAAAGAAGAAACAATACACAGTTAAATTAACACATGTTTATTAAAATATTAAAAAAAAATGAGAGAAAAATACATGTTTAAATATATTGAATTTAAATAAAAATTATTTGACTTCTTGCTACAGTGTTACATTATAGTAAGGAAAAATGCTTGTCACCAAATCCTAGGTTTTATCCTGGTCTTTTCTGCTATGGTTGTTAGCAGGCCATGTTGTGAGTTGTGGATTTTCTTGCCCTGGAGTCAACTCTCCTATCGGAATGATAGTGCCATTCTCAGGCCGGTTGGTCTTCTGGATGTTAATATAATTTGACCCGCACCTGAGAAATGTATCCCGGAGGTTGACTCCTAATTCAGGAGACGACACAACAATTGGTTATTATACTTTTACAAAAGTCATGAAGAAAATCCACATTTTTAGAAATAAAAGCCATTATATCGACTTTTGTATCGAACGGGAAGGGGGAAATGTCAACAAAAAGGAGTCTTTGTCACTAGCATTAAACTAAACACAGAATAAAGATGGCACCTCTCGTTCCAAAGTAACAGAAATAGAGATGAAAATTAAATTCATTCTTTAGAAACTTGAGTAAAAGATAAAAATGATGATTATTAAGAAAATAGGAAAGGTAGATACTGAAAAATATATATATATATATATATATATATATATATATATATATCTTATATATATATATATATTATATCTTATATATATTATATCTTATATATATATATATATATATATATATATATATATATATATATATATATATATATATATATATAAGAAGATAGATTTGGACGCCAACTGGTTTTTATACCAAATACCAGTAAAAATGAAAAGAGAATAATGAATCAATTAAGTAACGACATAATTCTGATACAATCTATATCTGAGAAAATATATAGAAAAATAAGAGATACAATGGAGGATATAGAAGAATATGAATTATGACAGAAGATATGGAAATTGGAGAATAGAATTAACGAAATATATTAACATAAGAAAGAAAGCAGGCAATGTAGCAGTTATAACGCTACACACTTCCACCACCCAGTAGAAAAATTTCTAAAGTACCTTGAGAAATTTTTCTCATCACTAAACTCATTATATGTTATGATGATCAAAATAATAATAAAGGTAATCTTTACCAAATAATAAAGTTATCTAGATACCTAGATATAGGTATAATAACTTGTAAGTTTAGGTACTATTATTTAAACAAAATAAAGTGAAAATGGTTAACTTGTGATAAGATATAAAAATTAATATACTTATATTAACCTAAGTCAAAAAAAAATAAATGACTATCACCCAACGAATTATAGTATCCGTTAAACTAAAATTTTAACTACATAATTATAAACTATGTATTACAGTATTGTAATACTATATACACTAAATGACTTTAGAGTGAGCACTCTGGGTATTATTTCATCCTCAACGAATTATAGTATTCGTCACACTAAAATTGTAAGGTAAATAATCCTATGCTATACCTTATAGCAATTCCTTACAAGGCTTTAGAGTTAATACTCAGGATAATATTTTATCCCAACGAATTATAGTATTCGTCACACTAAAATTATGAGGCAAATATTTATGTGCTATACATTGTAGCAGCATGTAACAGGGCTTTAGAGTTAATACTCAGGGAAATATTTTATCCCAACGAATTATAGTATTCGTCACACTAAAATTGGTCGTAAACTAAGAGGGAGAAAAGCTACGTTAAGGGTTATCCGCAATCTTTGGTACTGTACATCGATTATACACTGGGCCGATTGAAATCATGTTGGTATGAACGCAGTAGCTCATAATCCATGGTTAAACCTCGAAAGCGCTCCTCAGAGACGACAGTCCTGTGTACTATGAACCCCCCGACGCCATACCCTAAAGACAACCTTACCATTAAAGGAAGATCCAGTGGTATAAATGTACATCTCCACCACAGTTCGGTCCCATATATATGTAGTTACATAAATATCATACAAAAACAACTAATATGGGGACGATGTATCTATCACTCATGGAGATAAACATCGTTAGAAAGACATTCTTTCAAGAATGTTAGTTCTTAAGGGAAGCTAATTTTAAACCAAGGTAATTATGATATTAGCAATATCACTAGATATGCATATAATCATTAAGTTATAAAAGATAAGATATCATAATCATCAGTAATGCAGTAAGTATATAAATTCAAATATTAGTTATCATAATACTAATCTAGATTTTAGTTGCATATATTGCATGAGATAGTATGAGTACAACATTATAAGCAGTTAAGAAAGATAAGGTAAACATCAAAATATAAAAGAAATAAGTAAAAATTTAGTAAGACCAATCTAGACATCTATTAAGTATAAAATTTACACAAGATGAAAAGAAAACTGCATAAAATTATACTCAGTTGAACTGAAGAAGAAAAATTAGTCATAAATATACTTTGATTTAAATCCAAACGTTATGCACCTGTTAGAATAATAAAGTAATCTATACAGAAAAATTGTACAGAGCAAAGTTATACAAGAGGGTATAAAAAACAAAACCTTTTCATTGTCATTTCAAAGAGACACAACCCTACACCAGATTTCTAAATAGTAGTATGCATAAGATTAAATCTACCTTGTAAATGCAATAAAAAATTTCATTAAAATATAACACTCAAGAAAAAGAAAATTCATTGTAGTTATGCATTGATGAGGGCAATCATTGTGAACTAAATCAGAGAAACTTATTATGACTAAACTTCAATAGACAGTATGGTCTGGAAACAATTACATTGTTTATTAAAGATAAGAAGATAATGAGAATGAATTCTCGGCATATTGCATATGCATATTTATGGACTAAGGCAAGTCAATAAAACAGCAAATTGACATTAAGCTAGTATAAGATAAAGTAATTTTTGTACCAAATAGTATAAAAAATTAAAGGTAGGTCAATATCAAGATAATTAAGTAACACAAGTAATTTTGATTGTCAGATAAAGATAAGTATATTCTTCACAATACCTAGTAAGTCAAAGTTCTACACAAAAGACATTAAAGATACTGCATAAAATTTGGCTTACTTATGATAAAGGAAAATACAAAGCAAAGATAAGATAAGTTGTGGTAATATCATATAAAATTGCTATAACACTAAACACTATCCAGGGATCTACACAAAAGAAATAGAACTAGAACTGCATAAATATAGACGTATGTATTTAAAATGTTAAAGACAATTCAAATGCAATCAAAAACTTCAAAGCTTCATAATCTTACACCAGAGGTTTCTATAAAAGAAGATATATGCATAAGATTACTTTCACTCCAAAAGATAAAGAATTATGCCTAACGCAACACCCCTAATGGGTAAATGGAAAATATTAACGCCCTTGTTAATAGTTTTCCTGCAGTGACCTCAAGTCTCGCGAAGATAAATCATCCTAGGCAATTTTTATGTGCTTGTCCGAACAAATCTCATATTTGAAACCACTCAACGGAAAAACAAGACACTTGCACTAGGTATGAAAATTAGACATAAGTTATTACCGCAATAGTTTTAATAACACCATAAAGGTTATAAAAGTAGCTAACTTGCAAAGGTAAGAGATAATGTGTTATTAAACGAAGATAAAGATAAGTAAATAACAATCAAACTTGTAAAAGGTAGTAGATAAATTTTCTAGCAAAGGTTCTCATAACTAAATATTTTATTGAAAAGTCCATAAATAACGAAGATATTTGTTAACGCAGGTAATAAAAATATGTATAAGCTTAACAAAAGAGATAATAAGATAATTTAAAATATATGCAATACAAGATATATGTAAGTTTAAATTACACTTAAAGGTAAGATATAATAGTATAACTGCAAGTTTTACTCAAAAGATATATTTTTAATATGCATTACTGATTTTCATCGTCACTAGAATCAGTGACATCTAATTTGATATCCCTGACATGAAAATTTCCAAGATCATTTCCATCTAGATCCTTTAAATTGTAGACTAATTTAGACAAAACTTTATTGACAATACAGGGGACAAATTTTGGCGCTAGTTTTGCAGAGAAATCATCGACAGCTTTTGATAGGACAAAATTTTTCTTCCAGACTTTATCACCAACGTGATATTTGACATCACGTCTACGAAGGTTATACCTGCTAGAATTCGTCGCATAAGAGTGACGTATTCTCTTTTGCACTTCTTTGAAAATAGAAGACATATTTTCTAGTGGTCTTGGGTCGAATAGCTTGTTATTAATATTAATGACATTGCTTGCTTTGTCTTCTATTGCACCAAAGAAGGAACCGTCCAAAGGGATATTTCTGGCGAAAGTTAGAAACGAAGGACTAAATTGTGTAACTTCGTGTTTGGCTAGGCGAATAGCCTGGGCAATCTTAAAGATTTCTTTGTCCCAATCTTTATGATTATCATGTATAAAAGAACGAATAGCTGTTACGATAGTTTTGTTAACTCTCTCAGTAGGATTTATTTGAGGAAAATATCTCGCATTATACCAAATTTTTTGTACTTTATATTTATTCATTAAATTTTTGAAATCATTGGAAACGAACTGTTTCCCATTATCAACTGCGAAAATTTGTGGTACCCCAAAGATAAGAAAAACTTGATTTTCAATAAATTTAACAATAGCTGTAGAGGTAGCATTTGCCATTGGATGGACAAAAATAAATTTCGTGAACCAGTCGACAACAACTAAAAGAAAACGATTTCCATTTTTAGATCTAGGATAAGGACCTAATAAGTCAGCAGATAAAAACTGAAATGGAAAATTAATATCTCTGTACTTTCCCATTAAACCAGCAGGAGGTACATTTCCTGGTTTACTAGCAGCACAGATTTTGCACTTACTGATATAGTTTGCGACATAAAGTCTCATTCTAGGCCAGTAATACAATTCCGTGATTCTAGAGAGCGTTTTATATACTCCTAGGTGAGCAGCTGTAGGATCATCATGAAAGAGTTTCAAAATATCTTTTCTGTGAGGAGACGGAACGAAAATTTTCCATTCTGGGGAAGGATCTGAAAACTTATTCCTTGAAAAGATATGCTTGTAAAGAACATTACCATGAACTTTAAAAGCAGGAAATTGATCTGGATTATTTTGTACTTTTTGTACCATATTATCATACCAAGTATCTGTTTTAAGATTAGATAAATCTAAAAGAGAAATTTCAGGATTTTGTTCAGGTATTCTAGAAAGGGAATCAGCCACAACATTTAAAGAACCACTACGGTGAATTACAGTGAACTTGTGACAGGATAGTTTCATTATCCATCTGGCAATTCTAGGAGAAGGGTTTTTTATGGAATATAACCACTGTAAGGATGAGTGATCAGTAATCACAGTGAAGTTTTCACTTCCTTCAATATAACACCTAAATTTTTCAATAGATAATAAAATAGCCAGCAGTTCTTTCTCAGTAGTAGTGTACTTACGTTGAGCTTTAGAGAGAGTTTTACTAAAGAAAGCTATAGAATGCTCTAAACCATTTTCTTTTTGAAATAATACAGCCCCAACACCAGTGTCACTTGCATCACAAGCAAGATAAAAATGCTTGTCAAAGTCTGGACTAGCAAGAACAGGAGCAGATGTTAGTGCCTGTTTAATCTGACTGAAAGCTAAGTTAGCTTCTGGAGTCCAAACAATAGACTGTCCTTTCTTTTTACCCTTGAGTAAATCAGAAATGGGAGTACAAATGGATGCAAAATTATTCAAAAATCGACGGTAATAACCTATCAATCCGATAAGTCTACGAATTTGAGTAGTAGTTTTTGGAACTGGATATTCCAAAATAGCTTCTACTTTAGCTAAGTCAGTTCTTAACCCTTGTTGATCTACAACAAAACCAAGAAATTTAAGAGAAGGTCTACAAAACTGACACTTTTCAAAATTGACTGTAAGATTTGCATATTTAAGTCTCTTAAACAACATTTTAAGAATTTTGATATGACAATCAAAGTCAGGAGTAACAACAATAATATCATCAAGATAATAGAAAACATAAGGCTCCAGTAAAGGACCTATAACTGAATCCATAACTCTGCACATAGCTTGTGCACTATTATTTAAGCCAAAAGGTAATACATTAAAACAGAACAAACCTCCATTTTGAACTGTAAATGCAGTCTTTAATTTGGATTGATCATCCAAAGGTATCTGATAAAAAGCTTGTTTTAAATCGATTGACGAAATAAATTTAGCATCTCTTACTTTAGATATGATTGAATCTATTAAAGGCATGGGGTAGCTATCAGGAACTGTTATCGAATTAAGTTTTCGACCATCAAAACAAACTCAATAGGAACTATCTTTCTTCGGAACCAACCACAAAAGAGACAACCAAGGTGTACTGGTTGTTAATGGTTCGATGACTTTCAACTTAAGCATCTCATCAACTCCTTCGTTGAGAATTTTTTGCATAGCAGGCGAAAGAGGATATTGTCTTTGCCTAATTGGTTTCGCATCACCAGTGTCTATATGGTGAGTATACAAGTGGGTTCTACCAATAGAATCTGTTGGGCCTATTTCCTTAAACAGTTTGACTACCGAATGTAGTTGTGAAAGCTGATGGGTGGATAAATTCTCTGAACTTACTATAGTATTAACAACACAAGTTGACAGTTTAGCTGTACTATACGAAAAATTTGTGAAATCCAAAGAAATTCTAAACAATTTCATAAAATCCATACCTAAAATCATTTTATGTGAGATAGAAGGAACCACTAAAACTTTTAACTTTTGTGTGCTACCAGATAAGGTAACAGGTAAAAACACATAACCTAAGGTACTTTGGACATTACCATCAGCAGTAGTTAGCTGTACTGAAATATCATAGTGAAGATGCAAATTCAGCTTCTTAAGAAGAAATAAGGCTGGAGAGCCAATAATAGAGACATTACTACCAGAGTCTACAAGTGCAGATATTGTTTCACTGCCAATATTTATTGAAATATATGGTCGATTATCCTGTGTACGAATATAGAGAAGAGGATTAGTTCTACATAAAGTATCAGACGTTGAAATCAACGGAAAAGAAATATTCGCAGGATTTAAAGAAACATTGTGCGTTGTATCTACGGGAGTTTTGTCTATAGGTAAAGGATTAAAATCACAATTAGAATCAGAAGTTTCAGCTCGCGTTTTAATAATAGGTGGTAGTTGAAATGTTACTCTGCTTGTCCTTTGTTTGAAGTTTTCTTCAAATTTTTTCCTGGTGTGTTCTTCCCTTTTAGGTTTGATGCAGACATTTGACTGCAATGAGGTTGATTCCTGTCCACTATCGAACAACCTCGCGCTTCGTTTTTTGAACATTTGGGGCAATGTGCCTTAATAACGTTCTTAAAACCGCAACCATAACAAAATTTATTTTTCTGGTACCTGCACTGAGGATACACATGACCTCGTTTGTTGCAATTCCAACAAATTTCATCAAGTGAATTTGTCTAATATGAAAATTTCTTATTATTATTATTAAAGTGGGGTATAGATAACGCAGACTCAATTCTTTTACAGTAAGAGGTAAGATCAAATACAGTGTCTATATCGTGCAAAGCCAAAGCTTTGATGTAGTCTGGCAAAAGACCACGTCTAATTTCAGATACTTTATCTTTCTCTGAAACGGCAGAAGGTAAACGGAAGGAAAGAGCTTCAAAATAAGAGATAAATGTAGATACAGGTTCTCGAAAAGATTGCCTTGTAGAACGAATTTGTTCCCACAAATTCCTCTCATAATCTGCCGGAAGATAAATTTCCTTTAAAGCGGCAACTAAGTCAGACCATGACTGAAATGTCTTTTTAAGAAGATGATTATGCCACCAAGTGAAAGCATTGCCATCAAACAGATCTCCTGCAGAAAGAAACAGGTCATCATTAGAACAATTCCTGGAGATTTTAAGCGTCTCAATTTGTTCAAGAAAAGGAATCAAAGGCTGTTTGCCGGAAAACTTTTGAATTCCCCATTTATAAATGGGCACAGACTTCACTACTGAAGATGCAGTATGTGATTCTACCCTAACTGGAGTAGATTCTGAAGGAAGATTAAGTTTTTCCACAAGCACACCCTCAATTGACAATAATTTACTCCGTAACTGTCTTTTGACTGTTTCCTGCGTTGAAGAAGTGGTCTTCAGACGAGATACACGGCCAGACAAATGAGTTAAATGAGAACAAATACATTTGTACCTATAATCAGACTTACTACCTGAAAATTCATCGATGATACTAGATAAATCAGCAAGAGTAGCCAAGGCCTGATTATGGTCTTGCTCAAATTCAAGAGGGACAACTGTTTCAGAGAAGCTTCTGTCTGATGCTTCCTGAGACAAAATTCCACTAAGGACTCTTCTTTTCTCATCGACAGTAGAAGGAACCTCAAGATCTCTAATAATTAACTCATAGGTTAACTCATCAGTTTTCAAATGCTTAGGGTTGATGGTAGCCATTTTGTAAGATTATTTAAAAAACAATAATTTATGTAAACCAACAAGTAACCAAATCAACTTTAAAGATAAAGATAATTAAATTTACGAAAATAATATAAAACTACTATTTTATATTTAATTAAGTTTTAACACTACCCAACAACACATGGACTTGTCAAGGTTAATGATAACCAGCAGACAAAAAAGGTTGGTGATAAAAAAAACTATCAGTAAAAACTAGATAAAAAAATAAGTATAAAAAAGTAAGTAAGATAGAAAATAGATATTTTTACTGAAATTTAATAAATTTACTACTCAAAATAGGAAGAAAAATGATAAAGATAATAATAGCAAGAAAATATAAAAGTATTGTTTCAACTAAATACAAGAATGTATGCATTACTCAGAGTATATTACGTTGGTGCGCCAATTTGTAACGTTAGGCACCAAGTTGTAACGTTCCAACGAACATTCATTGGGTGCCAATTTGTAATCCTTCGAGGCTCAATTTGTAACATCCCAACGTTGAGCTGCTGTTGTCAATTTGTAACCGCAAACCTTAGTTTGCTGCTACAATCCGACTAACATCACTAACAACGTTGGAGTGACAAATCGTTTCCCGTTGGGACCAATTTTTAACGTCATAACCCCTAATGTATCAATTGCAAAATTGCTACATTAGACGTTATACGAAACACTCCCTGGCTAGCTCACTCAGGACGTGAATATGGCCTACTCTGGAGCAACACACGCAAACAAGTAAAAAGAAGAAACAATACACAGTTAAATTAACACATGTTTATTAAAATATTAAAAAAAAATGAGAGAAAAATACATGTTTAAATATATTGAATTTAAATAAAAATTATTTGACTTCTTGCTACAGTGTTACATTATAGTAAGGAAAAATGCTTGTCACCAAATCCTAGGTTTTATCCTGGTCTTTTCTGCTATGGTTGTTAGCAGGCCATGTTGTGAGTTGTGGATTTTCTTGCCCTGGAGTCAACTCTCCTATCGGAATGATAGTGCCATTCTCAGGCCGGTTGGTCTTCTGGATGTTAATATAATTTGACCCGCACCTGAGAAATGTATCCCGGAGGTTGACTCCAAATTCAGGAGACGACACAACAATTGGTTATTATACTTTTACAAAAGTCATGAAGAAAATCCACATTTTTAGAAATAAAAGCCATTATATCGACTTTTGTATCGAACGGGAAGGGGGAAATGTCAACAAAAAGGAGTCTTTGTCACTAGCATTAAACTAAACAGAGAATAAAGATGGCACCTCTCGTTCCAAAGTAACAGAAATAGAGATGAAAATAAAATTCATTCTTTAGAAACTTGAGTAAAAGATAAAAATGATGATTATTAAGAAAATAGGAAAGGTAGATACTAAAATATATATATATATATATATATATATATATATATATATATATATATATAAAGAAGATAGATTTGGACGCCAACTGGTTTTTATACCAAATACCAGTAAAAATGAAAAGAGAATAATGAATCAATTAAGTAACGACATAATTCTGATACAATCTATATCTGAGAAAATATATAGAAAAATAAGAGATACAATGGAGGATATAGAAGAATATGAATTATGACAGAAGATATGGAAATTGGAGAATAGAATTAACGAAATATATTAACATAAGAAAGAAAGCAGGCAATGTAGCAGTTATAACGCTACAGTTTCTCTGAAAATTTTTATAATTTTGAAAACATTTTTTTAATATAAAAATAATTGAATTTATAAATAAGTTAAAATAGCAATCAATTACAAATAAGCCTCAATGTCATAAATGCCAACATAAAATTTTTATTTTTGACAATTATATTGCCAAAAGTAAAATTTCGTTTAAACATTCTTTTTTGTTTAGTAACAAAAAAGAAGAAGATTTATTCACCGTTGACAGATGTCTGAAAAAATGTAACAGATATATGGAGAATTAAATATGACATTTTAAAAGTTTTATATATAAATCATAAAGAAAGAATATAATTATAAATTTTGCTTAGATTTTGAATTTCTGATCTTTTGTTTAAATTATTATCACCTTTGCTAATACAAACCATTTCCAAAAAAGTCCTTTTAAATTTATTACTTTCACTACATAAAATTTTAATGTTATCAAAATCCATAATATGGTCTTTATCGATTACATGCTCTGCCAAAGCACAAGATGGTTTTTTAATTCTGCAATCACTTTTGTGAGAAATAATGCGATTTGAAAGATTTCTTCCGGTCTCACCAACATATTTAGCCTCACACTGAGTACAACTAATGCTGTATACTAAGTTCGTTTTTTCAAATTTGTCTATAGGATATTTAGTTTTAGAATATAAAGATGAAATAGTTTTGATGTTCTTTGTTGCTATTTTTATATTGTCAATAACCTTTAGTGTTTGTATTAATTTAGGTGTTAATGATGGTATAAAAGGTAGTGAATGATAATATATGTTCTGATTGTTAGATACAATGTTTTGAGATTGAGATTTATTGTGTTAGTCTACCACAATAAAAAAAAAGCTTCCCGTTTACTTGGTATCCATCCGTACAGAAGCTTAAACCAGGGAAACCTGAGACGACAAACTGTTAATAATAATAATAATAAATATAGATATGCAAAGAAAATGATGCGAATTGTTTTATTTAAAGTATGAATTTAACTTAGGAATCTGTCGGAAGACCTTTGAAATTTTATTTATTGCATGCAAAGTAGTTATACATACATATAGTAAATTGCTTTAAAAACCACTTAATATTAAACATACTATAATTAAAATTTCTTTAGAAACCACTTCATATCAAAGAGACCGTAATCCAATAATTTCCTAATTTCATTCTGATTTGTTAAGGTCTAATAGGTTCAGTTTGTATAAAGTCTCTTTATAAATATCAATGAAGTTCAATCTCTGTATACTACGCTCATATACACTAGACCACATTTTAATTAGATATATTAGTTTCCAAAACTTTGTTGAAAAGCGCGCTGGACGTAATGAAATAATTGGTACCAATAAATCAGACAAAGTACAAAATTTAATTGATTGAGTAATATAGTTTATTTCTATAGTGCAATAATTTTCCTTTCTCATTTAAAAATTTTAAATTTCTAATTGCATTATTAAAGTTATTTCACTCCAAAATCTTGTCCGAAGGCGTTAAAATTAGACTAATAAAGTAAAAAGGTTTATTTTAAAATTCATCTAGAAAAATAGAGGCTAAGTTGCTGTACCTACTGTTTTAAAAATTGGTAAACTAAGTTCCAACATGATGCATAAAAAGCTGCAAAAACGTGGTCTATAATTTTGGTTAATGATTTTGTTCAATTTAAGTACGTATAACTAAAACCATAATAATAATAATAAGAATAATAATAAGAATAACTCCACTGACTTAGGTTTTAGCATTAAAAGCAATAATACTAAGAACGAAAAAATGCGCACCTGGATGGGTAAACTTCTGCACGGGCGACATCCCAATAAGGGTAAAGTTCGTGTAACCTTCGGGCTAAGGTCTAGTGTTAGAATTTTCAGGTCCTGCAAGCGCCCCTAACATGACTTAATGACTACTTTCGTAGCCTGGACCGACGGCTTTACGTGCCCTCCGAAGCACGGTTGCAGCTCAGTTAAATATGAAATAAAAAATTTTGTCGGCGTCGAGATACGAACCCGGGCTCTCCAGCTTGTTAAGCCAGTAACATAGCCACTGAGCCCAATGAAGTCAGTCAAGACTATGTCGACAATATAGCGTCGAACTATTGGTTGACATCAGAAAATATGTTCCCTCCCTGAAACAGAAGGTTTAGTACTTGCCATTCAGGATCAGGTTATGCCAACCAAAATTATCCTGAAATATATCGTCAAAGACCCCCAGGTCCAATACGACAAATGCAGATATGGATGTCAATCCCAAGAAACCATCCAACATCTTACTGGGGGCTACCAGGCATTTGCTGCAACTGAATATAAAGAACGGAATGACTCAGTAGGGAAGATCCTTCATCAAGAGATAACTTTTAAACTGGGACTTCTATAATCATATATTATCAATACGTTCTTAAAAGTATGCTTGAGAATGACAACTAAAAGCTATACTGTCATTGTACTGTGCTCACAGACCAAACTGTAGCACAAAATAGACCAGATCTCGTGCTATTTACTAAACTAACGAGACAAACAACACTAATCGATGTGGCGATATCCAGCAACAATAATCTGCATGTTAAGTACAACGAAAAGATCGCCAGTACAGAGATCTGGAAATACAAATAAGGAGACAATGGAGAATGGAAAGTACCCAGATGATACCTATTATTCTTTCTACCACTGGAGTCATTTAGAAGAACAGAATCTACAAGGAAAATAAATTCCTGCTGCTGGCTGTATACCATGTATCACAAAAAGAGGTTTAAATCTTCATGTCAAGAGGTCATGTCCTGTACCTTTACTCTTTTCAAGTCTCTGAGGGGCTCAGCCTTCTCATGCTAAATTTAATCCCATAGGTTATAATTTTAATTTCTTCAGCCGGAAGATTTTTAATCATTAGTCAATTTATTGGGCCACCTTATATAAACATTTTACCATACAAGCAGTCAAAAACAATTTCATTTAAAAATTTCATTTAAAAATTTTTAAATCCCAACACTTGGATTGCTGTTATCATTTTAACATCACTAGACGTTTGAAGAGGTTTACCCTCCGGATGCTGGTACTCACGTGAGGCATGGTTATATGTTGCCCGAAGTTAAATCTAATAAAACATTAAACATCATTCATTCTTAACAACAACATGTACATTTTTTGTTAACTTTAATTCTTGTAAAGGGTTGCACCCTAATATTTTGGTGGATCAGGCATGTTAACCTGTAAGTATAACCATTTTGCTTTTTTAATCTTAGTCAACATTTCAATCACGTTTGCTTTAATTAAATGGTTTATACTTTAATACTTATTTTAGGCTTTCCAACCTGATAATAGAATTATTATTCCGAAAACGTTTGTTTTTTTATGTAGGCCTTCTAAGGCCTTTTTAAATATACCTACATACAAAGATTTAAAACTCCTTTCATTTAGAAGAACCTCATAGAAAACATAAAAAAACTGGGTCTAAATGAACATCTATATAAGATCATGCAGAAAGCTGTGCTACTCTCGACGACCAGATGCGTGCAAAAATTTTTGGGAGATACACCGACGTATAAATCAAATATAACTCGATAACACGGAAATAGTCTCACCAGAGTTCAATCCGAGATACCGTAGATGTCTGGGATGAGTGATTTTCTCCTTAGCAGGAGTGTGAACCGTATGGCTAAATCTGGATAACAATAATAATAATTATAAGCTATACTATAACAATACTTGAATGACAACTACTAGCTATACTGGGACCGCACTGTGCTCACAGACCAACCAGTGGCACATAATAGACCGGATCTCATACTCGTTAATAAACTTACCAGGCAAACAACACTAATTGATGTGGCGATACCTAGCACCAATAATTTACGTGTTAAATATAATAAAAAGATCGCCTAGTATAGAGATCTACAAATACAAATCAGCAGACAATAGAGAATGGAAAGTAACCAGACAGTACCTATTATTCTATCTACTACTGGTGTTATTCCCAAAAATCTTCTAGTGAACATAAAACAGCTGGGTCTAAACAGACATCTTTATAAGGTCATGCAAAAGCTGTACTTGTCGCGACGTCCAGATGTGTACGAAAATTTTTAGGAGATACTCCAACATACATAAGTCTCCTACGGCTCGATAAAACGGAAAGAGTTTCACCAGAGCTCAATCCTTTTGATACGGTAGGTATCTATGATGAGTAAATTTTCCCTTTAGAGGGAGTGTGAGCTGTATGGTTAAATCTGAGCTATACTAATAATACTTACAAGCACTGTGCTTACAGGCCAAACAGTGGCACAAAATAGATCAGATCTCATACTAGCTAATAAATTAACGGAACAAACAAAGCTAATTGATGTGCCGATACCTAACAACAATAATCTACGTGTTAAATGGCATAAAAAAGATTGGCAAGTACAGATACCTAGAAATTCAAATATGGAGACAATGGAGAATGGAAGGTACCCAGAGGGTACCTATTACAATATTTTAACAGAATGAACATCTCTATAAGGCCACAAAGGTTGTACTAGTCCCGACGTCCAGATGTGTACGAAAATTTTTAAGATATACTCCTGCATAGCATGTCGCATAGAGCTCAATAACTCGGAAAGAGTCCCACCAGAGCTCAGTCCTTTTGATACCGTAGGTCTCTGTGATAAATGAATTTTACCCTTGGAGTGAAAGCCACATAGCTAAACTTGGAACAGTAATAATAATAACTAACTAATAGTAATAACCAAAAATGCGATATAATCTGAACATGCTGAGAAGGTTTTGTATCGAAAACTAAATTTCACTGGAGAAAGTATTAGTCAGTCATACCCAAGCCAAGAGTCAAGAGTCAAATTTGTTAGTTTTAGGGAAACTAACTATCTATACCGGCTTCTCTTAATGCCAATGGAACTCTCTTAATACTAAAGTACTATTTCCTACGAACACTACGCTATTGAAGAAGTCTAAAATATTATCAAGAGCTTCTTAATTGTAGGTCCCCTGGACCGGACGGAGTTTAAAACTTCTGGCTAAAGAAGTTGTGGAGTCTTCATGAGTGCTTATCATCCTATTTCTAATCTGTAGAAAATACCATCATTCTTAATTTAGGTAACAACCTACTTAATACCAAAGGATCAAAATAATACCCAAGTACCGCATATTTTCTTATCTTCCAACTTTGTACAAATTGATTACATTTTGTGTTGCCCAGCGTAACTACCAACACTGTACTCTCAACAATATCAGAGAGCCTCAAAAGTATTCAAACGGATAACGATTTAGAACAAGACTCACACAATACAGACATACGTGCATAGCATCATTCTGTTCGCATAAACAATAACCAAAGAGTAAACCAAAATGGGAAGTAATCTTAGATCATAAGATATTAAAACTTCGAAAAAATATATAAAGACTTATACAATACAACATAGGTAACCGATCAAGCAAAATAATCAAACATATACAACAAATAATACAAAATACTAAAAAACCAAAAAGTAAAATTATGGACTAACTCAAACAGAAACTTGCCATATATTTAAGCAGTCTCCGCAGATATAAGGAATCATATATTAGAAAACAACAAAACAGCTTGTTTAGAAACAATGAAAAAATATTTTATGGCAATTTAAATAATAAAAAAAATTAAAATAATCCCCCCACCAAGCAAAGACGCAATAACTACGTACTGGCAAGCAATGTGGAGTAACAAAGTCAAACATAACTATATAGCTTGTTGGATAGAAATGGAACAACGAAGGTACAACAAATTAACAATCACGTATATAACAAAGAAAATATATAACTGGAAAGCCCAGAAGTAGACAAATATTTCACATCAGCACATATTCATCTGGCAACATGTATAAATTATTATGCATCCACAAAAAGCGTATTTAACATACTAGACGTAAAAAGCAGAATATATCACCAATTTCCAGAGAAAATAGACCACATCACTAGCGAATATAAACTCCCTGCTAGTACAGATTATACAGATAGGCACAATATAGCAGCTAAACTAATTTACCAAGAAATAGCACTAAAACACATACTTATACAAAGAACACATACCATTTTACAAATATCAACCACAAACATACCGGAAAACAACCAAGGTAAACTATAGTGAGATACTGCATTACATAGAGGTGTAACAGTTGGACACCACAGACTAGATATATAATACTTACACTGAAGGAAGACAAAGTTACCCATTTCCTAGGCATAGCGATTCCCAACGACATAAACATAAAAAATCAAATAAGATTCTAAAACTGTTTTCTTGGGTCATGTCAACTTAAATATTGTGTATTGGATTCAGCCACAATTGATTATAATAATGAATGACTCTGAGAGTATTAAACTTAATTGTAAACTTACCCTAATATTAGATTGAAAAATATAAATGAGCTTATGACCTAAAATACCACTTTAAATAGACAAAGATAACAAAAAACAACATTCCAATTTCTGTTATTTTGTAGTAAAACTGACATGACCTATCGGAAGTCGAAATACCAAGTTTATAGATGATGTAGCTAGCATAAGTTTAATATACTTACGGGGTTTCAGTACGGGCATATCCAAAGAGTAAATGTGAATAGAACTGAAATAAATGAAAATTAAAATTAAGGAATAAAGTTTAAACAGAATATTTAGTTAATAGAAAAGTTAAAAGTTAAACTATTGCTATAATAAAAATATTAACACAAAATAGAAAGTTAACAACATGAATAAAATCAACAAAAATTTGAATAAAACAAATATTTATGACGTTTATAACGCACCATCTTGAAAAATAAAGTTTATTAGTTCATTTTTAGGGGAGCGTGTTAGATATATACGTAAAAAACTTTGTTTATCACTCTAAATTATTTCAAATAAACATTCTCGAACTCTATAAATAAACTAAAAGATTTAATTAAGATAATTGCTTGGTACCAATAAATTTAGTCCATAAATTTAAGTGTTTTGTTTAGATATAACCATTTGAAGTATAATATATTGTTAGTTCCTTAGAAATAGGGTAATGTAAACTCGTGTGCGTTCCAAGGGTCAAACAAATCGACAAATAAACAGTAATTTCGTGTTCTTATTACTTGATCCTTAAACCTTATATTTAAATAATAGTTTTGAAAGATTATAGAAATAAATAATATATAAAGAAATAAATATCAGATGAGTAGAGTCTAAGTTTGACATGCCCATTGCACAAAAAAGCAAACTCAAGAAACTACAACACAATCTTAAAATAGACCATGTGAATGGAATTAAAACTGGAACATTCCATCGAAACAAAGTGCAAATAATGATGCCATATAAAATACAATTTGCAATAAAAACAATAAGCTTATTCAAAAACAGACAGTAAACTAACCGCAGACATCAATGAAGAAAATAAAAAAATCAAAAAGTAATAGTTCCTACGAGAAAAGACACAAAATGATTATAAATTATTCAGACACGCAAAACAATCAATTCAAAAGATAAAACTAGAAGGTCATTTATTATAAGAAGATACCAAGGGAATAACTTCAAGGAAAGGAAATAACAGTAAAAGAGAAGTCATAAACTCAGGATAAAAACAACCAGACGACAGCAACACAGTGTACCAGTGGTTCTCAGCCTGGGGACGCGCCCCCCTGAGGGCCTGAGCGAATTTCAGGGAAGGCGTGAGAACACAAAGAAAAAAAAAAATTCAAAAATATATATTTTGTTAAAAAACAAAATATTTTGTATTTCGTATTTTTATTTTGTTTAGAAATATTTCTTTATTTAAACGTGATTAAAATCGTTTTACTCAAACACACAACCTGAGTTGAACACGACAGTCTTGTATATGGCAACATCGTAGGAGCGCAAAGTATATTTACCAACACTGTATTGCAAGTACTCCTGGCTCCAGTTCAGTGACTTCGTCTCACGCGTCAGTCTCAGTCGGCAGCGTCTGTGTGCTGTTTGTAGCAATCAGTGTAATCGTTATTTAATAACAGAGTGATTGTTTGTGAATTATTTAATAGTGTTGTATAACAGCTTTGAAAATTTTCTAAGACATTTTTTTTAATATCAAGTATGGTTTTACCTTTATGGAGAAAAATAGCAGTCATTTACCTTAGTGTGTCAACTGCCATGCTGTTTTTAGTAATGATGCAATGCGCTCCGGACAATGCCGTTTTGGAACGGCATCTAATTACAAACCATTCTTCTTTGAAAGATAAAGGCCCAGAATCTTTTTTGGCAATAAAAGCAGCCTAAAACGTATGAAACTTGACTCTACTGCAAATTTTCGTGTTGAAAATAAGAAAGCTGTGGAAGCATAATACAAAATAGCACTTTTTATAGTTAAAGACAAAAAATCACATACTATTGGTGAGTCACTAATTAAACCTTGTTTACTTACTGCTTGTTGTACCGTAAGACAGTTGTACTGAAGACAGTTGTAAGAAAGTAGAAAAAATTTCTCTCTCAAACGACACAGTAAAACGTAGAATTGATCACATGGCTCTGGATTTGAAAAATCAACTATTGCAAAAATTAAAAGGTTCACCGTTTTTTTCTTTACAGTGTGACGAAACAACTGATATTTCAAAGCATGCACAGTTATTGTTTTACTGTCAATTTATTGACAGGAAATGGTTCCTGGAGCAAATATTGTTTTCAACATCTCTTGAAACAACAACTAAAGCCATTGACATATTTTCTGCTCTTGAAGGTTTTTTAGTAATCAATGAACTTCCATGGGAGAAAGTAATTGGCATATGTATTGATGGGACCCAAGCCATGACAGGATGTCGATCTGGATTTATGGAATTGGCAGAAAAGAAGAACAATAGGATAATTGGTTCTCACTGCAATATTTACACACAAGCTTTAGCTAGTCAGACTTTACCTGAACCTCTCAACGTCACATTAAACTTAGCAAGTAAAATAGTTAACCACATCAAATCCAGCGCATTAAACACTAGGCTCTTTCAGGCACTATGTCAAGAACTGAATAGTGATCAGAAAACTCTCCTGTTTCATACAGAAGTCCGGTGGTTATCTAAAGGAAATATGCTTGAAAGATTATACAATTTAAAATCAAAAGTTAAAATTTTGTTAATGACTTCAAAACAAGAAGATTTTCACAGAAGATTTACAGATGATAAAAATATCTTTTACTTGGCTTATTTGTCTGACTTTTTTAAGACAATTAATGTCCTGAATCTAAAGCTTCAAGGCCGTAAAAATCTCTTAAACACTTATGATGCAATTAAGGGGTTGATAGAAAACATATCGCTTTGGCAACGCCGCCTTCACAGTTCCAAGCCAAACTTTTCCTCTTTTTCTAAACTGAACGACCTCCTCCATGATATTCAAACCCTTCCACTACATCTAGTTTCGGATTTGAAAGACGTCATATCACGGCATTTGGAAGAACTGAAAAATCAAATTCGACAGTACTTTCCAGATGTTAGCTCGGAAAACTGGGAATTTAAGTTGACAAGAGATTCTTTTCATATCGAAGTTGACATTCTTCCAGTTAACCTTCAAGAGCAGGCAATTTACCTAAAATGTGATTCACAAGCAAAAGCAGATTTTGCAAACATGGACTTGGAAGAATTTTGGTTAACCTACTTTCCTGTTTACCCGGAAGTGACTTTGGTATCTGCGAAGTTATTAGTCCAGTTTTCATCCACATATCTTTGCGAATCTGCTTTTTCTGCATTGGCGTATATAAAATCAAAATACCGTTCAAGGCTGGACGTTGAAAGTGACTTGAGGTGTGCTCTGACACAGTTTCAACCGAATATCGAAAAACTTGTCATGAACAGACAATGCCAACCCTCTCATTGAAAGTGCAAAAACACTCATACAAGACTTTCAACTTTATATGCGTATTTGATTTTTTTATTATTCTTTTTCTCAAATAAATAAACAATGTTAAGTTTAGTGAGACGTCAAATAAACTTTCGTATTTAAATATATCTGGATTTTTATTTTACATCCCAGCTGTTGCTAACGTAGAGATCGCATCGTCAGTTTCACTATTTCACTGTTCTTACTTGAACCAACCAATTATTGACTGGAGGGGAGGCGTCAGCTATCTTCAGTGTTCAAAGGGGGCGCCAGTGCTAAAAGGTTGAGAACCGCTGCAGTATAAAGAAAACCTTACTGCAAATCCAGTTCATACAATACCCATAGCAAAAACACAGAAAATACACATATAGACCATAAAAAACACGGCCACGAATAAACCCAAATATTTATAAATCTATTTAAATATTATTTCTTAAACATTTTATTTATTTAAGTTTATTTGAATCTAATAATATAGTTCATTATTTTAAATAAAATCGAAATTATATTTAAAGGTTGTTTAACACTACTATTCATAATAATTGAAACCGAAATTTTAAAAACACATGTCATATTTATTATGGAAATAACTAGGTCTACTAAACATTTTGATATCGATATCCGACGACAGATTTAATTAACCAAAATTGGTGGTTACCGCATATTATGAGAAGCACTAAACTTGATTGCTTTAATAACATTAGTTTACCAGAACTGAACAAATATTGCTTTGAGAGCTTTGTAAATTCTCTACTATGTATACTACTGATCGATTTTTAAGTAGAAAACTTAGTTTGTATCTAATATTCATAACGTAATCGAAAATTATACCTTTGTTATAATTCAGTAATACCTTGCGGCCATAAAATGAATTGAGAGACCGACATTTGGCTGGACAAAATTATACCAATAATATTGTTCATATCTTATAATTTAGAAAAAGAAGTTAATCAAATTAAAAAGTATATTATATATTTCTTTACTTTATTGATAGGTATGGTTTGAAAATCCATTTCATAATTTTTCTTTTCGTTTTCCAGTTACAGTTTAATGACGTGATTCTTTATACTCCCTTGGACTACATCCATTAATTTTAATTTAACATACTGTCATTATGATTTAAGACTCATTTTAAATGATTTTATAAAGATACTTCCTAAAATATAAATAATGTCGCTTATCGGACAATATTTTATACACAATATTGTCTGAGGTAGTAGTTAATTTTAAGATTTATACATTATTATATTATATAGAGATATAATTATGATAATCCGGAATTACTCTAAAATTAATTCCGGTAATATGATCTGGTAATAATTTTAATTTTCAACGGCTCTCAGTACTGATAATCACTGCGTGATATTAATATGTTACTATAACTCCGGTAAATATTAAATAAAATGAGTCATAAGCGTGATCTGTTAGGTTATCGTATCATTTAGCTGTCCCTATGAGTTTTACCAAGGAGCGTGTCAGTAGTGGAGCATTTATTTTTTATTTAGCGTATGGCATAGTCAGAACACATATTTAAAAGTACTATTTTTATAAAAAAACGTTAAATGGAGTATTACAAACGAACTTTTAATATATCAATATAATCTAAAACATTTTCTTGCTGTTTTGTCAATATATTACCCTCCTTATCTATTCACTTCTTATGTTTGAATTCTTTTCTGCTTTCGTTCAGTTTCTGGTAATTTTTTTTGTCTCTATTGGCTTGCTTAGTTTTTGTAGTTCTTGTAGCTCTTTGTTCATATTTTCTTTCTTTTTTGTAGTAGATCTTCTCTTTTTTACGAACTTATTTATATTCCTCCTCTGCTTATCGGGTTCTGTGTCCCTGTTGCATACAAAAAGACTCTGTCTGTTTTTTCTTTCTGTTATAATCTAACATTCTTTGTCAAAATAGTCATTCGTTATTGTTCTTCTTTGATTATCTTTCATGCATAGTAATTCTTCAGCTGCTTCTCTCATGATGTCTCTGCACTCTTCCCAATATTCATATATTATGTTTTCAGGTTTTAATCTGTTATATTTTGTTAATATTCTCTATTTTTTGATTCTGTATCTTGGAGTCCTTCCACATTGTATCGTTCGGGTTTAGAAGCTATTTTCGTTTTTAAATGTTTAGCTCTTACCCTACTTTCGACCCAATCTGTCTCCGGCTTCTGCACGCAATGTAGCTTTCCTTCAATAATTTTAAAGTGTTTGTTTGTCCTTTTGTAGTGTAGTGTGATGTACAATTATATGTTTATGACATTTTGTTCTTGTCGGATAGGCCGAAATTGACGAAATGCCCCTGAAGATGATCTAGGGATCGAAAGTACTTGGGCAAGATTAAATTAAACTGTGCTCGATATATGCCTTTTATTTGATCAAAGTTCATTTATTCGAGCATTTAACCTTATATTTATTTAAAATTTGTTTACTTTTTTAATGTTTTGTGTTACGATTACCAAAGTGGAACTCGAAACGTCAAATAAACTTAATTTTAAAGTAAAATTGTGGCTCATTCCCAACAAAAATAGTGAATTAGTATTTTTTAGTTAAATATGTAGGGGACAGTGTGGTTTACTGGACCGTCAGGTTAACTAGACCACCGTATTTTCAATTTTTTCGCGGCACTGTATTGTGCTGTTAAACGTTTGTCGATTATCCCCGAGCTATACCGAAACCCCGTGCAGAATAGGTACGCTCTACCTTTAATTGTTGTTTCGTCTGCAGTTGATTGTGGTTTTTTAAGGTCGAAAGTTACTTTTAACGTATTTTTGCGACGACATTTTTGGGATTCAGTTTTAGTTGTATTTTATTAGCGGCTGAATAGATAAGTACAATAACTATTATAGAATACGTGTTTATGCAAATTATAAGTTATTACGAAATGATAAACATGAAAAATATTCGAATAACATTTTTTACAGTGGGGTTGACTGGACCACTTGTAGGTCAGGTTACTTGGTCCTGGTCCAGTTAGCCCCACAAACATTTTCGCACGTATTATAACAAAATCTTTTAATTTTACAGGTTACAATGCCACGTATTCGTAAAAGAACAACGGAAAATCGTTCATTTGGTAGTAGTAGAGGAGAGTTGGAGAGGTAGTAGAAAATAGGTTGGGAGTTCGAAAAGCTTCAAGAGAGTTTCAAATACCTAAAACAACGTTGTTGAGATTTAAAGCTAAATCCGATGTTATTGGATTTGAAAATGTGAATTTTAGTCCTAAGAATGAACACCTGAAGGTTTTCTCTAATGCCGAAGAAGAGGCCCTTGCCAAATATATTAAACAAGCATCAATGATGAACTACGGCTTAACTCTGAAGGAAGTACGTAAACTGGCCTTTGATTATGCTACAGCAAACCAAAAAAATATTAGAAAAGGTTTAGAAAATTGGACTAAGTAGATGATGGCCGGAAAAAAGTGGATACTGGCTTTTCTGAAGAGATATAATCTTTCTCTTAGAACGCCAGAGCAAACTAGTGTAAGCCGAGTCTCGAGCTTCAACCGTCATAATGTTGCCATATTTTATCAAAATTTGAAAACAGTTTTAGAAACCAATAATCTTGAACCGCAAGATATATAATTTTTCTATTTGTCAAGTTATATATATATATATATATATATATATATATATATATATATATATATATATATATATATTTACTTAAAAATATGAATACATTGATTTTAATTTTAATCTATTTTCTTCTAGGGTGTTTAACTGTTCGTAAACCGCCAAAAATAATCGCAGCCAAAGGTATACGACAAGTTGGATAAGTTACCTCAGCAGAAAGAGGAACTTTAGTCACCTTATGTGCTATAGTAGGCTGTACAGGAAGAGTTATTATCCTTTATCTAATTTTCCCAAGAAAACATTTCAAGGATATTATGTTGAAAAACGCACCTATTGGAACTAAAGTAAATGCCACATTGTCGAGATGGATGCAGGAAGACCTATTTTTAGATGTTTTAAAGCATTTTGTCACTTGTGAGAGACCAATCCCTAAAAGGCCCAAATTAATTTTGCTAAATAACCATGAGAGCCATTTAAATTTAATGGCTCTGGATTATACTAAGAAAAGTAGAATTATCCTCTTAACATTCCCACCCCACTGTAGTCACAAGCTATAGCCGTTAGATTTATTAGTATTTGGTCCTTTTAAAAATATTATTATGATGCTAGTAATAGGTGGATGATAATCACCCCGGCAATATAATTAATATATACGACGCTGCCAAGCTTATAGGTGATGCCTATCCAAAGGCATTTACATTGCAAAATATTAACAGTGGTTGATTTGACACAGGCGCTGATTTTCTACTGTTATTCGTTACAGACCGATGCTTAGAACCATTGGAAAGCTCTATTTTAACGAATGACGCATGTATCGGCAACTCTTCCAATATGTCTAAAGCGATCGAACGATCTGACTCAAATGCCAATATGTCCAAAGAGATAGGCCAATCTAATTCAAATGAAGCTTCAGACGTTCAAATGGATCAAGATAACGATTTAAATAAATTTGACATAGCCAGCCGGGATGTTCGAAATATCCCGATAGAGTGACGAAAATATAGCAGGTTTGCCTCAGTAATAAAACTGGCGAAGAAAAACAAATTGTTCTTCCAGAAACTGTTAGGCCATTTGTAAAAGCAGCTCCTAGAAAATCTAATAATAACAGAAGAAAGGTTAAATCTATGATATTAACTAGTACTCCTGTAAAATCTGAACTTGAAGAGAGGTTCGAAGCACGACAAAATAAAATTAGAAAAAAAACGTCCGCACAAAAAAAGGTTACCCGTAAAGTTCTCCAATCCTCCTCATCTGAATCAGAGGAAAAACCGCCATATGAAGATTCTTCTGATTGCTTTGATGAAATTGAGTCTGAAGTGACTCAATGACGCAATGAAGTAATGACGTAGGAAATTACCTTATTGTAAAAGTGTACGGTAAGAAAATTCCGAAATTATGCTGCAGAAGTCATAAAAAAACTGTATAACGGTTATGAAATTATTTTTTTTAAAGAAGCAGAATCCTTCAAATCGTTTTAAATACACAGACGAGGATCCCAGTTTTATTTTTTATGAGGATATAGTGTGTATTTTACCAAGTCCAGTTAAATATTCGATATGAGAATATGTTTTATTTTAATATTGATGTGACTGAATATAATATTTGTTAATAATTGTTTATTATTATTATTGTTAATATTTGTTTCTAAATACAGGTTAAAAGATTAATTACAATGTATTTTTATCAACCTGCAGTATCTTATCTGATTAGGAAGATTAAAAAGAATCAATCTGATTAATCAGGTTAGGTGGACCACTGGTTAGGTTAACTGGCCCACCGATGGTCCAGCTAACCCAACCGCTTAGATTAACTGGTCCAGAGAAACAATTTTGAAAAAATGTCCTTATATACTTTATTTAAATGTTTGAGATATTATATATGGATATATATTAGTGAAAAGGCCACTAAGTATATTGATATATTTTTCATTAATAAAATGTTAATACATCGTACAATATATCTTGATAAAAAAAAGTGGTCCATATAACCCCGCTTTATCCTATAAGTGAATGAGATGAATATGCTAATAGTGTAGCTATATGAAATTAAACTTATATACAAGGTTGAATAAATAAATAAATATAAGACTTACTCAAAATCAAAGTATTACACTTTTAACGACAGGTTTCGAAATTAAAATAAAATTTTGCTGTTGATCTTCAGGTCACCAGAAAGGTTACTGAAATGCTAAAAAATAAAAAATTGTAACTATTAGAGTTCTATCAGGTATACAATAAATAATGCCAAATTATATAGTTATAAAAAGTATAAAAACTGTAATTACATATCGATATGCGACATTTGTGATTTGTTGACTATTCCAAGGTCTTCGATGTCGTAAAATGAAATAAAATGTGGCATATACTTAGAGAAATGGGTACGCCAGAACCAGAACAACTAATCTACTTATTACAAAAACTAGATGTAAATAATACTGCTAATGTAAGAGTTAATAAGGTTGTATCGAATAACTTCAAATTAAAATCTGGAGTTCGAAAGGGATGCATAATATCCCCTATTCTATTCAATATATATAGTGAACATATTATGCGTCAAGTTTTTAAGGAATGGCAAGGTGGAACAACGATAGGAAGAAGAAAAATAAAAAACCTACGTTATACTGATGACACTGAAATATTGAAGTCATCACCAGAGGAACTGGAACAAATTATGAATAGGCTAGGTACGGTGAGTACGGAATATGGTTTGAAAATAAATATGCAGAAAACCAAAGTGATGATCATTATTTCCTTTTTTTCTAAAGGTTAACGTACGTTTACTGACGTTTCAATGTCCACTTCGGAAATAAAAAAAATGGCATTTCCTCCTATGCTTCAGAAACTTGGACAATAAAAAAAGTCGATTCAAAGCGTATAGTAAATTTTGAAATGTGGGTCTACCGTAAAATTTTGGGGATACCATGGACCGCCCATCGCACAAATAACTCAATTCTAGTAGAACTTAACATAAAAACTAGACTCATCACAACTATCAACTAAAATATACTGAGATATTTTGGACATATAATTAAAAGAAGAAAAGGCATGGAACGAATGATATTTGAACGTAATGTAGCGGGTAAAAGATCCAGAGGAAGATCTCCAGTACGATGGTCGGACCAAATAAAGGAGACGACTGGTTACTAATTCTCCAAAGCAAAATAATACGTACAGGAGAGAGATAATTGCACTACATTCTAACGAATGAGAAACGATTGAGGAGGAGGACCTATCAATACAAGAAATGTAGTTATAAAGGTGCAAACTATAACGTTTAATTCTGCAAGGCTATTGTCCGAGGGCCATAGGTTTATTACTCATCAACAATTGTGGAATATTTCTTTAGAAGATGATTACGAAACAAACAGAGATTATTTGTTATTGTTGTATATGCCACTTATCCCCTTTCAATAACTTACAGAAAATAAACCTTTTTTTCAAGAAACAATGTTTATTTAGCAAAAACTCAATAAAAATGGAAGGGTATAACTTATTTCCGTTTATTTTGTAGTTGGCCAGTTAACAATATCGGTATAAAATGGTTGGTGGTTTTCTGGAATATACATATTTTAACACTTGTTTAATATGATTTAATTTGGTTTCTTTAATCGGAATCTTGCTCTTATATGCCTTATTTGACGCCCCTCATACGATGCCAGCATTGGGTATTTTAAGTTGAAAAGTGTTGTGAAAAGTGAAAACAATAAAAGGGCTGTTAATATAGTGGGAAGTACTGAGATAACCAGGTTTAGAGGTACCATGCTTAAAGTGGTGAAACAGTGAAACTGAAAAATTTTGTTGTTGATTTCTTGGTATGCCTCTTTTGCTTGTCTCTAAAGAAACGACACTTTCCGATTTATCCTATTAGAGTGCCCTTTAATGGGATAAATCTGCTCAACTTTTTTAAATCTAGTTTCAACTAATGTCATACATATTCTGATTACAGTATTGTTTTTATTTTGCCCAGGGCAATTGTCACAAAATAAAAGCAGTTCAATCTGGAACATAGTTTTTTTTATATAATTCAGCAAGAAAGAACACACCCCGTTGGGACCCTTACTGCCCTGGCCTTCGTAATCTTTCACCAGTTTTAAAGTTGTGAATATTAAACACGTTTACAGTCAATTGTGTAACGTAAAACAGATCTTGTATCCTTGTATCTTGTATCCGGAGGCCGTAATCTTCGGTCTCCTTGAAATACGTATAAAATTTTTTTGCTCTACTTTTGTGGACGATTAGCTCAGCAGCAGCAGTCCTTTTGGCCGTATCCAAGTGAAGGAATTTTAATGTGTCAGTGTGAGGAACTCCAGTAGTTAAAGTATTCTATAAAATATTTCAGGTAACAATCATGGAAATAGCCACATAATTTTTTCATTATTTCATTTTCAGTGGCCTTTTTTCTCTTTCTACCAACACTACGTTTTTCTAGAAGTCCTTGTAGATGTAAATCCTGCTCATCTTTGTATTTAATTTGTTAAATTTGTCAAATATTTCATTTTTGTCGTCCTCTTATATTTTAGTGAAACATTTTAAGATACCTCTAAAAAAACATACAATGTAGATAGGAAGTTAAATTAATATAAAAAATAAACTTACTTTCATGCTAATTCAATTTTCTTATTCGGGACTGTTTTTCCTTTGTAATTAACATACGAAATACCTTTTATTCTGCTCTGCTTTATAACATTTCTCTTATATTCGATGTTATGTCTCACGCCTCTCTTTCTGTGTTTAACTTTGGTTTGTTCACTATTCACTTGTTTTTCCATTTTTATGTTTTACAAACTACAACAGAACTTATTAGGACAAAGAAAGTATAAACAATGTAAATAACAGCCCCGATTACTCAGCACAGCAAGAACCGTTAAACCACGTGATGTTTACTTCGTACGTTGCTGAAAGGGGGCTAGCGACAGCGCTTGCCTCCTTTCTACAATAAATGTAGTTTCGAAGTATAAATTATATCCATGCAATACATAGCGCTTGCTTCCTTTCAACACCAAATGATGTGTATATATAAAGAGAGAACGATTTTTACTATAACTCGAAACAGTAGAAAATGGCGCTTATCGCTTTCAACAATAAACCATTCTAATGTTTTTCGATCTAAGAAGCTAAGTTATTCCGTTGTATTTTTTTGACTACACGTCAAAGACGACGACTACACTAGAAAAATGTACATGACTTAAGTCTTACATATGCCACATGGATCATCCGATCTCTATTCGCTGTGTGCAAGTACTTGGAGGGGATACGAGAAACGATTGTGCGCGTGCAGCGGTGAAATCTTTATATTTTATCAGTAGTTATTGAAGAAAATAGGATTTCGCAAATGCTGTGATTTTCTTGTAAGATTGTAAAAATACAACAAAAAATAATAAATTCAAGTTCTATCAGTTTCCAATTTCTAAGCAAAATAAATCAACGAGAAAAGTGGATTTATATTATAATAAAGCAGAAGTAAGTAACATAACCCAAATTCTGCATTCTTACTCCTGATTTCGTAATAAGTTTGACGTGAACATTAAATTAAAGTTCACTTTAAAGTGTAAATTTTAATAATAATCATGTTGGTTCAAGTTTGTTTACAATTTTATTTTTTTTTTTAATTTAAAAACATGCTAAATATTTATTTGGGTTCGGATTACGGCACCCAAAAAATGACATGACATGAAAAAGAATTAAAGCAATAATTATTTAAACCAATATGATGTATGCTTCTTTGAAAGGTTTGGATTGACAAAAGATACAGTTATACAATTCAGTCAAAAATGAACATTAGTTAACGTGTACCTACTTTAGGTTGTTATTATGAATTCGGGCGTTAATGTCGCTCCAAAATATTTATATGATATGCAATTAATAATTATATTTTACAGTGGGTATGATAGGTGGTTAAAAAGATATGTTATGATTTATTTTCTGGAATCAAGTTTTTATTAATGTATCCATATTAATAGTAATACTGAAATTTAATACTTAATTTTATTTACTACATACAATGTTTACCTTTGTATAACCTTATAACCTAAATCTTAAATGTCAAATAATAAAATCTAAACATAAAAAATATACTTACGAATTTTTACAGTTAAAAATCAATTCAAAAAGTTAATTATTCATATATAGTACTATAATTATTTTATTAAATAAATAAGTTTGACACTTTATTTTCAGCTAAAATAAGACTAAAATTATAATAGTCCTAACACCTTCGCTGATTTACACCACTAGGTGTCGCTCTTCGGGACTTGCACATATCGAATACAGACCAAGAGCTCCCTTAAATCTATTCAGTGAATTGTAACTACTGTTTATTGGTTGACAACACGTTCTTGACATAGACGATTATCAATGTGGTAATTCACAGCCGTAATTTTTTTGTTTTGGGTAACATGTAAATTTGTGTGTATTATTGATTAAAAAATATTTATATACATATCTGTTATGGTTTTTTATTGTTTTTTTTTTGTTTTAAACATGTACCCCCAATGGTACAAGACGGCTGTGGCATAAATTTGTTACTCAAAGACGTCGTATACCACCGGTGGCCACGATGTTAAAGGTAAGTTTATTGCTAATTGTCTCTCTATTATATTAGAAAATTAAGTTATAACAACGTTAAATAGAACAGCAAAGATTTTATAAGCTGCTGCATGACTAGGAAATACATTAGATCCGTTAAGGATATCATATTCTACCAGTGATATTATAATACTGTTAATTCTCCTTTATCTTCTTCATCTTAAAATAACACGTATAAATGTCAGAGGTATGTGAAGCAACCACAGCGATAACGTCAAAGAAACTTCAGCAGAATAATTTTTAACAGATGATGAAAGCGACCCATATGCAGGTTCTAAAGCTTCTTTCCACCCTTCAGAACAACAAGAAAGTAACGACGAGAATTTTTTAGAAGATCAGCAATCTGGTGATGACAATAATCAACTTGCTGGAAACACAGTAGCTCCTCATGGAACTGCAACAAATTCTATAACGACCGATGATAGGGCCATGCGGACAAATTAAAATAATTTTCAGTTTACTGTACAAAGTGTCTGTCAACATAATTCAAATGACTTTTGCGACCCTTACAAAATCTATCGCCAGTTTATCGACGACGATGTGCATGGACTAATAGTGAGAGAAACAAACAGATATGCGGACCAGTACATTAGTACATTACACGAAATTTCTCGCAGGTCAGAAGTACGTAAATGGATTTTTTGGTGTTCTTAGCTTGTATAAAGAGTATAAGGAAAATAGTTTTTATTGACGAAACCATGATACCAATTGGTAATTCGCCAGTACGTACAGGCCAATTCCCACAAAAATAGCATCTACAAGCTTTGCACATCTGACGCGTATACTTACAACTTTAATATCTACTGTAGTAAAAACGAAGACTTAAGTGAGCATTTTTTATATTACAGTCAAGTTAATAGACGATTTACTGAATAATGGTAGAGTGGTTATACATCGACAATATTTATACCACCGTAAAATTAGCACAACACCTTTTACACAATAAAATTTATTTGTGTAGGACTTTGCGATCCAACAGGAAAGGGAATCCAAAACATGTTTGCAATAAAAATCTGAATAGAGGTGAAGTTTTTGTAATGGAGTGTGTGCGTATTTACAAATGATTAAATAAATGACCGGTTATAATGCTCAGTATTTTACGTGAACTGAACATATGGATGAATTGATCACTACAGGAACGACAAACAAAAATGGTGAAGATATTAAAAAACCACAATAGATAATAGATTACAACAACGCCAAAAAAGGTGTAGATATATCCGACCAAATGTCTTCATATTACACTTGCCTGAGGAAAACTATTAAGTGGGATAAGAAGGCTGTCTTTGAAACAGTTTTAGGAACCGCTGTTGTAAATTCATGGGTAATTTATCAAAAGAATATAAACAAGATTGATATTTTACAATTAAGAGAACTTTTAATATAAGCACCACCTATTGAGGAAGATGTTGAAAATGAAATAGACGATGAACAAGACGCACCTGTACCGAGAAGAAATGCAAAATCGACACATAAAATAAAAAAACTTGAAGGTTGTGCTAAAAAAATAGAGAACGGTGTACTTCCTGTTATAAAAAATTAAAATTAGAAAAAGGATCAAAGGCCAAAGGATAATTGTGACCTTAAACCTTCAATGTGTTTAGAATGTTTTAACAAGAACCCTTTATAAATCCTTACTTTTAAAATATACTCTTTTTTCGATTTTAATCAGTTCTATTTATGTCAGGTCGTGTACCACGCCGTAACTTGTTTTCTACAGTTTCTATGCAGCCGTAGCGTTTTAAAATACGACTAAATATAAAATGCACTGACTGTGGTTCCTGCCGTCATGTACCACATGTGGTACCACATGTGGTACATGACGGCAGGAACATGTTAGTATTCCATGTTGCTATTATTATCATAATATTTTATTTCTAATTCAATGTCCATTTTTCTCGCGTGGGTTTATGTAATTTTCATTAAGTTCCGAGGTTTTAAAGGTGACAAGAGCATAATAAGAAAGTTTTCTGGTAGCTTACTGGTCCCATCAGAGTAGGATTGTTTTTTGACGTTTTTTGGTCTAGTCCGTTTTGGTCCGCGTATATTTTATTTTTTGCCTACTTTTCTGCTAAGACCGGCGAGAGTATTACTACATCCGTCATTTCAAAAAACAGATAAATTTCATAAGGGAAGTTGACTACAGAATACTTATTCTTGTAGTCAACATGAATGAGTATTATGTTACTGTTGCTAAGAGCGATAGGTCGAAAATGATGCTTTATGTTTGTAAATGAATTTATATATTTTACCTCATATTTATGTCATTTTCGTATTAATTTTGGAAAATATGATTTTACAAAATCTTAATTTTTATGAAACGTATGTTAAAAAAATATGTAGACTTTTGTGTTACCTAATAAAACTGAAAATAGTTGATGGCCCATCAATCGTGAAACTAACTAGCCCGTTCATACAGTCAACATTATTCAGAATTCTTATCCACAAAATTAGCTCTACTATTTTATAAATCAAACTGGGCGTAAATAAATACTAATTTAATCTAATATGTCAGTATTTAATCTTCGTTTCTTTGCAGTTATTCGGTCACCACTGTAAATCCAACAACTTTATTACAATTTTATCTGGAAAAAATTCTCTAACTGTGTGCCTGATGTTAACAGTCGAACGATTAATAAACGAGTAAAAGGCACGCGAAACAAGAGTTGCTAAACAAAGGCTAATAAAAAATAAAATTGTATGTATACATTGTCGTGTTATGGAAATATTGCTACAAAATATGTAATTACCTTTCCATTTTTTACATTTCCTAGCATTTTGTTAAAAATTAACGTAAGAGTAAGACAATTAACGATAAAATAAAAATAGTTAACTTGGCTATTATTTATGAGATGTTTAATACATAATAATAAACAATAGAGTTGAAAAAAAATATTAAATATCATCACTTATAGTATACTAAATATGGTAGAAGTATCAGGCACTATGCAACCTCATACACTACAGTATAAACATACTGCATACATTATACCTCATACAGCATACAATTAGTTTATTACCTGCTTGTAAGTATTCCTCTAATACTTGTCTTGTTGCCTAATCCATACCATTTTGTCTTTCCAACTATCCTTCTTAGGTGCCCTATCTTCATTGCATTTATCCTACCAAAATTTTGTCAAATTGTGTTTTTTATTCAGAATTGTGGAAAAAGAAAATATATGAGGACGGTAGATGACCAAAATTAACTCAATTTAATACACATTTGCTCTAATATTTCTTATTATTTAGTATATATAAACTAGTATTAGATTATATTAGTTTTATCAAAAATTGTAAAAACTACAAACAAAATATTATAAGTTAAAACCTAACTGTTTTTTTATTAAATATGTGTCTATATCAAATTTACGAGCAACAACTAATCGATGTCTTTCAAATAATTAAACTGTAATATCTACGCATATCATAAAAAATATAAGACAAAAGTTCTAGCGACTGAGAGCGTCGCAAAATATTCATCAAAAATATTTCAAAAGATGTTTTTTATTTATAAATCCAATCAACTATGTCTGATTTTAAACCACATATTTTTCAATTAGTGTATCTGGCTACCGTTGTGGTAGTTACCGCTCTCTTAGTTATTCGTTCCATTTGCTGATTTTAAGTAAGCCTTTAATCTAATATTACCACAGGGTACTTTACTTCTCTTACTAGATTTAGATTTGTACCATTTAGGTTTAAAATACCCAATTCCTCTTTATTTCCCTTCTGTTTAAATTCATGATTTTGGAAGCTTTTGGGAGCTTATGTTAAGCCCTAAATTCAAAGTCCTTTCAAAGTCCTTTTTGTAACTATAGTCAGAGCCTCTTGAATTAGATCTCTAACTTTGTCATTCAATTTTTCCGGGGCTAAGATGGCCAGGTTAACCGCATAGTCCAGAACAAGATTCTACAAAAGGAAGTACTCCCTCCTGCCGACAACCTTTCTCGTAGAATGACAGTAACGTATCACGCGGCTTTTTATCATGTAGTCTATCTACCTACAGCTTGTTTCATTTATTTTATTCAGCTGAATACCCTTTGTGATTGCTTTGTATACGTTGTACTCGAATGCTTTCCTTTTATATTTAGAAAAATAACGTATCAGCTCTTAGTTGTTCAGAACGTGATCCACCCTCTGTACAAGACGATGTAATTGCATTTCCAAAAAGAATCTTGATATATACGTATATTGTCCTTAATTTATCGAACTTTAATCAGTACACTAGCCTTAATGAAGCTACAGAGCAGTTTTTCTAGGGTCTTCATTATAAACGATAGATTTATTGGCCTCAATATCTTAAATATATCCTGTCTACTTCTGAAGGTTTGTGTACAAAAGCTATTTCTTTGTGCATTCATGCTTTTGGTGTTTACCACAATTTTTGAGGTAGCCTGCAGTGTTAGGTGGCTACCGACTCATCGATCCCGATGAGTTAAATGGCTCAAATAAGTTTATTGTTTATTTGATTTTATCTCAGTCTATCGCTTCTTTTGCTATCTGCCCGTTTTCTCTGAAACCGGAAGTTATGGTCTCCAGTCTAGTATGGTGCCATATATCTAGTGGTATAGGTCGGACTTAGGAAATTGCAACCTTAAAAGTACTTTCAGATTTTCTTTACCATTCTGAGTGCATTTACCTCTGTTCTTCTGGAGTCTGACTTCTTTTGGATATCTAAGGATCGTTGGGAAGAACTTTATGGATACTTGACATTTCTGCAATCTCTTAGCTATTTCGTTTTCAGATTCTCTTTTTATTCTTCTCATTTCTATATTGAACTCATAAAACTTTGAGATAATAACCTTAGTCACTTGATCATTCTTTGGCAAAGTTTTGAACTAATACCCAATAGACTTTTTATCTACCCTGGTAAATCCAGGACTAATAATGTATTAAAGGTAGCCTATAGCAACAGTAAGTTTTGCTAAAAATGTCTGACTATGCTGATGGTCGACTACAGCCATATCCATTCAAATAGGGATCTCTTAAAGACCTACTAAGGCTTTGGCTATCAAAAAGTTTAAAATTTGTCCATCTTACCCGATCTCTTTGGATGGACTGAGGTTTTTATCGACTAGTCTTTCATCTAAAAATCTATGTTTTAATTTTAGGAGGGTTCTGATTATTGCTTTCTTATTTTCTTTCTCAAGTTTTTGAGTGAGGACCACGGGATACATTTGCATAATATTGGAGCCAATTATAATTAAACCTGCTCCCCTTCCGCAGGCTCTTGATCTCACTCATTATATCCACAGTTTATTTCTTAAGTACAGTAAGCACAGTTCACTTTCAACGTACCTGCGTTGAAATACTGATTTATTGAACTGCAGTGGAGACTGTTCTCCAATCTGAGCTTTATCTACTGCATATTCTACTGCATATCTACTATTGACGATCCGATCTACATGAGCCCAAGCTATGTTGGTATCAGAATCTTGTTAAGTACTACCAAATTCTTGTGACGTCTCTAGAGAGAGTCATAATATGCTTTAAGATTTCTTTAACCTGCCCTCTTCTTTGAACAATTCTGGAATGCCGCTTATTTTCTTGAGGTCACTTTATAATCTAGGTTTTAACCAGTTGCGCTGTTCTGAGTTTGTGTGATTCTCTTCCTCTAAGTGTTAAGACTTTTGTAGAGGATCGACTCAGAGTCTGTTTTTTTCAAGACACTTTCTCATCATCATTATTCTGGCTTTCCAACCCGGCGTGGGTCCTAGCCTCCTCAAGAATGTCTCTCCAGTAGTCCCTATCCATCGCCTTTCTCCGTCAAGCACGTATTCCCATATTTCTCATGTCTTCATCGATGTTATCAAGAAACCTTGTTCTGAGTCTTCCTCTTCTTCTTATTCTCTGACCAATGGGTCTATCAAGGAGCGTTTTTCTAGCTGGGTCATTTTGTTCCACCATGCCCTATCCACCTCAGACGCCCTATCTTAATATGTTTTACGGTATCAGGTCCCTGGTATATTCTATAAAGTTCGAAGTTGTATCGTCTTCTCCACACTCCATTGTCATTCACTGCTCCATAGATTCGCCTTAGTACTTTTCATTTGTAACGACCTAACATGTTTTCAGACACCTTCTAGCTCTCTCAATATTTGGAATAGAGTCCGAGACCGCTACGTTTTCGATAGGCTTTTATTTCTAAATTCAAAGATTACTTATTTTTGAGCCGTCTTTTAAGCAATCCTTTCTTGATCTTGCTGACAATTTTAGTTCAAACGATTTAAAATGAAATGTTTTCACACATTTTAGAGCTTACTACAAGTTCCCGCTGCTGATTTCATAAGGTCGTGTTTTTGTATTGAAATTAAGTCTTAACTGTCTTTCTTACTTTTTGTCTTTATTCTCTATAGATATATTATCTGTATACCATAAGTCTAGATCTCAACTAGATATATTATGTTGTATATAATATAAAAAAGGTAGAACATTTATACATATGTATATATGTATATAAGTATGAAATATGAATTAAATATGATTATATATATATATATATATATATATATATATATATATATATATATATATATATATATATATATACATATATATGTATATATGTATACATATATATTATACATATATATGTATATATGTATATATGTATATATGTATATATATATATATATATATATATATATATATATATATATATATATATATAATATGCTTCAGTTCATCTTATAATTCCTTTATTTCAAGCATAAATTACATTTCAATTTACTATATTGTTCCTCTTAAAACTTAGATCAAAACTTAGGTCATCATATGATTTATAGTAAAGTTTTCATTATTGTAACCCTTTCTGAACAATGGTAGATCTATTGAATAGATCGCATCGCTCACGTACGAATTCAGCCATTTGGTCTTCCCTTCTCATGAGATTAATTTTACTGGTCTAACCTAATTGAGGTTTATCAGACATGTAGTTTAGCCAATTATTATTCTCTATTTCTACGATTTCTACAAATACGTATATTCGGTCTAGTTGAAAAAAAATACTTTATTTAAAACGGGTATATATTTTGGTGTCTACGTCCTATATTTTGTAAACTAACATAAATAAACTAACGGTGGCAATGTTTATTTCTGCAATGAAATATTTAGTATTATTCATTATGATTTACTAATCTTTTAATTTCGATAAAATACGAAAAAATAAGATTATTATTTTTAAATTCATCCATCTTGGTTTCAGAGCCTGGAGGAAGCGTTCCATTAATCAAGATGAGTGGAAGTATAAAGTTGACCAGACATTGGTTCTAGAATGACCGTATGCTATGCAATAACGTGGCATAATTTCGCGGAATAAAGTTATGATTATATAAAAATGTGTTTCAAAATATAAAATGTATTATGTGAGTTCTATCTAATGGTTTTATTGATTTTTTTGATGTAATTTTTTTAAACAATGTGTTCAAATATTTTTGTTTATTTTTAAATTAAGTGAACATTTATATGTGTTTGTTTTGTTCTATTTTTTACATGTCTATTATAATTGTTAAACGTACAATAACATTTTGCGACCTTTATATGTGATAAACAACAATGTATATGAGAGATTTCGGTATAATGTGTAAACCACATGGATTATTAACGATAATAATTATTATAAAGTAAATGGTATATAAATATTGACGATAATATTAACCATATGCAGTCCATCTAATTTACTTACCGTTGCACGTCACTATCATTGACAGAGATCGAAGTTGACATAGTTGCCAAAGTATAAAAAAATCCTGAATACATTTTAAATTAAATAGGTCACATAATTATTGCAAAAGTGGATTATACAACAAAACAAATTAATATTTATTGTAAATAAATAGAAACAAAAAAAGAGTTAAAAAATAATCTTGTTAAAAACAATTTGAGCCGCTTGTATGCATCGTATAAAAACGTAAAATGGAATACTTAAACAAAAACAACATTTTTTTCATTACTTATTAACATTAGTAAACACCGCAACTGTCAAATAAGTGTTACCAATTTATGCCAAAATATCACCTTCGTTCATTTACAGTTTACAGTGTGTTCCGAACAAATGTTCTTCATAAAAACGCTTTATAATGCATTTATACAAATTAAATGAGACATATTATTGTGTATTTCTTTAAGTTAACATTAATAGAAATCTTTAAATATTATTTCTACGCATATATAATAAAATATGTCTTCTTCTTCTTCAAGTGCCCTGTCCGTTGCGAACGTTGGCTATTAACATGGCAATTCTGATCTTGTTTGCGGCGCTTCTGAATAGTTCGACCGATGTGAGCCCGAACCACTTCCTCAGATTTTGGAGCCACGAGTGTCTTCTCCTACCTGGCCCTCGCTTACTGTCTATTTTTCCCTGGACAATCAATTGCAGTAGACGGCACTTATCGTGTCTCAATATGTGGCCTAGATATTTAAGCTTTCTTTGTTTAATTGTATTCACGATTTCTTTCTCCTTTCCGATTCTTTGGATTACCTCTATGTTGGTGACATGTTCGGTCCAGGATATACGAAGAATGCGTCGGTACACCCACATTTCGAATGCTTCTAGTTTTCTCGTGAGCGTCTCCGTCAGCGTCTAGGCCTCGACACCATACAGTAAGATCGGAACAATGTAGCATTTAACTAGACGTAGTTTTAGGGGAAGAGACAAATCCCTGCTTATGAGGAGCTTTTTATATTGCTAAATGCTGCTCTAGCTCGTTCTATTCTCGCCTTAATTTCTGTGGCCTGTTCCCATTTTGCATTTACGTTGGTGCCAAGGTACACATAAGATTCTACATGGTCAATTAGTATGTTACTTATCCGTAACTGTCGAGCAGGCTGTTGCTTCCTGCTTATCAGCATCGACTTTGTCTTCTTGAAGTTGAGGCTCAGGCCGTATTCCTCACTAACTGAATAAACTAAACTAAATATGAGAAAACTTAAAATATGTCTAGTGGCTGTAACACCAGTGTACTCGGCAAAGTGATTCTAAAAAGAACCCACCTACTAAATATTTCGTGTTGGTATCATGTGATTTCACGGGCTATGACGCGGATGACGTGAAACGGTAAGTAAATTAGATGAAGTATAGTAACACCCGATTTTGGTCGCCATATTAGAATCCTTTAAATGATATTTAAACAATTAAAGATGCTAATCTCACTATAAATAACAAACTACTCTAGAATTCTATAAATTTACAATTCAATACATAAATCACAACATTTGTATAACACATAGATTTTAAATTATAATTTAAAAGGGGAAGTTCCCAGTGGTTGGATGTATACCATAGTTTAAAAACACCTACAATAAAGTAAAAACTTCTCTTTTTGTAAAATGGTATAAATTTTATTGTTAAAATTTGTAATAATTGTCCAAAATGGATTTATAAGTTTTCAGAACCTTTTCGATCCTATCAGATCAACGTCAGTGAAAATCCTACAAATAAGTACTTATAACCACTTAAAAATAAAAAAAATTTAAAATTTTGACTGTTACCATTATTGGACCAAAAATTTTCTCATCTTAGATTTTTTTTGTACATTATGTGGCTCGCCAAGCTTAAGATATTTAAATGAAAAAATATCCAATTTATCAAAAAAAAAAATCAACCTTTGGAGAACTTTAAAGCCGTAATTCAAGTAACTAAAAGACTAACTGATAATTTGCCTGTTTTCATTGAGACTCAAAGATGAGGGCAAACGACTATCTTACAAAAAAAAATTAACGAGATTCGTAAAATAAATAATATTTTAAATATATACGGCAGATGGAACATGAATAATTTTACTTACAAATTGTCAACTATAATAATGAAAAAAGAAGTATTGAAGAAAAATACTTTTATGCCACCTCAGGTACCCAAACTGAAGTCCCTCAACATTGTGCAGAGAAAAAGCCAAAAATTATGGAAGATAAATGCCATTATGTAGTTACTACCAAGTTAAACCTAATTTACACCTCTATACAGGTTGTTCACTTTATTAAAGAGAAGCTGGGTATCAAGAAATATATTAGATGTTTTGCCTTTATTCAAGATGCCGACACAGCGAGTGGTTTCTCCTTCAAAATAGGCAAAAAATCTAAAACCTCTATTGATTTATTACTTAATAACGAAATTTGGCTACCTGGTGTAAACATTAAATGGTCTATAGAATCTTCATGTTCCGAAACAACGCCTTCACCTGAGTCAAATATTAGTCCGAAGAACATCAAAACGACCATTAGCTTGGAAAATGAAATTATCATTTTAAGCAACAGTAAAACTTGAATAGTCGATATCTTCTAGCCAGATTAAGGGAGCCGGAAATCTTGAAAGCCATTAAGCTACATCTTGCTTTTCTACACGACCAACCGGCTTCAGTATGTTACGAAGTATTCATCAACACAAGCGTTTAACTTTTTTTGGCTTCCGAAGGACTCACTAAGACTGAAAATCTACGAAAAATCCCTCTACAATTTAACGATGGCTATGGAATTGGTCCAACTAAGGTGGAAACTGATCTTACTGCTTTTAGGTTTTTTCTCACTTTCGAAAGAATTATTTACCTGCAAAAATCAAAAGAAAGTCACCAAAACTACTATTTCATTGTCTCTCCAAAACGAAATTAAAAATAATACGCCTTGTTCTGTAGGCCTAGAAATCTCAAATTATTTAGTGATGACAACTTTAGCGTGGTTCTGATTAATATTTGGTCTATAAGGTATAAAACAGATGCATTATTTTGTTTCTGAAGGAATTAGGATTTCCGCTGATAGTTGCTTTTACGGAGCTTCTTCTTATGGTGCCCTATCCAATTAGTGGATATTGGCGATAATTCTGGCATACTCCTTTCGGTCTTTTGTGGCTCTAAAGAGTGCATGGGCATCAAGGTTTGTCCAATCCCTTATGTTTTTAAGTCATGAGTATTTCTTTCTTCCGATGCCCCGTTTTCCTTCTTTCTTCCCTTCCATAATAAGCTTTAAGAACTTTTACTTGGAATTTCGAAATATATGACCGAGATAAGCAATTTTTCTTCTTTTTATCAGCAATTCTCGTTCTCTGCCATTCGATTTAATACTTTGACATTTATTGTGTGATCTGTTCAGGGAATTTTAAGTAGTCTTCTAAATACCCACATTTAAAAAGCCTCCAATCGGTTGATCACATTGGCCTTTATGGTCCAAGTTTCTACACCATATAGCAGTATGGAGTAAATGTAACATTTTACAAAGCGATATCAAAGCGTTAAGTTAAGGCTGCTGTTGCTTAACAAGGTTATCATATTAGTAAATGCTGTTATAGCTTGCTTAATCCTGCTACGTATCTCTATGTCTGGATCTAGATCTTCAGTTATCCAACTAGCACGATATCTGAATTTGGGGACCTTTTAGATGTTCTTATTATTTACTCTTATATTTAATTGCATATTTCGTGTTCTGCTAACCACCATTACCTTCGTCTTGTCTATATTAATCTTCAAGCCCAGTCGTTCTCCTTCAGTGTTTATTCTATCTATTAGTCATTGTAGCGAGTCTTGGCTATCAGCTATTGTGACTGTATCATTAGCATAGCGAAGATTACTAATAGCCTGTCTGTTGATTTTGATTCCATCTTCAGTGTCACTTAAGACTGTATAGAAAATCGTTTTAGAGAAGATTAAAAAGGAGGGGTGACAAAACACAACCTTGTCGTATACCTTTTTCGATTGAGAAGTATGATGTAGACTCCAGTCCTACTCTCACAGATGCCATTTGATTAATATAAAGGTTCTTTATGATTTTATGGTCATTCTCATCTATCGAACGTTCCTGGAGTAATCTTACTAACTCTGAATGATTAACACAATCGAACGCTTTCTGGTAATCTATAAAGCATATGAAGACATCTTTTTGCTTATCTCTGCATTTCTGAAGTAGGACAGTTAAGCTATAAAGTGCTTCTCTTGTGCCAAATCCTTGTCTGAAACCGAACTGTGTGGGGCTAATGTCTCTTTCACATCTATCGTATATTCTTGTGTGAAGTATGTTTAAGAAGAGTTTTAGGACCTGGATCAATAACCTGATCATTTGGAATTGGGCGCAACTATTAGCGTTTGGCTTTTTTGGGATTGGTATAAAGGTTTATTGAAGCCAATCCTGTGGTATTTGACCAGACCCATAAAGGTCATTAAAAAGATCTAACCTAATCTAAGGCGTCTATATTGTCTTCAATTAATATTATTAGAACCTCTATGTATATGTCGTCTGGGCCTGGTGCTTTTCCTCATTTGCTCTGTTTGATTGCCCTTACAACTTCTGACTTCAATATTTTGGGGGAGGGTTCACTTTTATATTCACTTTCAGAGTTTCTTCTAGTTTTGTCTGAGTATAGTTGC